>NW_026928317.1:0-334579 GCF_032062105.1 Saccostrea cuccullata | reverse complement strand
CGTGTAATAGCTGATCTTTAATGGCGTTTTTGGGATAAAATGCAAAACAGCCAAAGTTCAGAGTAGATAACTTTCCCTTTCCGGTCCCTTGGACCTTTTGAAACGTTGACAAGGGATTCTCCCTAAGACCCATAACTTTATCACCAATAATTGATGACGATTAATTGCTTGGAAGATAACCAATGCCCTTGGCACCACCCGGTGGTATCACTA
The DNA here is from genome assembly GCF_032062105.1 of Saccostrea cuccullata. Lineage (NCBI taxonomy): Eukaryota > Metazoa > Mollusca > Bivalvia > Ostreida > Ostreidae > Saccostrea > Saccostrea cuccullata. The sequence continues at coordinate 334,366 of NW_026928317.1, read as the reverse complement.
AAGCCCCTTCTGATAGCAGGAAATAATCATCCTTGGGCCTTTCTATCTTACCCTAGTAATGTTGATCATTTTATAAATCATGGGTATAATACCTGCCTGTAATATAGAAAATGCTTTTGGAACCACTTGCTGGCACCACCACCACTTATTACTGATAGTGGTAATTTACAGTCTTATAGATTCATTAAGTTGTCCCAGTAATAATGTTCAAAACATACTTCAACCTAGTTTACACTTGTGCCATATTTCTGTTTACAATCGTTATATATTAATCAAATTTCAGGTTAGCTTATTGGCCCTGTCATATTCTTGTGGTCCCTGAAGGAGTTGAAAAGGAATTCTTCCTGAAGGAGTTAACCATTTCCTAGTGCTTGTTTGTTCAATTGGATAAAAATTATAAAGTAATTTATTTCTTATTTTTCGGTTTTTAAATTGAAAAAAAAAATTGTTCAGGTGAGCCTCACTGCCTCTGAGTATCTGATTTATTATGTAATTAATTGTTGCATTAATTTTCTAATCATTAACCATTAATTATCTAAAATAACGTATTAAAACAGTACTGCGTCTGAGTACTCTCAGTTCTTTGATGAATTTCCTTATTGGCTGCTAGCTTCTACGCGCTTAGTGGCTGCTGTTATTGGCTGCTAGCTTCAGCCTGGTCATTCTATGAGCTAAGTGAGCTCTGTAATCTTTGATAACCTGTTTTCTTTTAGCTTTCATTCAGGCTGCTTTCGTGAATTTTTTAAAAATCTTAATGACATTAAACTTTAGACTTTCAGTTGCAAACCCATAGGCTTAGCTACATGTATCCCCTTTAATTTGTCTGTGAATTCATTAAATGCAAGTCAACTTTGCAGATAAAATGAAAAACAAAGAAATAAAAACAAACATTGTAGCAAAATACGCAACTGAATTTAATAAGGCAAAAGATCTTTCACTGGTTTTTCAAAAATTTTAGTATACATGTATATAGCTATTCTTGGCAACTATTCAGAAGTTGAAGGTCGCAAAGAGAATTGTCTTATATTTAACATAAACAGTGTATTTTATATTTATTTTATCATTTGTACTTCAGCATTTTTCTATCATTTTTAAAATCTTAAAGTAGTTTCCTTGTTGGGCAATTTTTTCTCCTTCATTTATCATTTCTCCATCTCGCTGAATCATTCCAAGATCGTGCCGACATCATTTTTTTTTTCTTAGCTTACCTGAGTTGAAGGTTCAAGTGAGCTTTTCTGATCAGAATTTTACCTTTATCTACCATTGTTGTCGTCGTACTTTTCACATTTTCGTCTTCTCCAGATCTTTCACCAGTTGGGCCAATATTACCATGCTTGCCAAAAATCATCTTGAATGAAGGGGATTCTAGTTTGGTAAAATAAATGGTCGCTCCATCTTTTAAGTACAGGGGAAAGTCATGATTTTTAAAATATTAATGTGGAAGCATCTTGAGGTAGTGTAAATTTAAGATGGTTCAATCATGACCCCCGGGGTAAGGTGGGACAACAACAGGGAATCAAAGGTTTCATTTTTTTTTTCATTTCACGATGGGGCCACATTAAGCTATCAAAGTAATATATATTGGAATACATGTATATAGGAACAAAATACTTAGAAATCGTTTCAAAAGTAACACCATGATTAATAAAGACGCAAATTTCTTTAATTGATCAGTTAGGATGGGACAAGTTAATTAATATAAGTACTGAACTAATTACCAATTTGAAAGTACTCTGGTGAGCAATGTGGCTCATAGTCCTTTTGCTACAGAGACTGTAAAAAATATTAAATTCAGCATTCCCTTTTTTTCTATTGAAATCTTTAATTGATCTTTTCATCCTTCATTTATCCTTCCTAATCTTTGAGTGCGTGGTTGTCATATATGCAAGACTTTTATGTTCCTGTAATCAAATTAGATTCAGGGGTATATAGTTTTTGCCCTGGCGGTCCGTCTGTCTGTTTGTCCGAAACAAATTTTTACCCCTTACCTTTTGATTATTTGAGACTGGTTTTCATATTTCACATGTGTATTCTTTGTCACAAGACCTTTCTTTGTGTACCATCAAACTTGACCTTTTGACCTTGGATTCTGAACCCGTTTTGCAAAATTTTAACCAACTTTGACCTGGGCCATAACTTTTGAATTTTTGGGGCTAGAGCTTTCATACTTCACACATGTAATCCTTGTGACAAGACCTTCCTTTACATATAACCTTGACCTTGGAGTTCGATCAACTTTCAAAAAACGTTAACCTTGGTTATAACTTTTGAACGGTTAGGGCGGCTAGGGCTTTCATGCTTCACATATGTAATACTTGTGACAAGACTTTCCTTTAAATACCACCTTGACCTTGGAGTTCGTCTAACTTTCAAAAAACTTTAACCTTGGTTATAAATTTTGAACGGTTAGGGCGGCTAGGGCTTTCATACTTCACATATATTATGTAATCATTGTGACAAGACCTACCATTAGAAACCAATGACTTTGAACTTGGAGTTTGAAAAAAAAAAAAAAAACAAAAAAAAAACGTTTACCTTAGCTAAATCTTTTGAACTGTTAGGGTTATGGCTTTCGTTATCCTATATTATATATTCCTTGTGACAAGACCTTTAGCAACAAAAAACTTTTATCCTTTGACCTTGGAGTTTGACCTACTTAAAAAAAACTTCAACCTTGGCCACAACTTTTGAACAGGTTGTGCTAGGGCTTTCATATTTTCTAAAGTGTATTTCTTGTTAGCCGACCTTACTTTGGGTACCTACATCTTCGATTTGCATTTGAGAAAGTTTAACCCTCGTTATAACATACGGGGGTATCAGTGTTTCACAAACACATTTTGTTTTTTTTTTAATCAAAGGCCCGATAGAATGGAAAGAAACAGCCATTGTTCCCACCTTCAATAGTTTTTGCCAGTATATACTGTACAAAATAAAGTTAACTATAATTAAGCTGCCCCCTCTCTCCAATTATAACTTCTATTGATTTTAAATTTTTTCTTTGGTTTGACGAAGGCCAAAGTTATGCAAACTTGTCACATAATATCCTTGCTTTTTCAAGTTTGTTCAAATTTAGGGAGAAGACAAGAATCAGTGATATTTTCGTGGCATCCTTTATAAGGACCAGCTGGCAAGGAAATAAGAAAATTATGTCGAAGTAGTTTCTTTGCGTAGCGATTCAAACATATTAAAATTATTAAATAATTTCTCCTCGGGGTAAGGTATGGATATAATGTGTGATCGAAGTTTCTACTTGAAAATTTATAGGAAAAGTTCCTTTGAGTTGTGTAATTAGTCATGTTTATATGGAAACAAGCTAAAGTAATGAAGCTTTAAAGTCCGTATGTCCCCGTGACTGAAAATTCTTGGGCGTATAGTTTTTGGTCCATTTCATTTGTCTGTCTGTTTGTCAGCATGCAGAAACTTTAACATTCCCCAAAAATTTTGATTAGTTTGAGCTATCGATTTAATATTTTAAGTGTAATCCACATGACAAGACCTTTAGTTGATTACAATCATACGTGACCGCGTGAACTTAGAATTTAACCCACTTTTGCAAGCTATAACCTTGGCCTAACTTTTGAATGGTTGGTGCTAGAGTTTTCATATTTCGTCATATGTACTCCTTGTGGCAAGAGCTTCCCTTAGGTATCAAAAACTTTGACCCCTTTACCTAAGAGTTTGATCTACTTTTGAAAATTATTTACCTTGGTTTTATCTTTTCATTGTTGATGCTGGACCTTTCATGTTTCACAAATGTATTCCTTGGGACATGCCCTATCCATGTGTAACAACAATGTAGACCCTTTCGATTCAGAATGCTAGTTTTCATAACTTTAACCTTGGCCATTAATTATTGAACAGTTGGTCCTGGGGCTTTCCTATTTCAGTCTTAATTTCTTGTGTTATGGCTTTTCCATGGAAACCAACAATTTGACTCTGACCTTTGAGTTTGTCCTTGGCCAAAACTTTTCAATGGTTATTGCTAGAGCTTCCATATTCCAAGTCTATTCCTTGTGACAAGGTTTCTCTTTGGCACCATCAATTTTGGCCCATTAGTTTGATATATACTTTTGAAAAAAAAAAACTTTTTATATTTCACAGCTAGGTGTATTCCTTGTAATAAATGCTTTCTTTGGATATAACATTGTTCTCTTGATCTTGGAGTTTGACTTAAATTGCTTTAGAAACTTCAACAAACAAGAGCTGCCATATGAGGGAATCAGGAATAGTAGCAGAATAGCAGGGGCAGTGACTTAAGTGAATAATGTGGCTCATGGACCCTTTTTAACAAGAAATTTCATCTGCTGTTGATTAGCATTTACACTGCTTCTCTCTTATCGATTTTTATACAGAGAAACATGCTTATAGTGAATAGACTGATTTTGAATTCACCCTTATAGGAAAGGAATTTTTATTCACTGCATTTTGCAACTTATTATAAATTGATAGGATATAAGGATATAACAATTATATATGTAACAAATCAAAATCTCTTGACTCTGGTACTTCACTACAAGCAAATTTCACTATATATGTAACCATGGCACTTCACTATAAGCAAATTTCACTGTATTTGTAAGCATGATCCCATTTATAAATTTTTCACTCTTTTACACTTTGAAATGAGAACAAACACAGATATCAGTTGGATATGCATTCCTCATGTATTTCAACAAGTTATGTACAAAAACACTAAATTGGAATCAAACGATCACAGATTTTGCCTTATAAAATGTGGCTTACAACCCCAAATCCACACTTTTCTCCGGAACAACAAGGAAATATGGAATTTTCCAGTGCAACTGTGAAAAGACAAGCTGTTCTAAAAACTATGTATAGTGAATAAAAAACAGCTCTTCTTTAGTTTCATGTAGTATTAACAAACATCTCTAAAAGAGCCGGGCCCTGGGGCTGCACACCTACACTTGGTGGTGCACTCGAGGGGGGAGGGGGAGAGAAACAGCATATACACCAAGTATAATTTCTGAACTGGATATAACAAATGGTGCAAGATTTGGGTTAATATATATACTCTCTACACTAGAATTAGGGAATTTGAAAAAAGATTTTTCTATAACATGTATAAAAAAACGTAACATATGGATCTACCATAACACTACTAAAAGTATAGGAGCTCTAACAGAAAACACCCTCCTAAGAAGTGAAACATTTACACTCTCCGTAACAGGCCTCGATCATCATCAATTGGTGTTTAAACACAGGGTTAGATTTACAAAATCTAACCTATACACAACAGGAATCTGTAATGGATTTGTATCTAGGGTGATAATTATCAATCAAAGTGTTCTTTAAAAATGGCTATTTCATGCACCACGACCATACATGTACACATTTTCAACTTCTACCCTAAAATGTGATGAAATTGAAAAAACAGTTCTGTCACATTCATTTAAGTGTTGAATATTCCTTACATACAAGTAAAAAGGCTTTTAATAGAGAGATTTAAGATACTACAATGTAATTGTAGGCAGAATACACTTGTATACAAAGTGATTACATTTCTGAGTATAACCATAGTATATTAATATCTACTCTATTTTAATATACCATATTCTAAACTTCTCTATTCTACAGTCCTTGATGAGCATAATAACATCGTATACAACTTAAATCCCTGGTTTGTACATGTATACATATTGTAAACTGTAGCTTTGAGTTAATATTTAAGATATAATCTTTGAGGAATTGTATAATACATGTAAGGTACTCCCTCTATAAATACTATTACATGTACCCTGGTCTTTCACAATGAGAATTGCATTTTGATCAATTGCATTGCAAAGAGCAGCCATTTTTCTTAATTTGAATGATTTGAAAAAAATTCATACATGTATGGTTATCTGCCCTTCATACTTTTTTCCAGCAAAATTATGATGTCTGATAAAAGATCTTATAATTTCAGCATATATATAATTATGGTCTTTTGTAGTCTAAACCTTACTTCTGAACATGTACACATAAAATTGATAATCTCAACCCGTAATTACTGGGTATATATTCTAAATCACAAAGAAGTTTTTACAAATGACAGTAATGCACACACAAATAATGCCACTTGTAGACATTTGGAAAGCGCCCTCTCCACATATGAGAAAACGCAGTAAAATTGAACATTAGGGGGAAAAAAAATACTATGAACATGAAATACAAATGTATATATGTACAATTACATGTATACAGGTTAGATGATGTGGAAAAAAATTAGTAATAAAAGAGTGCTAAAATAACGATGCAGGAAAAAGGATGCAAATGAAAGACACTGTAATAATTCTACCAACTATCAGAGTATAAATGTACAGGATCAATGGAATACCTGGACTAGACTTTGAAAAAAAAAAAAACAGTACCTGAATTTATGTCATGATTGGAGAAGTAATATAGAAACTGATTCAGCTCCTTTCTGAATGAAGGCAACATGTTATAATGGAACTGAGTGGATGGGTTTTATGAATGAAGAGTACCTGGTAATAATGAAATTCATTTTAACAAATATTTAGAATTTAAAAAAAAAAAGCAAAAATGGGCGGTAGTGGAAACTAATAACATGTTCTACATTCCAGTGAGCATATTTCTAATTAATGCCTTTGAGTTCGAAAAAAAGATGATCCGGCTTAATAAACTGCCAAGTCATGCAAGAATTTTCAAAGCATTTTTTTTTTAAAATAGTATCACACTTATAAAGCAAGTGTTGTAAACATGAGAATCAGTATTTAAAAAAAGGACAAAATAATGGAGAGGATTTCATATATCCACAGCTGTTAAATTAACAACCGTCTTAAAAAAAATTGATCAAAATAAAATACTGGATTTCTATTGATTGATTGCACCAAAATAATAAAACAAGTAAACAAACTTCAAGTTCTAATACTAAAATAGGATATTATGCCATTATTCTTTAAAATCTTAACATTTCGTAAAATATAACAGTATAAAACAAACAGAAAAGAACTTTCCCAGCATAAACTTTATAATCACCACATTTTACCGTTTTCATCAGAAAATTTGTGTTCAACAGGCTGTATCTAGAAATAAATCCAAAATTTAATTTAAAATAATTGTTGATTATTTAAGGTACGAGTTCAAAATTTACTAAAATTGTATGATTACAGCCTGAATTAGTATCGGTAAGTTTGCACTTTATAAACTGCAAAGCTTTTTTTGTGATTTATTAAAAAAGTAAACATTTCCAACCCAGGCTATACAAGTATATGACTGGGTTATTAATAAATGCATTCCTTATTATTCAATTTTCTACCATAAAGTTAAGAAATAGGTCAACAATAAAAAAATCTGAGCATTTGACTATACCTTTCAGTCACAAATAACAAGTTCCTAATTTGCAAGGGAGATTCAATATTAAAAAAAAAATTAACAAAAAAATGAGATTCAATAAATTCTGTTAAAAAGATCCTTTGATTAAAGAAAAAAATCTTTGAAATATCAATATAAGTTAAAGTAACAGCAAAACATCTTTAAACCAGAAGATCTCTGATACGACTGTAGCTCTACTGATCGTTGTTAAAAACAGAATCTGGACTTGGAACTTAGCAGCAATGGCAACATCGATGAGTAAGAATTGGTTCAGTTTACATGTGTACCAAGTTTTATCTAATTCAGTCGATAAACATAGTTGTAATGATTTAAATAAATTCCAATAATATTACTATACCTTACTTAGAGTAAACTTTGCAATAGCTACATGTACTTCTTCATCTAAATCAAAATCTCAAAAAGAGAACCACATATATGTACATGTATTTTAGAAACGTCTACTCATCTTCAAAGCATTATTGATAAGGCACAAAACTGTAAGAGTAGAATTTTGAAAAGTTATTAATTATCAACAGACAGACAGTTAATCTCTAGACAACAGTCACCTTTCTAATGCTTAGGCTCTTCAGGTCTCTGACCAGTTGAGCTAAAACCATGCAATGCCATGTGTAAATGCAGAAAAAACTATGCACAAGAAAGATAAATTAATTGTATATGATATGAATGATTATTTTGTGCTAGTGAACCATATACTGATATTAGTAGGCTAAAAACATTGTAAACTATGACAACCACCTGCTAAAAAAAAAAAGAAAAAAAAAACAAAAAAAAAAGAGAAGGTATAATGATGAGTATTTCAGCTATAAATACAAGTCCAATTACTTTAAAAACTACAATTATAAACTCAAAAGAATTAAGCTTAATGAAAATCAATAGGTTCTTCTTCATGATACACATGATTTTGTTGAATTTTCTGGGAAACAAATTTAAGTCAATATTTCACATATACAATGTAGGACTTATGTACATTATGAAGGGCACATAGTTCTACAATTAACCCATTTTCACCATTAACACTATTGATGTGTGAAATACAGATTTAAAAAAAAAAATCAATAATGATGAAATTGATTCACATCACTGAGTACAATTTTAGAGATATGAAATGACTTCAAAACCTGCATGTATTGTAAAATTGTTACTTCTATTTCATAACAACAAAACAATCCTTGAAATCATTGCTGATCTTTAACCTACCATTAAATCTTCCTAAATGTGAAAATTTAAAACAAAAAACTTAAAATCAAAAAAAAAAAAAATTACAGGCTTTTTATGAATAGGTTAGATTGCATTTAAATTCTGAAGTAATTTTCCATGCACAATTTTAAAAAAAAATTCCATTGTTAGCTTATTTCCATACAGGTATTTTGAATGTGTTTTGCTCATAATACAATCTGGTATGTGTACATAGTTTTAACTGTGTCAATTCATTCCCATGATCAGAGGAGTGTTTTCTGGGAACACAGCAGTCTTGTACATGTTGTTCTGAGTGAGTAGATTGTACTGGCAAATCTCTTTTGTGGCTTTTTCTTTAGCACAGAATATTGAAAGAAGTTGCTTCCCTTACTTCAAACTTGCACGAAAATCCTGCTGATTGCTCTGTCTGAAAATATACAGAATAAAAATTCATGCTTAAACAATTACAAAACTGACATTTTATTTAGAAGTTAATCACAATTCGAGTGTTGTGAAATCAAATTAATACATATGATAAATACATAAACATATAACATAAACATAAATAAGATACTTTTTTTTTTAAATTGGTGTACATATGAGATGACAAAACTCTTGCACAGCATGGCAATTGAGAACAATCAGCTGTTTAGACATCTACAATCTACAATCTTTGAACAACGTTGCACTTCACTAAGTTCAGTCATATATCTTCCTTTTCATTAAATGCGTAATGCAGATGCTTGTTTGACATTCCTTTAATTCCACCTTGCATCATTTCAGAGTGCAAGTAAGTAAAAAGAAATTATCCAAATAAAATTGATAAACAATTTCTGTTTGATTCACATAAACTATCCTGTTCTTATGTATGCCATTAAGATTTGTACGAGATGAATTGCCCTTGTGTTCCAACCCGCACCACCCTTCCCAAATTCCTCTGACAACTTAAACTTAAAAAATAATAATTAAAAATAAAATTGGAGGAAAAAAGTACAAGATCCAAATAATTATCAGGACAAATCATGCATGCATTTACTGGATTTGCACTATACCAAGCCTAATCTTTGCACAACAAAAAATAAAAAAGAAAATAAACTCTTGATCACTTGATCTCATATACTTATATAAATATTAGCAATACTTGCAATATGGTGTACTTTTGGATTATTAAGCTTAATGGATTAGAGAATGCTTTTTAATAAGGCTATGTTCTGAAATGCAAATCCAACACTTACAATCTAACATTGAGATTTTTTTCAGTTTAATTGAAATGGAAGGAACAATTAGTTCTCATAAAGTAATATTCTCTTACAAGTTATTGTACACATAACATTATCAAGTCAAGTGTATGATTAAAATCTTTTGCAAGTCTCTGATTACAATATTTAAATGTTTTATATATTGGTTTTATTTGCTTTTGCTTTAATATGCAAGCTTCTTTCAATCACTGAATCAGAACTAAAATATAATAAACACAGTTTAAAAACAGTGGTACAGTACTGTGAGCACTGAGCTCACAAAATGATAGCCCCCACCCCATCCCTACCCTCACCTCATAAGAAAAGGATGGCATTGAAAGTGTATATGGTTTGCTATGACAAACCCAAAATACCGGTCCCATCCTAATGTTTAATAGAGGTGCACAATTTTAGGACAAAGTAATAATTCTATGAAAGTCTTTATAAATTTTATTCAGAGATGTAGAAGGAGTTGCAAACAAAAGATGGGTATCCTATAGTATAGAAAGAATAGCAATGTCCAAGCATCTTTTGCTTTACCGGGTAAATGGTAAACCCCTAAAACATAAATGTTTCCTATGAAAAGGAAAAATATACGGTACATAATCGTACATACTATATATATGTTAAAGATTCTGTGAAGATTTCTTGGTACCACTATGGTACATGTAAGGATAGTCCAAACTAAGACTTGCTTCTAGTTACTTCAGAATAGACTTTGCATTTCCATCCATTGATGCAGGGGAATATTGTATAATAAGATGATGTGAAGATGAGATAAAATATCTGTGATAAATATCTAATATTATAAACAAGGAAACTGAAAATTTGATTTTATTAACAAATCTTAAATGTAAAAAAAAAATGTTACATCAAGGTTACTTCCCCCTCCAAAATAAGGGTGAAAAACACTTGCACAAAAAAAGATTTTTCTTTCAAATTACAATATTACAAAGATTAAGCATAATATCAAGATTAAAATTCTCTCTTCTCTTATTTTAATAACTGGGAATCCCTATTAACCAAAAAAAATCTTCAATCAGAAAAGTACATCAATTAATGATAAACATTAACACATAACTTCATATAATCCTATTCCATCATTAAGCCACATAGAAAATGAAACAAAAATTGATCAAAAACTGTGTAATGCCAAGTCCTTACATGTCTTATTTATCTTTTTCTGGCACCTTGCACACAGTATAGATTTCCCTTGATTTGCCAGGCTTATATCTCAGTATAGCTTGGCCTGTATGTGATCTTAACACTAGAAATCAATATTCCCTGATACATAAGCATCAATTTTCTCTCCAATAGGCTGAATTGGAATGCAAATATCTGTCATTATACGGTACAGTAGTGAACTGTTCAGAATATAAACACTCTCAAATCATGAAATACAATATCAGAGGTTGAAATTTTAAGATGCCCTCTGTGCATACTGAAAACTGACTTTCCATTATTTTTAATCAGGAATGTAATTAAAACTCTATAATCAAAGTAATGCTGCAAACACTATTAAAGTACAGTTTGCCATTAAAAAGAACAAAAAAATGATGGCGGTTTAACAATTTTATCCAAAGCTATACAGATGAGATCTGCTTCATAACAGATAAATTACAGTCAATAATATTTGCTTTGCTTTCATATCCGGTTGTTGACCTAGTAAAGCTTCAGTGTTGAAGAATACTTTCCAAACACCATTTTCCTGAGTGATATTGTACATGGCTTACTTGACCACAATCCAAAATGGTCTTCATGTTTCTCAACAGGCACTGTCCCTAACAGATAAAAAGTCCCTTCATTTTTTTACCATACCAATGTATATGTTAACTGAGAGAGGCTTTCAGCGCCTTACTTAACATCAAGTAGTTCACTAATTGACATTCAGACTCTGTACATCTGCGTTTTGGAGCTAAACTCTGGGATTATTTTTGATACAGTATTCTTCAAAAATTCAGCATTCTCATTACTCTGTGGATTTGTAAACAACTTTTACCAAGCACGAACCATTCCATTTGCATAGAATAAATGCAAATGTTTCTTGGCAGTTCCTGAGACTGCTTTGTCTTTGATCCCCATGGACAGACTGTTATATGCCTCAATTGATACTTTTCCCTTTCATGATGTTTTATGAAAGCTGTTGACAATGGGGGAATTGAATATTTTAGCACCACTAAGTTTCGGCTTACTATTTAAACATTCTAGGCATAAGTAGATTTGTGACCTGAATTGTCCATTCTGCATTCTGCTTGAGTCCTGCATGCTAAATGGATATTACAAAAACAATCCCAAAAACAATCCTTCATATTCATTTTCAAAAGATTTATATCAAACTTTGGAGAAAGAAAGTTATCCAAAATAAATTTTATAAACCAAATAACATACATGCAGTGACAATTCAATTTCCAATTATTTTTGTACATAAGTTTGGGTTTCTTTATCCCCCCTTCTTTTAAAAAATCATATGCAGTAGCTATAATGCATTATGCATCTTCAATAATATATTTTTAAATCAGTTTATGTTAATTTGGCCCTCAATACTATTTAATTAAGCCACCGATTTCCCCTCATAGGATCTTAGACTTTATTTACAGCTTAATACTTCTCTGAACTTGATATCATATAGCACAGAAGTAGGAATCTACAGCTACCTACTGGATTCAAAGAAGAGAATTAAAGCACTTTTACTGCAATTAATCTCTTTTGTGGATTAAACCTATACCTCCTGCACTAATATATAATATTAGAAAAGTCCCAGTCATGATAATGACTTAACCTGAAACTATGCCAAAGAGATGGTATTCCTCGAAGATTAAAAATAAGTTGATTGAAAACAGTATTCACAGTATATTGAACCAAAGTCGGCCAAGGGCACAGATAAACTCTTTCACCAGAATTCTTCTGGTTTTCATCTTCGGATTCAAAGATGGCGGAATTTGCCAATTATACCATTAAAATTCCAGATAACCAAAGATCATTGACTGTTATGTCGTTTGAGATTTTTTTTTTATGTACACTACATGTGACTTATAAAAGTAAAAAGACATTTCATCTCCCTATAACTACCATAATAGAATTCTACTTATGTTAATGTATAGTATCATATTTTTATTATTATTTATGCCCCATTGTAGTTAATGTTGACAATTTACACTACATTTGTGTAGATGGAGTAATTCTTGGTGTGTGTGTACACTGAAGTCTCAGCCAGGGCAATACTTATCTGTTTTGTTTCTTTCAGAGATGAAGACAATCAGTTTCCATTTGTACCATGTCTTTGTAATTACTGTAGCTAGCAATGTCTGATACATTCTTCACAACATACATAATGACTAACACAGTCACAATGCCAAGATCCATAAATAGATTCCAGTTCACTACTCACTTGCCCATTTTGCTTGTCAGCAAGTGTTTGCTCCGACTACACTCAACAATCATTTTACTCTATCTAGGTTCAAGTTGATGCAAGATTCCCATTATCTATGAAGGAAGCTACTTTGTATTTAGATAGAATACTTTCTATTTCTTTCTTAACCATCTGGTGTAAAAAATAGATACACAGAGTTCAGATGTAACACTCCTAAACCACCTACAGACTTCATCCTTCTATTCTCTCTCTAAAGAAAATCAATTTACACTTATCACTAGTTTTTTTTTTTATTTTTATATTACAATCAAAGACATCTGCCTTTATGACAGGCAACAGAACAATAGAATTTTTATGAATTTAAGACCCTTGTTTCAATCTAAAGACCCATGCACCATAATGCTCACCAGATTTTTTTTTGTGACTACTACATGAACAAAACAAAAAACACAGCAGCCCAGGACAGGGGATGCTAATAAATTCACTTGAGGAGGAAGAAGGGGAGGAGGGTGGGGGCATGATCTTGGCTATGATTCTAGTACTCTTAAGTGCTACTACATATGTTAAGCTTTACTTGCTGCAGTTGGCAGACTCTGCTTAACACTAATTTAAAATTCTGGGAGCTAGATCAAGGCAAGCAGATTCTCATTCATCAAAGTTCCATTATTATTTTTCTATCAATGTTTTCCAAAGATCCCAAAAAGTTTTGATTTCAACCTTTTGCATGTATATGAAACACCTTTTGGGTTCAAAGCATCTAATTTTTAAAATACCCAGTAAATAATAAGGCCAGATATTCAGATTGCTTTACTTTCTTTAGAAACACACCTTATTTCAAACAAACAACTACACTACCCCCTCCACATATATTATGAAGCCACCACTGCCAGTAATTAATCTGCCTCCATCAATAAATGAAAATGGATAATTCCGAATTATACGAGGGTTGATCCAAAAGTAATGTCACAGTGTCCATATATTTTATATTTGGCGTCATATTATCGAATACAAGTATACCAAAATATGCACAAATATAAATCTAGTTTACATTGAAATTGTGATTTAATCATGTTTATTTGAATTTATTTTATGAATGTTTAAAACATAGAGCATAGGGCGTGTCGCCGCATCACAACGGAACGTCACGTTTTAAAGTGTATTTTTTCTTGGAATGAAAAACAAACACATTAAAAAGATTATAAAAAAAGCACCTTATCTCCCAATTTTTTAAAAGACACAATTTTTCATCATTTTCTAGTCATAAAATGAAAATTTAATGACGGCATTGGTATTTGTGATCATAAACATTGTTGTCTTACTCTGTTGAATTGAACAAAGATATTGTCGAAATGGGGAAAAACGGCTCGACGAATTGTAATGCATTTTTGCTTCAAAATATGGGAATTATCACAAGCGACAGTTACATACTTTAATTAATCAGACTTTATCAGAATAAAGAATGTAAAATTAATAAGAGACATCTTAATAGATGGTTTCAGCAATTTTGGGCGGGTGATTGGTCACTGAATGATCAGCAGAGGACAAGAAGATTCAAGAGCGAAAGATGGGAGATCAGACGGAAACGTTCAATGGTGTCTGACGTTGTCAAAAAAGACGGACGTTTAGAGTGACATGTGAATTTTTAAGTTTGTCTTACCCTGCTGTTTAAAACATTTTGTCAGAGGGCTTAATTATGAAAAGAGTGAGTGTATGATGGTACCAAGATTTCTTAAAGTGGAATTGGTGAAAGTGTTAGCGAATCACAAATATTTTTTACTGAAACGAAGGTTAACGCTTTTAAAAGTATGACGGTGCGCATCCGTCTTATGACGTTATATTTAGGTGCGGCGACTACCATAAACGCACATTGTTTAAATTCCGATATTTAGGAAAGTATACATCATATTCCTTTGAATTTTTCAGGTCTGATTTGAAATAAATAAAGCTTTCATCATGCCGAATTTTGTTCCTTTACGTCGATTTATAGCAATTTTATCAAAGTTGTGACATTATTTTTGGATCAACCCTCGTACTATATACATGTACTGGTATGCAAGTTTCATGAAAAACTGTTTTTGATCTCATTTACTGTTGAAATTCCCAAATCCTTAAAATTTCATAGAATAATTTCAGAATTTTTTTTACCTAAAAGTTTGTTTGCTTTGTTTTGGAGAATGCAATAATGAAGAATACAATCAGTTCTTCTTTGCATCTTAATGCCCCGAGGTTTGTTGCTGAAAATAATTTTCAAGCGGCCCTTATACCCCCTCCTCCAAGATTTCATGAACAGTATTTCCCCCTAAAACCTTGTCGGATTCCCGTTTGAATGCTGATGGTAAGCTCTCTTAATTATTTTTTATTTGGCAATGAAATTATAAAGGAACTGTACAATTCATTCTGAAGAGTATCATCTTAATCAGGCACAAAGATATAGAAAAATTTATTCTACTTATTAAAAAATATATCAGAGTAACCTTAAGTTAATTTTTTTTTTCAAAATTAAACAATTTTTTTTTTTAACAAATATCCTCCAAAATTGTCAATCTTACAAAAAAGCTGCAGAAAAAGAATTTCTTTTACTCTTCAAATGGTACTGTTTTTGCATTATGCTCAGTTGAGCAAGTAGAAATGACATCCACTCGGCGAACCTTGGCTGATTCTGTGGACTACATCAGATGAAGTATGAATCAGTCGAGATATGCCGAGTGAAATGGCATCTTGTACTTGTGTCTCAGTCAAACTAACACAGAAAACATTCATTTAATTTCAGCTAGTCCAAAATATTACCCAATTAATATAGAAATTCTGCATTAATCATTCATTAAAACTGAGTGACAATCAATAGACCAAAAACTAAAATAATCAATGATTAATCTGGCTGACTGTCCAATAGAGGGATAGTAAAATAAATATTTCATAAATAGTCAAAGATTACACTGATAACATTGAGCTCATACTTTCATTCAAGCTCTGCAAGTCCTAGCATGATTAGCTTGGAAGTGGCTTCCAAGTATTATACTACAAGATAATTTGAGATGCTGTATGTATAAAATTTGCCTTGAAATCCTATCAAGCAGCAAGAATAATGCTTCAGAGACAAATTCAACTTGTACAGACTAATATACAAGGTATTTTGAGTAAGAAAATATTGGTAAGATGAGAAAATTAAAAAAAAAAGGGGGGGGGTGTTAACTGATACAAGAAAAAAATAGAAAAGTATAACGGGGGAAATTTAGAATGACGTATATTTGCTCTGAGCAAACTTTAACTTGATACTTAATAATTTCAAACAACTCTCTATATGTATTACATAACATGTATATTGGTATCATTAGCGGTCAAACGTTGTAGGATTATCATCTTTCTATCCTACCATATTGTAGTCATTTGTGAGTTATTTGTATTAATCTTGTTTAATCTTTTATAATTGTAGAATGATCATTATCAGTTTGTAATGCAGTCACCTCAGTTTGTACTTTAATTGCAGTGTTTAATCCATGCATTTATAAATCTTGTACTTTGCTGAACAGACATCTTAGATATTCTCTTCTAGTGGCAAAAAATACCACAATCTGGGAAAAAATGCAAGACTGACCTGACAAATAACATTTTTTTAAACCTTCAACAATATTTGCAAGTAATCTTAGCATAAATCATGAAACCTTGACAGGGACTGACCATATGAAAATATCTGACCTCTTGACCTTGGAACTTGGAGTATGACCTTGACTTTTTACATATTTTTTTTAACCAAAATTATAGCTACAACTTTGGAAAGGTTTGTTCTGAGAGCCTCCATATTTCACATCTGTATTCCTTGTGAAAAAAAAAAAACTTTTTCACTGGCACCAAAAATTTGTAACCAAATGACCTTGACTTTGGCATTAAGACTTGAATGATTTTGAAAAACCTTGACCTTGGCCATTAATAAAGAATGATTGTGCAGCTTTTATATTTCATACATGTAACCCTTGTGGCAAGACCTTCTTTCAGTACCAATATTTTTGTTCTGGTGACTTTGGCCTTAAAGTATGGCCTTCTTTTCAAAAACTTTAATAATTGGCCATAATTGCTGGTTAGAACTATAGGGCTTTCTTATTTCAGTGGCCTAAGTGTTTCAAAAAACAATTCTTTTTATGCCCCCATAATGGAAGACTAGGTGGTACTTATTTTTTGCCCTGTCTGTCTGTCCATGTGCAAAATCTTTAACCATTATTTGCCCAAAACTTTTGTTTGTTTGAAGCTATAATGGCTTTCATATTTCATGTGTGTATTCCTTGTGATAAGATCTTTCTTCTAGTACATGTACCAACAAACTTGACCTCTTGACCTTGGAATCTGACCCACTTTCGCAAAAAATTATCAAACTTTAATCTTGGCTATAACTTGAAAACAGTTGGTGCTCGCGCTTTCATATTTCACATGTATATTCACTGTGACTAGTCTTTTCCTTGGTTTTGTATTATTTTGACCTTGACTTTAGAATCTGACCCACTTTTATAAAAAATGAAACTATGACCATAACCTTTGAACAGTTAGTATTCAAGAGCTTTCATATTTCAAAGGTATATTCCTTGCAAAAAGATCTACATTCTGATAAAAATTTTGACCTTTGACTTGACCTTACAGTTTAATTTGACCAATTTTTGAAATTGCCAAACTAATAACCATTAATATTTTGTTATATTTTTGTACAGCTCCTGCAGTCGTGCTAGGGTTTTTATTTTTCATAAGTGCATTTCGTGAGACTGTGCCAACTGGGTACCCTAAATTTTGACCCTGTGACAAAGGAGTTTCACCTACTTTTTTTTTTTAAAACAAATTAATCTTGGACATAACTTTTTAACAATAAGTGCATGGACTATCATGTTTTACAGACCAGTATTTTCATTAAGACAAGTTCTTTCTTTGGGTAACATTTTCATTAAGACAAGTTCTTTCTTTGGGTGACATTAGTGTTTACTTTTGACCTTGATCTTGGAGTTTGACTTGCATTTGAGAAACTTGCACTTCACTTCTTGAGAAAAGGTCTACTAATTTTCCTGAATACCCAGGTTAGTAAGAAAACCATGGAAACCTAAAGTGCATAAGACTTTTCATGACAATTGAGTAAATTCAGAAAACAATGTCATTTACCCAATGAACAGTGACACATGCATAAATTCATCCAATGACCTACATATTTTATGTAAAAAAAAATTAAAGTACAAATATTTCCAATCTTCATACACGTAGTTAAGTGAAAAAAAATTGGCTTGATGCATTCTTGCATACACAGACAATCAGACTAGAGTTATTATTTCTGACTTAAATAGAAGCACTATTCTATATAATGCAGTCTTAATAAAAGAAGAAATAAACCACATTGATTTTTTTCCCTTCACAATTCATTTTTCTCATAAATCTTGTCTATGAAACCTATGATGCTGCATCAAAAAGGAACAAAAAATAAAATTTATAGGTACAAAGAGCATATGTTATATAGCTGAGTTACTGATTTACTTATCCATAATACAGCAAAATAGCATAATATGGATTGCATCAGCATGTTCTAGGAATTCAGAAAATATATATAAATCTTTCTGCAACTAATTGTTTCTTTTTTTGAAAAATGTGTTCTTATGAATGAAAAATTCACATACCAGCTAGTATATAACTGTAGCTTTGAATTAAATCTATGTTGGGTATATCATTTTATCCACTGATTACTAAATACATTTTGAACTAAAGAATAAGGGTCTTGCATGTTCTTTTATAAAAAAGATTTCAGACAATTTGTTTGTTGTTTAACATCCCTCTTCAGAAATTTTCACTCATATGGACACATCACCACTTGCCGATGGAGAGCTGCAAAATTTTGTCCTATACTCAGCACTTACGGCCATTGAGTAGTGAGGGATGTTTTCGTGCAAGCGCCTACTGCAACAAAGGACCTTGGTTTATATGGTTTCATCCCAAGGACTGGTCTTCACGTCCCACAGTGGGATTTGAACCTGCGACGTAAGGATCAACTCCTTACTCCTCGCCTCTAGAGCAGATGCTTTAACCACTGTGCCACGTGGGTGAGCCAACTCAGATAATTTGAGTTCATGTACATGTATACACAACAAATGCATACATACTTATTAATTGTGAAAGACTCATAAGAGACACCCCTGAAAGAAATACTCAATATAGACATGATGACTTTAAACAACTCAAGCAGAGTCAGAAGAGATAATCTCACCACTGAAAATGGTGAAATTACAACCTAGGGGATTTAAATGGTACAATGGATTTGAGGGGGTCAAAAATTGTAAAATTAAAAAAAAATTAGAGAAGTTTGCAGACCTGTAAGATAAATACATGTAAATGCTGGCAACAAGGAAAGTCTATAAGCTTAATTGTTGATATGCATTTGGAACAATCACAAAAACGTTTTGATTTAAAATTTGATGTATTATTAAACCTTTTGTAAGCATATGCAGCATTGCTCTGATATCAAATGTTTGATTAATGTCCTAACCTTAACTCTATGAAAAGGATGATTACCCAACAGAATTTGTTTTCCTCCTTCTTTGCATTGATTTATGACAGCTTAGACTATAGGAACAATGACTTCCTCCAAGTTTTGTAAAAATATGGGAGAAAAGATCTGCAAATAAGTTTTGTGATCCCCTGGAGCAAAAAGAGAACTGAACCATTTTTCTTGATCAGCCATTTTTTTCTTCCTACAATTGACAGTTTTCTGGCAAGAACAGATAGATCAATACAACCTTCATACAATCCTGGTAAAGGGGTATTGCATGCCTCCGGGGAATCTATGTATGAAAGCCATAGCCACGGACCCAAAGGGATCTCTGATATAGCTTTAAAACTATCCTTCGCACGTCACTTTGCCTACACCACCCAGCCAGTACTAGCAACCGAACCTGTTCACTGGACCTGAATCAATTTTCTGTAGGGTTTATCATGGTAATTAAGGTGAATCGAGAATTAA
Source organism: Saccostrea cuccullata (assembly GCF_032062105.1). Lineage (NCBI taxonomy): Eukaryota > Metazoa > Mollusca > Bivalvia > Ostreida > Ostreidae > Saccostrea > Saccostrea cuccullata. Next base: position 314,250 of record NW_026928317.1, on the reverse strand, counting down.
ACATTCATTATGGGACCCTGAAACAACATCTTCTGAATCCCTAGCGTTAGAGGTGTTTTTAAAAGAGGTATTTTTAGCTCTTTCAAGCGGAATGAAAATGTTTTTTACTGCCCAGTTAATGTAATGTTTTTATAAACCTGCTGAAGAAGATCAGGTCTTGAAGCAGTCGCTATCAAAGAGGAACACAATAAACAGCCTGTAATCTCTCAGATCAATAATAAAGATCCTCCACATTTAATTGCTTGCATCATAAGTGCTATAATGCTATGGATTTCTTTCTATAATTTGCAATTGATAAATACTATAACGGAATTGATACCACTAGAAGGTGCTGACAAAACAAATTAACCTGGATTTCTTTTTACTGCAAGACAATTCCCTCTACTAAAATTCTCTTTTTTTCAAAAATTATAAAGATTGGGTATCAAAGAACACAAAAAATGGTGGAATTTTAATGTCTTTGAAGTTTTCAACTCATGCTATGCCAAAAAATTAATCATAGACAATATGACTCCCATAGACATTCATTATTAACCAAGATAGTACAGTTACCTGTGGGGAAATTTTTGAGTACCTATAGATGCACTTTGATAAGGTGCCACTCAAAATAAATACATGATGCTGGGCTAGCCAGAAATGTCTTCACACACAGCCTCGCCCTTTGCAAGAACACAGAAACGTGTCAAAGATTAACAAGTACTGATGTACAAGGTGTAATTTTATTTGCTTCTATCCCACTTAGGTTTAATGCAAAGTAATGTCAAGGGTATATGTACCTTATAATTGAAAGCAGAGCTAATTAGTTATAGTTGCTAAGACTACAAACAATATTTCTATAGCAACACCAAATAACAGATAAGTATTCCATATCATATATTATATGTAGGTGTGGCTAATACAAATCTGACCAGATAAATGGTGAAATGATTTTTCAGGAAAAATGGTAAAGATTCAAAACATATTTATCACTGATATTATTTTTACCATAGATTATCTTGAAATCAAGTGCATAATTCTTATAAAAACTAAGTAAATAAACCAATGATGCCAATTAACAGATCTCCTTTAGACTAATCTTCACAACTTTACTAGATAAAATATGCATTTATTTATTTCAATTTTCTGCAGCTTCAACTCCTGATGTGTGGTTTTGTATAAATTGCTCATATTAAATAAAATATTCATTTTCTTATAAACTGCATGCACATCCCAGATAAACCATGAATAGTACAATGTTAATTCCTAAAAACTACCTTAGACCAAAGAAATTCAGGTAGTATTTTCTGAGCGATATGTTGAGAACAAAAGCACATTGAAATGAAACATGGGCTTCAGCAATTATTTTGTAACATTTTTTATGGACTGCATGTATTAATAATGCCTTGAAAGGGGTGAGGGGAGTAGACCCGAACAACTTTCTTTATAATCATGATAATTTCATAAACAAAACAATTAAGAAAACTTAACACAATTCCTGAAGCATTGCCCTTACAATTGTTCATCGACTTTTAGGATGGAAAAATTTGCTTCAATGTTTTCGAGTTTTAACAGAAATCTCCACTTCAGAGAAAGACTGAAGACGAGTCTCTAAATTCATTACATAATAATGTAAACTTGTAAAGTTGGTTTGTGATGCTTGAGAAACTGAATTTCGTGGCTGGTATTTGAAGGAATCTTTTGATGGTAAAGAATCCACTCTTTTTTTCCCCCAAGCATTGTAAGGAGAGAACAATATTTTTTAAAGTTCTTATTGTTACAAGCTTCTAAAGCTGTACTTATACAACGACAATGGATATTTGATTCCAAATGAAACGTGAAAGACCTTAAACGTCCAGGTCAGCCCTTACATACTTTCCAAAATCTCAACTATAGGAATTATCATTTCAGTTCCAGTGCCAAGAAAGTTAAAAACATACTTATGCACTTCATGCAAGAGGCACATGTACCTGTACAAAAAGGTACAAGGTGAATATTGCAGGTTTGTCAGAAGTTCCCACATCAACCAACATGACCAAAGTGTTATTATTTTCTGAATATTAAATAATTATAAGTTGTTTGAACATGTCAAATGTAAACATGATGAGAAGGACCCATCAACGAGGGCTCCTTTTAAACTCTTCAAACAGTTATCAAAATACTATTCATGTACATAAATAATGTTAGTGAAGTAAGTTTCCTTTCAAATATGGGGTAATATTTAGTTATTCCCCAAATTAAGACATGACTACTGGGCCCTTACAATGGTGACATCTAGAGCTGATTAATGAATAATGCATACATTAACAGAACTGGCTATTAGACAGTGAATAATTAGCTGTTCCTCTTCACAGAGAAGATGGTGAATATCTATACCATGGTAAATATTTGCATCATCATCAACATATGTATTGCAGATGTTGCGGAGGTCAGGTTAAATACATCCAAACCCGCTCCACAAATCAATACACTTATACCAGTTAATAGCCAATTGTTCATATGTCTATTGAAAAAAATGATACCTTTGCGCACAATGGTACTCACTTTGCCATGCCAAGAGTTTTTATGTGTTTGATTATTTGCCGTATACAATAACACACAATACACTGAACAATCCCAATAACAACCGTCCTTTGCTATTATTTTTTTAGTTTATTTAAAATTAGGAGAGATTTAAATTCTATTTTCATAAATGACAATGGTTGAGATAATAACTCTTTAATATCAATGATGAATGTGAACATAACCCCAATAGGGCCAATACACATCAAACACAGTAATGCCATTACTCTAGCATCATATGCTGGACAAAAGCCCTTTGTATATGGATCCAAATCTGAAGCAAATGATGGTTGCAGGATTGCATTAACTAAAGTAATTATGATAAATGGATGCTCCTACCTTGTTTGTCGAATGGTTATTGCCTCAGCGCTTTGCTTTCTGGAGCTGTCTCTGTAACTGGTTTGGGGTGGAGGTTCCCTTTTTGCTCTACTCTTCTATTTGTTGTCTCCATCATCATCTTTCTTTCTGGCTGTTCACCTGAGAGGATGCTTATTCCAAGATAAGTTTAAATTCCCGTAACCAGACAAAGTGTTTCCCAATAAGCACATATGGTCTTCAATAATTGAGCAATAAAGATTTTGAACTAAACAGTTAAATGTTACAATAAAAGCTTTTTTAATAGTCAAATAAAACACTTTGGATGACTACAGTGAAATAAAATTCAGTACAGGCAATTCATACCTGTAATTATGCAGGGACACGGTAAAATCCAACATAAGGACACCACACACTTTCTCTTTTGAGATTTCACACTGGAATCAATAATTTTCATTCACAGGGAAAAACAGTAAACATCAAAATGTATTTGGTCACAGAAAACGGCCTCAGTTGTAGGAAGAGAAAATTTCACATCACTATAAAGAACTTCAAATTGCTTAGGCTGTAATCCAAAAAAACCTTGTGCATTGGTTGAAACAAATAAATGATATCTATTTATTCTATGATGTTGAATACTGATTGTTGATTGATGTTCTTATTAAACACTGTGTCAGTATAATTCTACTTTGTGTGTGGGAACAAAAAAACTTTTTGATACATAAAAAGGGACTGTTCAACATTGGTGTCATACATCTGTTTCAATGCTCAGATTATTTATGCTAGAAGGATTATTTGTCTGGTTAGTATGGTTTTCTTTGCTTCGGTCACAGTTCAGATTAAAGCTACTCCCTTCCTCCATTTCCATGATGTTGTCCGAGCCACTATACGATGCTATTGAATTTTTCTTGCTGTCTGAGAAGTTTGGACATGACTGAACATGCTGGTATGATGTTCGATCTTCACTTTCTGTCTCTCTGTGATAGAAGTAATTGAAATTGGAAACGATGACAGGCACAGGCAATGCAATAGTTAATACCCCAGCAATGGCACAGAGAGATCCAACCAATTTCCCCCAGAATCCAATTGGTCGCATATCACCATAGCCAACAGTTGTCATCGTAACAACTGCCCACCAAAATGCATCGGGGATACTTCTGAAATGAGTCTGTTCAGCATCTTGCTCTGCAAAGTACACTGCACTTGAAAAAAGAATAACTCCAATGATAAGAAAGAATATCAACAGTCCTAACTCTCTCATACTAGCCTTGAGAGTTTGACCTAGAATCTGGAGACCTTTCGAATGTCTGGATAATTTGAAGATTCGAAACACTCTCACCAATCGGATGACCCTTAGAATTGCCAATGACATCGCCTGGTTATTACTTTTGTTTTCATCAGCAATGACTGTGCCAAGGGTGATAAAATATGGAATGATTGCCACAATGTCAATAAGGTTCATAATATTTTTGAAAAAGTGAAACTTGTGGGGACAAGAAGCATAACGCACTAAAAGTTCTGATGTAAACCAAATAATACAACAAGTTTCAATAACAAAAAATGGCTCATTGAACTTTGGAATATCATCTTCTTCAACTGATGCAGCTGTAGTATTTACTTTTGAATTTGTTTCATTCACTAATCTGTAATGTTTGAACCTAGGCAATGTCTCTAAACAAAATATAACAATTGACAACAAAATAACTATTACTGAAAAAATTGCTATAAGTCGAGCTGCAGTTGAACTTTCAGGATATTCAAAGAGTAACCATACTCTTCTTTGGAATTCATTTTCTGGAAGGGGTTTTTCTTCTTCTTTGATAAATCCTTCATCCTCACGATATTTCTCTATTGCTTCCTCTCCCAAGTCATAGAATTTAATTTCTTCCGAAAACACATCCAGCGGAACATTGACTGGTCGTCTTAACCTTCCTCCACTCTGATAATAGTAAAGAATAGCATCGAAACTAGGTCTGTTTCTGTCAAAAAAATACTCGTTCCGTAATGGGTCATAATATCGATTTCTCTTTTGAGGATTTCCAAGCAAAGTTTCTGGAAACTGGTTCAAAGTCTTGAGTTGAGTTTCGAAGCGGAGTCCACTGACATTGATAACCACTCGTTCACTGCACTCCAAGTCGTTTCCTTTGTTTTGTGGACTCATACAATGGTCAGGATCATCAAACTGTTTTGGAAAAGACCTGGAATTTGTAACAGAATCTTGATTTGAACGAAATCTGGATTGATTGAAATGACTAGGGGGACCACCATTTCCCTGCTCTAGCCCGGCCATACAAACCTCCATGGTAATGCAATATAGTTTTTTTTTTAATCTACTGTATTTTGTAGGCTAAACCATTGTATTTTATTCATGTCAAGTCATGAACACCATGCATAAAACTTTAAATAAAACTTCAAAGCACCCATCACAAAATCTCTACTTAACAGTAAGTGATAAACATCGGTTAGTATATTCTAAGAGCGTCATTTTAATTATCTGCAATCAAAGTTCATGCCCTACATGTTGACTGCCTTACAAAAGACATTAGGTATTCTCATCGCACTACGGCAAATACATTCTCGCCAGATTAATATACACCTCGGGAACCTCTGACGTCAATAAATCCTCATTGTGCACATTCTTTATCGAATAGTTTTTTTGAAAATATCCTTCGGATTTTTTTTTCCACGTCTGTTTCACTTACTTTTTTCAAGAAAACATCAACAATTACTCTTACAATTATCCTGCTAACGGCAACGAGCGAAAATCGTCTGCATAATTTTCACCCGACTAGCCTACCAAACAATCAATTAAATACAGTGCGTTCACTTTGCATAAAATCCGTGTAGAAATCATACCGCACAAAGTGCTCAAATTGCTCTCAAAATGATATTCCAAATTGTTTAAGTTCATTTTAGTAGATGCGAAGCTCTAAATTTCTCAAAATCGCCTATGTTTATTGTTATCCCACTGTGACACTTGAATAATCATGCACATGGTTTAGGTTCGGGTCAAATCGATCGACCAATGAAAAGCCGCCTTGCAAATTATTAATATCATTCTCAGGTGTTCCGTGGTCAATAACAGCAGGAGATAAAAACACTTTAACTTATGATTTAGACGTAATTTATTTATACCTTTTATTGATTAAAGTTTGTCCTTTGTAATATTGGATTTTTTTCCACAGATAGAATAAAAGATTTATATTTGCTGCGTGGTGAATAATTTACCTCTTTCCTAGCAATCCGACCTTGCTTGCCGCATTGACTAACAACTAAATCTAATAGAACGATCTTTTCTTTGTGGGGAACGTGGTAAGTCGTGTGTTGATACAGCGTTGTGAGTGAGTTCTTATTGATTTATGTGCTTTTCTAGACTTACCTCGATTCTAGAAGAGTTATATTCTTATTTTCTAGATTTAAAACAACATGACTGCATTTTTGCCACCTAATTTGTTAGCTTTATTCGCCGCAAGAGACCCTATTCAATATTTACCACCGGTAGCCAAACAAGGCTTTGAAAAGAAACGTGTGCCGTATGAAGGAGTATCAGCATTCTTGAAGGAATTTGAGGTAACGTTTAGATCAAATTTATTGACTAAAAATAGTTTTTAATTCACATTATAAAACAAGTGAAAGGTATTTAGATACATGCAATAAGTACTCAACTTACAATGTTTCCAAGATGGCGGAAACCAGTGTTGCCATTTTATGTAGTCTAATCTACTGTAAAGCTATAGGTCCCTTGTGTTAGTGGAGCGGTGTCAGCCATAGTTAAAGCATTGCAAAGACTTCCATAGCAGCTTATTGAAGCAGATAATTTCAAAATCCTTTTTTCTTACATTTTGTCCATAATTATTGTTAGAAAAAGCAAAACACTGCACAAAAGCACATGCTGAAAGCGCACACCTATTGCCAGCACAAGAATAGCAGCTCCTTGCTCTTTACATCCCTTCTGGCAATCAACCCTACTGTTAGTATAACTAAGGTAATACTGTAACTTGCCTGTGCGGTTAATTGCAATGCAGTATTTATGATCAGTATTGGTAGGTCGGTGTTAGCTGGATATAAATAATTCACACATTCTCTCCATTAGATTAACATAATTTAATCGAACATCTCCACCTAAAAGAACAACATTGATCTCAGGCTTTAGTTATTGCGATAAATCCCAGGTGCTCTTTGTTTCTTGATAGTAAGCTATGATATTGAACACATCCTGATGTGTAGCAGTGTCAGAAATAGCTTCATGTCGCAACGAAGCAGTATTATCAGTCTGACTAGCACATTCACTTCGGATCAATGCTTTGCCGTTAGGAGTTCTCACAGTACAGAACTAGTGAGCTACATCATCATAATATAAATAACATTTGAAATTGATTTTTTTTTTTTCGGAACTAAATGTATCATCTTATTACAATTTATTTTGATTCACACTTGGGCTTCATCACAGTGTTTTATACATTGGAAAGTGTTTAGATAAGAATTTTATTGATTATTCATATTCAAATATACAGCCGAGTGCTTAAATAAAGCATAATGGGCTTGCCTTATCAGATTTCTGCCCAGAGATGTCTATGAATCAGACTCCGAGACGCTCTTTCTAGTTAATAAAGGTGATATGAAAATTCAGTTATTACCTGTATGTGCTCATATTAATATATTTTGATAGATGTGAAAAAGAACGTTCTATCCAGTCATGTTAAACAAGGAATAAGACTGACAGTTGCTGTGGTTCTCCATTTGCATCATTAGATGCTGAGATAATCACTTATGTAAAATATTCATGAGTGTACATGTATATTGCATACCATGAAAGTACCCTACTTCTCTCTTCTTTACAAATCAAATTTAGAGGTCAGGAGAAAATTCTGCTAATTACCCCCCAATTAATTATATCAGTCAATATTTAATTAAAAGCAACATTTTACACAAGAGAATTGCTTGTTTTTCTTTTTTTTTTTACCTTGCAAATTAGTTTAGAGGTCAGAATGAGGCAGAAAAATGAAAGAAATGGTAGTAAAAGTTATGATCTTACCCAGGTGAATTTCTTTGACAGTGGTGTTGTAACAGTGGTACGTTGCACTCGACATCTGTGCATTCTTCATCGTTGTTGCAATTTTTTCCATCCAACTCGGTTTCCTCGGGCTCCGCTGGAATAATGTTGACGGTGATTTCGGTGGGACTTAGTTGGGTCTGGCTCTGGACTTCTTGGTAGGAGGGGGGCTCGATCGAGCTTCTCTTGCCCGTCTTGTTAGCCGTGGGGTTGCTGGTAATCTCAGTGTAGCTCTGCTTGTCAGAGGACTTGGGGTTCATTTTAAAAATGTTGGGAAGACATGTTGATTTGGTGGAATCCCCATTCCCGGTCCGTGAGGAGTCGGACACAGAACTTGAGCGGCCTGTGTTGGGCTGAGACTTGCTTCTTCGAATCCGCTTGGCTGCCTGTATTCTCTCTAACCTCTGAGATTCGACTTGATCAATATCCTTAGGCTGTCAAAAATAAATGAAAAATGCAGACTTAACATTTAACAACAGATTTGAGCAGTAAACCGCTCTCAGACACATTGTATTTACTGTGGAGGGTAAGGGAATAGGGAAAGTTCTTATGAGATTTGTATTTAATTAAACAATACTTGCTTTCATGTAGTTTTAAATGTTAAGAAACTATTCTAATTTTTTTTGGTGCCAACACAGCACTGTGCCACACTTGACTTACAAAGCTTAGTGTATATACATACATTTTATTTAGATTAAGATCTTGTGATGAGAAATCATTATGTGGTACATGCAGAAATTTGGCCATTAGTTCAGAGCTGAATTTTTTTTTCATTTTCCACTCCTTTCTGTTTTATTTAAGGTATTGATGGTGTTCAGAAATGAAATCATTTCATTTTTTTTTCCCCCTGAAATACACTACAGGATCTGAAAATGCTTTTATTATGGAACAGAAATATTCATGTTTCTCTTGATGTTTTAGGACCCCAAGGATACACCACCCCCTACCAGAGTAGAAACAAAAGATGAACGTAAAGAGAGGAAGGTAAGAGAAGTGCAGAAAGGGCATGGGTATGGAGAGAACGTACATCAAAATATCATTGGATGTAAGGTTGAATATCCTCATAATTTTGCAATTTAGATAATTGATTTTATCTCATTTTCATAAATAAATGTTTTCCAAGGGAATTAGACTGCAAGAGAAGTAGAGTTAGGATGTACAGTAATTGTCTTTATAATTTTTTTCCCTTGTTTTTGATACTGAATTAACTGATATTTTATTACATTCATGAATGTAAAGATGCAAATAAGCTCTTTGTAAAAGAGAAAATATAGAGAATGTTTGATGTTTTAGCTAGGAAACTGAGAGGTTGTAATTGCCCAGCATTGTTGTGTATTAGGGAGTTGGCAGTAGCTACAGTAGGGGCTGAGGGGGATTAATTAGTGCCAGGAGCTTACATTCCTAATAAAAACATACTCCTCACCGTATTGATTGCTACTGCTAATGTATTCCACATGCAACAGGCTAATGAAGCTCTATTATATCAGTAGCTGTTAGACGGTGCTGCACAAATATTCCCTCCCCCACTTTATATTGCAGTACTGGCGGTCGTTTTATTATCTAGATTGTCCGGCTGCTGCATTCTGCTGCGGCAAAAAAAACGCAGCAGTGGATCAAGGATTTTGGGGTTTTTTTTATGTGCTTGGATGGGAGGATCAAGAGAAAAAAGTGGGTTACCTACACACATAGATGTAGATCACACCAATGTCATGACTTTCATAACAGTACAATTCTTTTTGGCAAGGGTTTATGTAAAAGGGATATAATAGCCTGTCTAACTAGTGCCGTATGCTGCGAGGTTCAGGCGTCTAACTTTAGTCGTTTACATTTAGTCGACAGTTTTGTCGTAGAAGTTTAGCCCTTTAAAATCACAAGAGGTGAGGGATTTTAATTTCAGCCAAGACGTTTTTTTTATTCTGGCATTAGTACAGGAAAAAATAACAGATTAGTGTTAGGTATTCCAATTGTATTAAATGTCTTACAGATTATATGTGTATATATATATTAAATATAATTTAGTTTTGAGAACTTGTTAAGCACATGCAATTAGAAGGACTAGAATAGATAATGACAGTAAGACTTGCCTTTGTGAAATTTAAAAAGAGAAAAAAAACACCTCAAAAGTGCATACATTCAGCAAATTGTGTGGAACAAACCCATCTTATTGAAACAAAACATTACTTTTGCATCATTGGTATTTTTCTGATAGCACCAACCTCATTCTATCAAAAGCATGAACACAGCCAAACCATCTACCCAGTCCAGTGAATAGGCCTGGATTTTGATTCAATATGGTGTGTTTTCATTTGTGATTTCATGCTTCAGAGAATCTCAGAAATGAAAAATTTGCCCTGCTAAACTTAAGCTCCTCTCATGTTTAAAAATCTCTTGTTCATAATGGTGTCAACCTTTGGCAGAATAGCCCATTTAAAGCATTTATAGATATTTATAACATCACAATAAGCCTGCAGAGGAATTGTGGTTTAAATTTTTGGAGAAAGGGTAAGAGAAGTAACTCTGAAATGTTATCTTACTTTTTGTTTCAGAGGAAAGAAAGAGCAGAACAGATTGCGTACAAGCTAGAGCAGGACTTGGCCTTATGTAAGTATTTAGTCTCAGGTGAGGGTATTGTAGTCAGAGGCAGAATGAGTGAACAGACAAGCTGTCAGATGCACCTTATAAGATTGTTATATCATGATATAGACCATGTCATGTCTATCTTCTGTCAGATGGAGGGGGTTGGGTTGGGGGGAGCCTCTATCGATCCCCAATGCACACTATACAGCATTTAGACTGAGACGCTGAGTGCACTCACTTTTTACCAGACATTGTAAGTTAAAAAATAAAGAATCATTGGATGCAGTGTTGAAGGTAAAAATACTCTAAAAACCTGGCTAAGTCCAATTCTTTCGTTTGTATTTAGGCATATTGTAAGCTCGGTAATTAATGTCAAATAATGATGAGGCTATCATAGAGAATGATATTTCCCTACATTTTCAATTTGGAGAATGAGCTTGCTTTCTTTCTCTCACATTTTTTAAAGATTTTGAAAGATGTGATCTATCATTTTTGTACATATGAATTTCAAATTTTAATTATGTTCGAAAATGGGAGGAAATACAGAATACATTGAATGCTTTGCAAGAATTTGTATTTAAAAATTGCTTTGCAAAGTATGATTGACATATTTAGATGGGTCTCTCGATCAACATTAGTATGAATAGTGAAAAAATGCTTTGTAAGCAAAATATCTCTCTGCCCATCATTTATAGCTCAGCATAAAGTAACAATACTTGTTATCGGTCAATGAAAATGTCAGCTTTTTAGTGCTTTTCAAATGTAAACAAATGTGGCCATGAAGTATTGTACGGGTTTATTACGAGTTCTCATTATGAGAAATGTTGGGAGAGATTTAGGGTTATAATGTGTATTCCCTTGAAATACCCAGTACTGGCTAATTCATATTGGTATTTGAGTGGCATTCAATAATTGGATTCATGGGTATTTTTACAATTAACATCTTCACAATCGATGGAAATAATTACTTTTTCTCATAATTTCACAGTGTCAATTAAGATAATTGCATGGGGATATTGAGATGCTTTTCATATTTAAAGCATGCACAACATTACGTAAATTAATTGTAATGCAGGGAGCTTTGAAACTAGGGAGTAAAATTTTAATATGAGTTTTTTCTCTCATGATTTATAAGTGGTTATAATCTCAAAAATATTATAGAAAATTACATTTGAGTTTGTTACGCTGCATGTTATAACTTTAATAAACAATTCTGAACCAAAAAAGGATTAACTGAAAGGAAATATTCAGACCTTCACTTGTTTTTCCGATTATTACACACTCAAATCTGCCAAACCCTGATGATTTTAGCTTAGGGCTTATGGTTCGAGCTTCTAAAATAGGCCTTATAATTTCTCTATTTAGTCATCCAATTGCTATTTCTCTCCATCAAAAGAAAAAAGCCAGAATTTTCATAGAGGTCCACTTCCAGTTTTCTTTATTATATGTTTATGAAAATTGGCATTCCTTACAGGGTTTGGTTGTCGTTGTCTATTTGTTTGATGAAATGCAATCTAAGTCATTCAACATTTACAAAATGGAAAAAAAAAATGCATAGTGTTCAGGGAGTGGGGGTGGGGTGGGGGAACTTGGCGGCTGTAGACCTCCTCCATACAATTTGTTTAATTTCTTGATGTTGACAACTCTACAAACTAAAAAGGAAGTTTATTCATCTGTCAATTGTTCATTTACCCCTTTTCAATATTTATTAAAAATATGACTAATCTACACGTAAATGTACATGTGTAAACTTGTATCATGTTTTATATACGAAATGAATTGCACTGAATCTGCTGAGTATAAATACACATTCAGTATTAAAATCAGGGAGGAAAAGAGGATTTTTTAAATATATAAAGGATAACTGACTTAATATTTACTATATCACTGTCAGATGACTTTCAAAACTGTTCAAATAAATCGCAGTACATCAGAATGGTACATTTTTCATTGATTCTACCTGTTTTTGTTATTTGTTAAGTCTAGATGGCCGCTAACGAGTTTTTTTCCTGTTTATCAGTAACATTGTATATTATGTTTGGAATGGGAGTATTCTAGTGAAAAATCAATTGTTTACCTGGGGTTCTATTTGTATGGTGGATATTCCTCTCATGTCTTGCTTCCAGTTACCATGGCAATATTAGTCAAACCAAAGTTTATTATTATGACTGTTATACATTCCACCCAAAGCCAAAGTCAATTTTTGTACGATTTTACCAAATAAGTCTCTATAACCTTTCTTCTAAAGAGGGTCATTGAATATTTTTTTTTAAGTAAAACTGAATGATAAAAATTAATTTTGAAAGGGGAAAAAATCGCAGTTTTGAAATAATTTCCAACATTTGCCGTTCACATGTTTGATTCCTTATTTCCATATTGGTCTCTTAAAATCCATTATCAAAGGAAGAAGTTTGGCGTAAATTGACATCCCACTTAAGGTAAAGTCCAGTTTCGTATCCTGATCCAAACAATATTATCCAAGTGTCACTAACTGGGTGAGCCACTGGGTGCCAAAATCCAAAATTTATCCGTAACTAAACGTTGAAGCCATATTGGAAAAAAAGTCAACTGTTTCTTGATTTTCAACCACCATTGACTCCTTCCTCAGAATAAATCCAATTTATTCAAACATCACTGAGTATCTTTGTAATGAAGTACAGGTATAAATCCCTTTTCTTGATGTGAGTTCAGGTAAAATTGATTAGGAAGTGTCATCTAAGAATGGTAAACGACCTTTCAGCTTCCACATTATTTCGACCATCATCGGAAAAAAAAATCGAGAGGAAATCTGTGTTTACCTGTAAGTTGGTGGTAGGATTAAAACGTTCATCACGGACCTAGGTTCCGTCTCTACCCGTATTGTGGCAGATAATTAACGGTAAATCCCTTTCATCTTCGTTATTGCCAATGAATATGACAAAAATGACACACAGCCGACTTCATATTAGTGAATTTCACATGGAAAACAAGGATTACAGAGAGAAAATGATGGTCTTAGCATGTTTTGCTGCACTTTGCTTGATTACATCACATTTTGCGGGGATGTTTTTTTTTTTTTTTTGCATGGATAAGTTAATGGCCATTGATTTCAAAGATTGGACAGATTTTGATTTGCATGTGTCTATTTCAGCCCAGAGACTGCAGTATTGATCATTTCACCTGTATATTCACTATTCTGCATACCAAATATAAATTATCACTCCCAGCTGATGATTATAGGGACTATTTTTAGACAAAATCATCAAAGAACTAGTGCAATCAAGTGCAGCAGCCTCCAGAACTGATTTACACTCACATTAGCATTAGAATTAGTATTGATGAAGTATCAAAGGTTTAGAATCTGAAGGGTTTCAATAGAAAGAGGTGAAAGGTCAAAGGAAAGAAGGTCATTTGTTGAATTGTTCCACATGCAAACATTAAACTTGTTGGGAATTCCCCCAAGGATGAACAATTTTGATTCATTATTAAATATTTAAGAATTTTGAAATATTCTTTTTCAAGTGTTATAACAATATTAGGAATGAAATAAGTTTCCTCAAGTTTGCATTCCTTATGAAAACCTGAATATGTATTCATATATCTGTATTTGCAATTTCAAAATATTTGCAATTTCAAAATACATTCCTATTGTAAAGTCCTATTTATATATATATATATATATCTCAGATACTCTAGTCTTCAATTTGCATTCTTCAAAAGAAAACCGATCTCAGTGAATTTTTTTGGTAATTTTTTTATTTTCGCTTGTCATAAAATTCCTCCTACCTTGTCATGATGTGAGTGTTTGTGATCGTGGATCTTACTATGGTCAGCGTGGCTAGAGTTAATGCCAGGTAACATGGTCAACACACAAGCTTTGGGACAAGGGCTAAGACATTCAAGATGTACAAGTATTCAACCCCTTGCCTCTATCTAGAAGTTTTCCTTGGTTGTTAAAAATTCTATGACCCATAATACTTTAAAAATTAATAATTAAGATCTCTGGCAACTTTGAACAGTTTTCGGAGTCAATCACGGCATTGATTTCCAACAATGTCTTCTCGGATGAGTGAATATTTAGTAATTGTAGCATGTTCGGTTGCTTGCACACAAGAGGAGCATGCTTTTAGTTGATCGGTAAGACAAAGGATATTTAATAAAGTGTTGGAGATTAATTACTGAATGTGATCGGCAATCTAACGAGATCTTTTGGACCTCCTGTAGAAGTAGAATGACGTGATGATTTGTCACAATTCACAGTAATGAATTTAAAAAAGAACTACATCGGGGTAGATAAAGAGTATTTAAAATGGAGATTGCCCTAATCCATTTTTTTCGAATGAGTGAAGTTGATTGATGAGCATTTCAAAAATCTTTTTAATTATCTTTGTTCCATCTAATAAAAAAAAATCTCTAAATTATGTTATTGGTTCATCTTCATAAGATTATATAAATGATTGAAAAAGAATGTACAAAAATTATTAAAATATAGAAAAAATTGTCTACTAAGCTTTTTGACCTTGGTATTATGACTTCCTTTTTTGGGCATTATCTATGTTTTGTGTTAATAACGATTTGAAATAATAAACTCTAACCAAGTTAATTGCAGCTGTTACCCAATGTTTGCCATTCCCCACATTGAGGCTTTGTTAAATTATTTTGATAATCAATTTAGAGAATGTATCTTCTGTGTCTATCATTGAATCAATACATTGTCAGGGCCCCAGTCAAGGTCTATTTATAGAAAACTCATTTAGGCATCATTAAAAAAAAATAATAAAATCAGGTGTAAAATCAATTCACTATCAGCTTTAAGTGTGTAATTCTTTGTACACAGGCTAGAATTGATGAAGTAGGAGGTAGAGAAAGAAAAAAAAAATTATGAACACACACAAGATAATTAATAGAAAGAGGCGCACAAGGTGCAGAAATGGTTTTTTGTGCAGTTTTGTCTGGGAGAAGTGCTACTAAGCAGGTGTTCCGAGATTCTTGTTTTCCAGCGAAACACAAGTAAATCTACCCACGAGCAGTGCTACAGTCAGAAAGTGGAGACAGACGAAGCCTCCATTTCATCAATTCTAATAGGTACTTGGCATCTCCGTGACGTTAGTTGTCGCCATGGATACCGTTAAACAGTCAAGTTTATTGAGGGAAATATGGCATTGCAAGAGTTGAGCTATGTCCATTTCTATTAGTCAAATTGGCAGAGAAATTCCCCATCCTACGGGGCCGCTTTGTATAGGTTGAGGAAGCTGTGCATGTTGATGCACTTGTTGCTTGTTTTTTGTAGGTCAACGATTCGCAGTATCTGTATTAAAGATGATGTTTAAATGTCATGCTCTGTCAGGTCGGAAAGAGTGGAGTGGTTAATGGAATTTTCATTTGCAATCAATGAGATTTGATTGAAGTAAATATGTATCTCTTAGTTAGGAATTTGTACCAGAGTGATATTGACTCGGATAAACGTTAGAGCATTATGCAGCCAAAAATGCTGTGACATTAGCAAGAAAGACAAGAGCATATACAAAAGTACTTGATTAATTGCTATAATAAAATGTTGTATGCTCTTTGATGATAATTATGTATTACACTGCAATAAATTATATCTCCTCAAGAAATCAATTTCTGATGTGCCCTCGAATGCATTTAAAGTATTGCAAGAAGGATAACTTTTGCAGTGACAGTATTATGCAAAGAATGCCCCAATTGCAATTGCTGCAGATGTGAAGCCAACTAAACAATGGTCCCTTTAGCTGATGATTAATGAAAGAAGAAAGACAGAGTGGAAAAGTAGAAATGCAATGTACCAGGTTAAGGGGAAAGTTTCTGGGGAGAAAACACGAGGATTAAAAAATACAGGTTTTGACCAATGAAAAAAAGAGAAAGGTGTCGTTACCTTGAACCATGAAGAGATCCAAACATCCATACAGATGAAAAGCTTCTAAACTCCCCGACAAATGTACTCACTTCTCACACATTGCACTTGTCACATGCCATCCCCCTCACTGACACACAATAGCACAGGCTGGGGAATTCCTATCATTATCATTAGCCGATGTTAAATCAGAGACAGATTTTTTTTTTACAAGTTGTTTTTTTTTTGTTTTTGTGCTGTTGTAGGTAGTTTTTCGTACAACATGACAGGGAAACGTGGTAAGGGGATCTGAATATGGATCTCTGATTATAAACATTTTATGAAAGCAGGGAAGGTTTTTTTTTTCTTCCCCTACTGCTAATTTAGCCCAATTGTTGTTCTGGTGAAAACCTATAGAGATAGTCCACTGATTACACAGATTATAGCCCATGGTCCTTTGAGACTTTCTTTAGCCTCCACTGCACATTGGTAAATTGGTTCTTTATTGTCACCGACACGAAAAAAAGAGACCTTCAGATAAACTTATAATATTGCAACATGTAAGCTAAGCCTATATATAAAGTAGAGCAAAGAAATAGATCAGTCTTTGCTATACCAACCTGTGGACAATCCAAAATTTCCAGAAAAATGATATATCACACTTTGAAACAATCCCTAATGATATCTTTTCTTTTTTTTGCAGGGGACCCAAGCAATGCTGCCACAAACACGGGAGATCCATACAAGACACTGTTCGTGGCTCGAATCGTAAGTACTTCTGAGACCCACCCCTGATTATGTTGTCATAGTAAGTTCTCTGTCCTCACAACAGGCCGGGGACTGGTGAGGGATAATGGATTTTTTTTTATGGAAAGACTCTTATTTTGGGTCATTAGCCAGATTAATTCCCACTATATTGCTAATTAGAATATATTGACAAAGTTTCTGTCGCCAAAGCGTCTTGTCATAGAATGTGCACTTACATTGTTGCAAAACCATGGGCAATATGTAAGATATACTGTGAAATTACTTATTTTTGTGGGGGGTTAATTTTCATTGTCTTTCGAGGTATGGGGAGACCCGCCATGTTATGTCCACCATGAAATGTAAAATTTCATATATGCATTACTATTTAACATCCTCAACCACGAAATCAAATCCCTACAAACAAATATTTTTCCTTTACCCTGAAAATTTGACCCCACGAAAATGAATGATTTTACAGTAACTGTGCTATTTATAGGTTGAAAGGGAAGCATCTACCCCATATTGACAAAATATCCTGATAAAATCAATATCCCAATTTCCTCAACTTCCAGAATCTGCCCATCCCTCACACTTACATGAAATAAAAGCATAATTCGAGAAAGTTGTGTCTTTTCTGTCATAACTTTATGTTTATCGCTGCACTTTTGAAAATGGATTTGAAAATTTTGACGAATATGAACTCGGTTATCTGAAATTCTCTTTTTTTATCTGTAATCACCTGGTCATTAACTGGGGTTGTAAAAACGCACACACACAAACATAAAAAACTTATTTTAGCAAGTTTGGAAGAAATCGTGGAAACCAATGATTGACAACTAACCACAAAATACAGATAAAACTGCAGCTGCTGGAAGCTCGGTCAAGAGAGAGAACTCTGGCATCAGTAAAACAATTTTACTCGGTACATGTAGTTGAAGGAGTTTCATTTCAAAAATCATGGGTTTGAAGTGAAAACAGATCGATTGTGTTTCACTTAGTTGTCCCATAACTGATGCATAAATGATATGCAAGAGAGAGCATAACGGAGTTCATATATTCTTAATCATGATATTGTGTTGCTTTATTTCCAATAATTTGAATGCTAGTCATTGTTAGGTTTTTCGATGTTAAAATTTTGTTCTTCAGTGATTTTGATATACGCTGGGGATATCAGCCTTAAAGTGGAGGGATAAGAAGATATTGATTTTATGTATATAAGTAGGTAGACACTACTTATAATGAGAAGGGATCTGTTAATTAAATATTAAAATTTCATCTCATTGCATAACGTCAAAGTAACAAAAGTAATACCTCTAATGTGTCTTTGTGACACTTAGTTTACATATTTTATAAACATTTACACAAAATGTCAAAAATATTTACTGGCATCAATTGTAGGATTGGTTTAGAAGGACACCTTGATAGTATTGTTAGTTTGGTAAACATAGGATGAAAAAGAGATGGGGTGAATAAGAGTTTTAAAATAGCCTTCTGTCAATTGAGTCCTTAGAAACAGCAAAATTACTTAATAGCAATATGTTGCCAGAATGTTGACTTACCAAAAAGAACTGAAATGTCACTTGACATGTGGGTGATAATGTATAATCAATCCTCAATGAGGTAAGTGTAACAGTTTGTGAGAGGCTTATTGTTTGACCAATAGATTGTTATACTCGGTGAAGAGCAGATGCTTTTTACACACTCCAATACTGCATTAATGCTTGAACACTTCTGTAGTGGGGAACATGTCTCAAAATTTTCGCATTAACACATTACATTAAGTGAAGGTGTAGACAAGCCATTATTCCTTCAGCACGTGTAAAGTTGATTGCATTTTCTAGGCAAAAATCTGATGAATTGTTTCTACCCTAATTTTTGTATATCGGCTGATGAGGGTAATTGTTAATGAAGATCTCTCAAAATTCAAGAGAGAGAAAAAAAAACATATATAAGATTCAGAGCTAGATTAAAAAATAACTTGAAAAGGAGGGGTGGGTAAGATAAAGTGAATTCATGTATGAAGTAGCTCTAAACCTCAGCAAGCTAACCAGAAGACAGGGGCACCTGTAAAACAGAGTGCCTTAAAACAAGCAGGTAGTTCTTATGATATTTTCTGTTCATCAGATGAGCATTGAGTGAAGAGATCATTTTGAGCCAGTTTCCAGTTTTACCATCTTGTAAAAAAAATAAGAATGTCTTCTTAAGTTTTGGACAATGCTAGACAACTAGAAGTTACTGCTGCCTGCCAAAATATTGAGGTTTGTTCAGGATCATGAACCATCTTACGCTCAAGGCAAAATCTTCATGTAAATTAAGATTTTAAAAATAAAAAATTAAGTTAACAATTATAAGGATAATCTAAGTGAGTTTCTTGATCCTGGGCCCAGGTTACAGACTTTGAGAATTTGGTTTATTGATGTGATTGGTCAAGAGAATTTCCAAGACTCTAACAGTGCAAAGAAGTAGGCCACTTTTTCTATAAATATCCCTCTGCAAAAGGCAATACGATCAATGATACATGTTCAAACAAAAATTAATATGTTGCAAAGAAAGTAAGTCAAGAGAAATTGCAATTAAAAAAGGGTGAGGAAGAAAGATGGAAAGGAATGGCTCATAGTTTATTGTATTGGGATCCTTTATTTTGGCATCATCAAATGGAGGTATATCAAGAATCACATGCATTTCTCATGTACACAAAGGTTTCCCTCTTACAATGAGTAAAAACTGTAAATTATTCCTGCACATTTATAAAGTAACAATTTTGAAGAGTGCAAAAATATGGTTGGTTTTATATCTTACAAAATTTTAAACTTTGCAACTTCTTTCATTTTGCAATTGTTTGAAATAGCTATGAACAGCTTCCAGTACATGAATATGATAATTTTTTTTTTTTTTGAACGCTGTTGAAGTACTCATCCATTATTCAGAAACTTACCTCTCTAGTACTTGCGTATCTAAACATCATTTGAATTTTTGTTTATTTCCAATAAAATTTTTTTACATTCCCATGATGGTCCCAAACGCAACACCATTTACTTGTAGCTATCCCATTATCACCAAGCACAGAGACAGCAATTTTTATATGACAGATGATCAAGAAAGAATAACTCCCTCTAGTAAAAAAAATAGTATTCCTTTTCAATATTTTTGTTGTATCATAAGTCCTGAATATGTCACATGTTTGCGTAGAAGCAACATCTTGTGTCTTAAGAGCATGACAGTTCCCTTGGCAAGGCGAACATGATAACACACAGTCTATTTGGTCACATATGTCTATTAGGGTTCCTGCTTCAGTGGATTGGAAAGACAAAAAAATTTTTTTTTTCACTTTTCACATTTATTCATGATAAATGCTGACATTGAGGAGCTTCAGGGAATGACTGCATGAATATTGCAGTAGGAGTGGAATCTCAGGGGGGTTCAGATGGTGAAAGGCAAGCACTTTAGTGACACAAAATCTTCTTCTTCTTCTTGGGTCACATGTCAATAAATCTCATCCAATTTGAACACTTCTTTATCTTTTAACAAGGATGCCATTTAACGAAATACACATTTTCTAAAATAAAAACCCTTAAGCACTCATAAAAAGATACAATTTTTTCACTCGGGTTTTCGTGTTTTACTCAATTTTTTTTTTTTTTTTGCTGTCGGGAGAAAATTGATCAGAATTTATACACATAGTCCGTTTAGGATTAAAATTGATGGCATCATCTTGGTGTTGTCTAAACATTAGTAATCTGAACAATATGAATGGGTGGGTACTTGCTCATGTTACTGATGATGATCAATGGTTAACGGCTGAGGTCTGTGGACCTGTATTAATGGTCACAGGTAGATATCGGACGCGGATTTAATCACCTCTGGTCAACGCAGCGTTATGTTCAATGTGTTTGCCCACAACATTAGGACACCGGGCCAAAAATAATCGTGTAAATAAGGTGAAAAGGACAAATTGATAATCTAAAATAATGTTATTTTAAATCTACAGGTACTATTGATGCAAAGCATAACTATAGGTTTTTTATTCCCTTGAGTCTTTTATGTACATGTACCAGTAAGGTCAGCAGTCTCTTTTAAATACCTGGCACTCTTAAAAATTTAATTAGTTTAATTGATTACAGTCAGGTATCTTTATTTGTTTCTGCATGCCTTGAATGTAGTAGAGGACAGAAAATATTGGAATTATTTTTTCAAAACTTTGTATTAATTTTTTAAAAGCTCAGAATATATCAGGACAATAAAAAAAAAGACAATTATGGTTGTAAATATAGACGCCAATGTTTTTTTGCTTTTTGCAGACTTTTATATTTTAACTAATTCAGATATACTTATGATGCACACTACAATCTTTTTGAAAAGAAATCTTAAAATGAACTTATTGGAAAGTTTTTGGCTACCTTTCTAATCATAATTGATACATGTACTATACATATTAACATGACTAGTTCAAGTCCAAATCCAGGTATCTTAATGTAATATTGTAACCAAACTTGCTTTAGATGCTGGATGAGACCTACATTAAATGAATGATTGAAATAGTTAGAGTTTTCTGAGTAGGTCATTTTCCATGTAACTGGCTGTTACTTGCAAGTATGTTGCATATATTACATTGTTCAATTCCCTCCTTGAAAATTTTTCACTCATACGGAGAAGCCACCACTTGCCGGTGGAGAGCTATAAATTTTGTCCTATGCTCAGTACTCAGGGCCATTGAGCTGTGAGGGATCTTTTTTGTGCCAGCACCTTCTGCGACACAAGACCTCTGTTTATAAAGTCTCATGTAAAGGACCGGTCTTCACATCCCACAGTGGGATTCTAACCCCCTGCATAAGGATCAACTCCTTTGCGACTCTAGAGCAGATGCCCTAACCACTGCGCCACGCGGGCGACTAAAAAAAAAATTACAGAGAATGATAATAGAGAGGCTTCACAATTAACCTTGACATCAAAATTATAAGTCTTGAAAAATTCAGTGTGAAAGTTTTGCCCAAAGATGCTATTAGTATACTTGTGCTTACACTTCTGCTGCTATGAAAAGATTATAAATTTCCTAATGATACAATTGATCTTGGAGACATTTAATGATGCTTTTCTTGACCAGCTGAGATCTATAAAATGCATTAAACCAATTAAGTCTATGAATTCTATGAATATACTGCTGTGCACTAAGTATCGGTCCATTAACAAAACCCCTGATTTTGGTCTGGAAAAACAATCAAATTGTATGATATTTTTTGCATTTAAGTGAAGGACAATGTGATCAGCATCGTGGTTTTTTGTATTTAAGAGTGATATCAAGATGGCTAGATGTACTTGGAAAATTCCTGAACCAGTGTGAAAATCAATAACATTTGTTGGTATAGAGTCAAGCCCTGACAAAGTTAAGCTGCCCCCAGTGTATTTACAATCTGCTAATTCTTTCAGCAGACTCTGGCAATATTCTTACAATTTTCTCTAGTTTAAGTCTCCTGATACACTGTATCATGGTCTCTTATTTGGAATCATTGCTAAGAGTAGTGTTTCTAGATAGCGTGCTTTTGTAGTAAACAACGGAAGGTCATCTCCTGCCACTTAATCCCTTGTTGTTGTTTTTTTTTTGAAGAAAAAAATAATTTGTGCAAAAAAAAATATTAGTTAGAAATTTTCTGATTTTTGTTTTCCTAAAATTTTACATCCCTCCAAAAAGATATTGAGATTATAGCTGGAGTGGTAGAATGCTGTACATCTGCTGTCTTCATAAAGGTTTTTGCATTGCCATTACACTTCTAGGTAGCTTCTTAATCAAGTTCTTTGACCATCATCTTCAGCTGTGTTCACAAGGTGAAATATTAATTCACTTTAGCAAATATTAAGGAATTAAAATATTTTATTCTTAGTTTATGTGATAATTAAGAGAATGCGATGATTAAAAGCTTAACTACAGAAATACCTCTCTGGGTCAAGGTGTGCCCAAGGTTAGCAAGAACAGTAGGGAAGCATAATGCTTCCTCATCGATCAACCTGGGGAGGGCTTCATTAAAAGGCAAATAGTGATTATTCTTATTATATATATATATGTGTTAATTGTGATAATTCTCGGCATTAGTGATGTAAGAGACTTAAGAATCTTCTGTCTCACGAGTCTTAAATTGACAAACGAAATAAATTTAAAAGTGGAATTAAAAGTAATAAACAAGTTCGCTAGAAGTACATGTGAAATTTCATCAAATTCTAAGAATATGCTAAATTTTTTACCTTTCTATTCATATTTACAAGCTTTCTTGCAAACAAGACTTCTGCACTCAATTACATGAACACATAGGTGGGATTGTTTCTTGAAAAATGAGTTTTTCTTCACCATTGTACATAAGTATGATGCATGTGACTATAAGTACTATACAATGACTATACGATCTCTTACTAGCTTAATTGACTTATTTCCTGCATTTTTGGCATTCAGTAGCTCAAAGTATACAAAGTAGGAAATCCTTTTTCCGGATAGAATTATTGCCCTCATTACTTGCACATAATTTTTTACACATTTTTATTAAAAATCTGCAGCAACCATCTCCCACAAAAGGATTATTCTTGCTCCATTATTTATTGCTTAACTTTAGAAATGTATTTCTAAAAATAATTGTGTAAATAGTAATCTTTATTGTGTGTTATAGGGAAAAGTTATAGAAAGATTTTTGCCATGGTTTGTCTTGTAAACAGTGCCATTGTTACTTGCTGTAATGGCATAAGGTTCCATGAAATTTATATTGCAGTTTATTTACATTACTCTTCAGGCAGAAGAGAGAAGTTACCTGGTGAGAACAAAAAATGGTAAACCTAACCAGGTATCTGCAGGTTATTGAGGGCTTTTATTTGGATAGGTATTTTGGCACAATTGTTCAAGTTGTTAATGGCTAGCATCTCATAAAAAAGGTCCATGAACAGATCTCTGTGGTACAAAGTCTTTGTGGAAGCAGACTTTGCATTCCATGGTAAGTCAAAAATTGGCTAAAATGGCTAATATCTCATAAACAAGGTCCATGAGCAAATCTCTTTGGTACAAAGTCTTGTTGAAGAAACTTTGCATTCCAGATATTCCATGGAATGTCAAAAGTTAAAAGCTACATAAATGTCAAGTTTCAAGTTTATTTGTTCAATATTTTCCACACCCATCATACTGGCAATATTCCTGTATTTTCCAAGCATATAGTCTCTATAGTATTCACCTCAGACAAGGATTTGCTTCTTATGGTTATATAATAAATGATCAAATTCGCAGAACTTTTGTAAAATTCCTTGGGGTGGTTGTCAGAAGTGCGAGGAAAAAATAATTTCCCATTTAAATCGACCATAAAAAGAAGAATCAAAGGAATAGAGTGACGTGTCTCTTGCTAGAAAAATCCTTTGAGTCAAGACTGGTATGCGATTACACCATTTTGTGTAGAGCAGATAATTGAAGAGTACTTCGTAGAAGGTTCCTTGTTCAGTTGTAACTGTTAAAGTTAGCTTACGTGTATGTTAATAACTTCTTCAAATCCA
Source organism: Saccostrea cuccullata (assembly GCF_032062105.1). Taxonomy (NCBI): domain Eukaryota; kingdom Metazoa; phylum Mollusca; class Bivalvia; order Ostreida; family Ostreidae; genus Saccostrea; species Saccostrea cuccullata. The sequence continues at coordinate 289,672 of NW_026928317.1, read as the reverse complement.
CCAGTTCAACGACCAAATTTACTAAAATAGTGGGTTGTAATTATTGTTCAGCATCTGTTGCCCTTTCTCCTACAGCTGCCAAGCTACAGCATCAAGACAAGGATAGTGAATGTTTTCTATGATCTGAAACCTTTCAGTTCTTAGGAATGACACAATGTCCACAGGGGAGTGGATTCAGGATTCTTGGTTGGGGGAGGGGGGGGCATGGTCTGCTTCCCTGGTACCGTGGATCCAGGACAAACTGCTGATGGGGCTTCTTGGGTTAAAGTTTTTTTCCAGAACAGTTTGAGTTATTTGATATAGGCTCAATATTTAATTAAGGAAATATCTATTCCAAAGATTGATTTATTCTCTCTCTTTGAGTTCATATAATTTCTGGTCAAAAAAGGACTAGGCCTCTCCACCTCGACACTCTAAACCTTGCATGACTAGGTCCAATATTTTTTCTGCAATATTGTTTCAGTTTCATAGATAGGTGATTTGTGGTGTCTATTCTTGGAGTATGATTTAAGAAGATGTAAGGTCTTTGCTGCCCTGAAATGAAACTTGCATAGCCATCTTATACCTTCTCACTAAATAAAGTAAATTGCATCAGGAATTTTCTAGATCAAGAGCTTGCTTTTAATGTATATATATTGATAAAGTGTTTTGTTTAAATGTTCATTTCATTGTTTGATTAGTACGAGACTGAGTCATTTTGAAAACTTTTAACTACCAATTCTCTGTGGTTTTGCTGTGCTTTTTCAAAGTTATGATGAATATTTGATGCTTTAATGATTGTCGATTGTCATCTGCTACTCTCAGATGGGATATATTATTTATTGGCAGGCACTGTAATGGGCTGAAATATTGAATGTATTGATTATCAGAACGTGTTGCCATTTTAAAATTTTTGTTTGCACTGCTTAGTGGATGATAGCTTTTGAAGCATATCATTGACTATATATAATTAAGAATAGTGATGGTTTACATTTCTGATTGTTTGGCCAGATCAATAACTTTTACAATAATTGCTAAAAAAAAAGTATCCCCATTATTATGCAGTCTTTGTATTTTTGAGAATCATGGAAATGGACAAAATGTCAACCATTAATTTTTAAACAATGGTATAAATATAGCTTTTTTTAAATGATGTAAATTAAGATTCGTATTTTGTCACAATATAAAGGAAATGGATGTTGGATCATAACAGATAAAAAAAAATTAAAAAATAAATTAAATATTAAATGCATGAAAAGCATAGTACTCTGATTGCATTTCAAAGAAAATAAAAGTTTCGACTGCTTGCTCTGCGAATGTCTTCCCTTCTGGGTTGTGCCAGACAGATTAAAATCACTGTATATTTATTTGTTCAACCGTCATGGATGGATATGATAAAGTTGAGCAATCATAACATTTGAAAAAATGTGTACATACCCCAGCTGAACTTGAGAAAGGAAACATGGCTTCCAGCAGTACACTAGCATTCATTGGCCAGTTCAGGTGAGCATGTGTAAATCACTTCTAGTGTGATTTGTAATCTAAACAAACTCGGTTAAATCTTACACACCAACAGTTGCAATGCAACCACATATCTTCTTTTTTTTCTTGTCTTAATTCACATCTGAGGTCCAGAAGAAAACCCCCTTCACTTTCAATTTTTGTTGAAATTGGGATGTAGTATGTTTTAATGGCAGAAAAAAGAAAGCCCTGTAATCATCCTCATCTGAAGAAGTCACTAATTGGGCTTTATTAGTCCTTTCTTTTTCAACCACTTAACCTTTTGGAAAATCTCGACCACGAGTTTGAAGCCGTCTGCTGTAAATGACAAAATTATCACTGTTTAAGAATATCTCTCCCTCACTTTTTTTTTCCCTCTCCTCTCGAGTTTCCAGCGGGATTGAATGAGGCGTTGGGTCCCCAGTGGTTGCAGCTGCGAATTAATTTTTGCTATTTAAACTTGGAATTGTGATTAATTTCCAGCCAGAATTAAACAGTATCCAATCAGTATTGTAGGTGTCACTGCCTTTACAACATGCCATGGGTTGATGTATGTTTTTTTCAACACTTGCTACCTACTTACGGCAAACAGTTGTGGATGGTCTTACACGTGGAATCCAAACGTAGCACCCAAATCTGATTATGCCTTTTAATAAACAGATTCTTTTGTCTCTTTTTGGGGGAAGAAAAAAAAATCTGTAAAAATCTGAATTGCAAGGATAAGAAGGGTATTTAAATCGACTAATCAGGCTCTTTTAAGTTCACTGTTAATATACAGAGCTGCAAAGCAAAGATGTCATTTGGAAATCAATGAAGACTGCGTCAGGTTTGACAATAGTCAGAGACATTTCCATGAAAAGGTTTCATCATATTGTTATGGCAGTAATTCTGAAATGCACTCTGATTTTCCTATTCTGTCAAGGAAAATTAATTATTGACATAGATTTCCATTTGAAGCCCAGTATGCCTGATGAGACTAAATAGCTCTCCCTGACAAAACTAATGTCACTAGTTCACATGGCTCTTCCCAAGTTTATTCAGGGATTGTTTCCTCTTTTGAGAATGACAGCTTATTTTGACTTCTCTTGAAAATAATATCCATGACTACAGTACATATTAGTTCAGGTATAGCAGGTAGTAAGAGTTTTCATCAGATTTGGCCAATGAAAAATGCTGAAGTACGGTATGACACACAGGTGCTAATCACAGGGGATAGATATTAGCGAAAAATCATTGAAGCACTTGATCATGCGCACCAATTAATTGCTGGCTATTAGACTCTAGTGATATGCTGCATAGCATGTGCCTATTGTGATTATACACCCGGGGGAAAGCCAAGTCTCTTCCCTTTAGGGGTAAATTGGATAGATATATGGAAATAGATCCTGTTGTTTAATTATAGCATTGCACTAGTTATCATAATCTGATGTCTCGAGAAGGTGTCCATGTGCTATTTTCTGTTTATCTTTGCAAAGAAAGATGCTTTTGAAGGAGGAAAATGACAATATTATACACAGTGTTGTTTGATTTTTCTGAATTATAAATCATCAGTTTAGCAGCCATAACAAATTTTATCAGGGATAAGTGACACTGTAGCCCTTAAGGGTCTGCCATCTCAGCAAGGGAAAAACTAATGTTTGCATTATGCCTTATGCCTATCAAAGTCTTTCATTTCACAAAGGAACAATGCATTGGTCCAGATTTTATTGTCAGGTGCTAAAGTTTTGCTTATACTTTGATTTTAATTCCTTGCATCAGGCTAATCAATGTTGTTTTTTTTTCAGTATTTTTCTTAGGTGAACCCTCAACATTTTTGTTGAACTGTCTTATTGCTGTATATATGCTGTAGGGAAAGTTTACATTCATAATAAACTTGCTAGATTAATTCAAAACTAAAAAATTAAATAAATCTTTCTGCTCTCGAACAAGTGCATGGGCTGATTTTATTTGCGAGATAAATCTTTATTGAAGATAAAGAAAATTATCTTATACAGTTTATGCCATATTATTAGACTTAACAAAGACATGCACATTCCCATTCAAAGTTTGAACCTTAATACCGTAGCTACATTTGGATCAAACTGAACATTTCTCCATTCTTCTGTATTTTTAGCTCACCTCAACGAAGTTGGGGGAGCTTATGTAATACCCTCGGCGTCCCCGTCGGCGTCGGTGTCGGCGTCCCAGGTTAAGTTTTTTGGAGCAGTTTTCTTTTAAAGTACTTCTATGTCCTATATTGATTAGACATGCATGGAAGATGCTTCTAGTGTGTTTTCATTGTACCAGTCAAAGTTTCAGATGCTGCAATTTCAGCAAAGGAATGACCAGGTTAAGGTTTTTGGAGCAGGTTAACATTTTTGGTGTAGTTTTTGGTGTTGGTGTCATTTCCAAGGAACATAAGCCCTATGTTGACCAAACTTGCATGGATGATACATCTAAGGATGTATACTACCGGGTTTGATTCGGATGCTGAATCTGACCTACATTTTACGGTTGAGTGAACAGGTGAATGATTTTGGTGCAGGTCTCATTTACAAGTAACAATAAGTCCTATGTTGACCAAACTTGCATGGATTATACATCTAAGGATGCACACTACCAGGCTTGCTTCGGATGCTGAATCTGACCTACATTTTCCTGAGTGAACAGGTTAAAGTTTTTGGTGCAGGTCTCATTTCCGAGATACTATGAGCACTATTATGACCAAACTTGCAGGTTTGATACATCTAAATGGACTTGCTTCGAATGCTGAATCTGACCTACATTTTCCGGTTGAGTGAACAGGTTTAAGTTTTAGGTGCAGTTTTCATTTTCAAGATACTTTGAGCCCCATTATGACCAAACTTGCATGGATGGTACATTTAAGGATGCATACTACCAGACTTACTTGGGATGCTGGATCTGACCTACATTTTTCGGTTGAGTGAACAGGTTAAAGTTTTAGGTACAGTTTTCATTTCTAAGATACTTTGAGCCCTATTATGACTAAACTTGTATAGATGGTACATCTAAAGATGCATACTACCAGACTTACTTCGGATGCTGAAGCTGACGTACATTTTCCGGTTGAGTGAACAGGTTAAAGTTTATGGTGCAGGTTTCATTTCCAAGTAACTATGAGCCCTATAATGAGCAAACTTGCATGGACCATACATCTTAGGATGCACACTAATGGACTTGCTTCAGATGCTGAATTAGACATACATTTTTCAGATAATGGACCAGGTAAAAGTTATGGGTGCAGGTCTATTACCAAAAAACTATAAGGCTTATATAACATTCTATAAACCAAACTTTTGCTCAAATGATGCATCAAGGGATGAAAACTCTCAAATTTGCTTCAGATGCTGGATTTTAATTACATTTTCATGAAAAAGAACTAGTTTGAAGTTTTTATAAAGCTCTATTCCAAAGTATCAGATCAAAATTGCATAAATATTTTCATTTTCGGATGTACACTTTTTTTTGGTGAATTGTGTGACTTTGCCTTACTTAAAGACAACATTCGTTGAGGTGAGCTCTGTAATCTCTGATTACCTATGTTTTGTCTGTCCATCTATCACACTTAGAATAATATATAGCTCAGTTTTAAAAACGTGTAAGATTTGTCAAAGTTTATATAAAAATACATATAAGTGAGAGTTTTTCAGCTGTGAAATAATTTTCAGAACTTGACCTTTCTCGTGACCTTTACATCACTTTTCCACAATTTTCATATCTCGGTTTCAAAAAAATCTTTTCTAGATAATTTTATCAAACTTGATTCAAAGATACATGTGTTTACATTGTCGTTGTGGAATGAGACTTGATCCAAACTTAAAAGTTGAATTATTTTGTCGTGACTACCAATGATCAGATATATTTTATTTGGTTTTACCTAGATATATGGGGTCACAGGTCCACAGAACCATAATTTTTTCCAGTTAAGGAATGTAGCTTATTTTAACCTATATGTTATACGATATAACTAACTTGAGGTAGTTTACGTATAAACCACAAAGCAGTTTATAAAAAAGCATAAACTGCCCCCAGTTCTGTTTTATCGTGTAACATAGGTTGAAATAAGCTTCATTCCTTAATTGGACAAAATTATGGTTCTGTAATAATTATTATAATTTAATTTCAATGTATACAATAAGACTATTTTCCCTCCAAAAATGGCTTCAAATTAGCATATTTTAAAAATAACGTCAAGCGGAGTAATACTTTTTTTGACATAACTCATTGTGAAGTGGGCAACTTATGTTATATGATTAACATTAAATCTTTTATCCAATCAAATGACCTGTTACAACTAAAATTTTGTGATTGGTAGAAAATTTCTCTGGTAGCCTTCTTATACATATCTTAAATGTACTTTAAATACGCTGTGACAAAGTTCCATGGAAACCTTATGACCATGTACATATTTATGTCATATGGAAAAAAACATCATCTACAGTTCATATAAGGTCCACTAGTTATGAAAGACTCTTAGACTTAAAATACATTCTTTTGTAAGATGATAACTGGTATTTACTAGAAACTGAAATACATTTAGCTGCTAGCACATCAATGATGACATATTGAAAAAAAAATTTATTTCAGACAGTTTGACCTGTAGGGCAATATAAATTTTTCACATTAGTCTTAAGTTGTTTTAGGAAATTGAGACCAGATAGAAACTAATTTCCTCAACAATATAACTTAATAGTTACAATATTTATTAGAAATTGGTTTCATTCGAGATTCTTTTGTTTTTGCTAAAAATGGAAGGGAGAAAAAAAAATAAGTACATGAAATTAATACTTTACAGGCAATATCTATACGTGGAATTCATTGACGTCACAGGAAAATGGAACACATTGATGAAAAAAAATGATTTAATTTTGTAGAATTCTAATTCTCAGTGCTGGGTTCAGCTCCTGATATACTTTGTATTAGTGTCTATTGATGACTGGTGTATTTTCATTAGCAGTATCATATTTATAGGTTATTGTAAATATTTTGTCTTTGAATTGCCAAGTTATGCCACTATTTATTTACCTATTGCCAACAATTTGTCAGAAACACCATTCTTTTTCTTAGCACCAATGTTCTTTGAAGTGAATTACAAATTTGAGATTTAGTAACAGTGTAGATTTGATGCACAAAGGAAGGATAAAGCAAAAATTAGCAAGAATGCTGACAGATATAGTATAGTTTTCTTCCCATTTATTTCAAAGGAAAACCTCCCATTTTCTCGTTCTCTCTCTCCCTGTCATTTCACAAAACAAAATTCTAAGAATTTTGCCGATATTCTATTGAAATTTTCTACTGATAGAACTCATTATCATGCAGCTTTAAATCCAGTATAAACTCTGATATAATTTGGGATATACTTGCTACTTTCTGTGGCTTTTGTAATAAGAAGCTCTTGGGAATTGCTTGATTGTAAAAATTGATGAAATTCTTTTTCTGGATTTCAAAAACTTTAATACGAGAAGACATGACTGTTCCATTGACGTAATACATTGATGGTGATACCCAAAAGACATGTTTAGTGCAATGTGAACAGGCTGATTATATAAGTGTTACAGTACTTGATGCATGTATTCCCAGCTGTATTTTATTAATAATTTAAGATATCAAATGCCAAACATTTCAAACAAGTACAGCTGAAATTGATAATGTTTAAGTTTGAACAGCTTTTAAAATTAGCTTTGATAATCATGATAGTATGGAGCCAATGAAAAAAAAAGAATGAATTTTGCAGTTTTGGTCACACTAGGGAAAGTACATATTTGTAGTTTTTAGAGGGATCACACACAGCATTTTCCATACAGTACATGTAACTGCTTTTACACAAGGGAGATGCCCCCTAAATACCCCCCAAATAAATCGTTATATGGACAAAGACAAAATCATTTTAAACATGAAGAGTATCTGAGTATTGAAGGATTATGATCTTGCGTTTTTCAGCTTGATTATTCACAATATTTTTGTGACGATAAAAATCTACACTATTGATTTTAAAACTGTATACTTGTTTTAAAAAATCAATGACAATAAGCAAAGTATAAAAAAAACAAAGTGTGTGAGGTTGGCTTTATGATTAGTGTTTTATAACATTGATAATTTAGAGGGGGAGAACTTGTTTGAAATATCACCTTCCAAAGAATTTGAGAAAAGAACTCGTTTGATTGGGGTCATCTTTGTCGACCATTTAATGGGGGAGAATTGTGGACTGTCGACCATGCATGACAGGCTAAATCATCTCTGGCTTCTCCCCAGCATTGATCTGAGTCTGGACCTTCAGAATCCTGTCAAGGCATGCAATGTGGCCATTATTATCAGAACATATTTGTAATGCCACTGCATGGCCATCAGGCTGGCTCTCCCATTGATTATTACATATTATATAGACAGAATCCTATCTGGGTTTTATCTTCTATGTTGCATCAACTCTGCAATTGACCAGGGCTTTGTAGGCTTATCAGCTACATGCAGACTGCATTCAGAAAAATGTTGTAAAAAGACAGCATTAAGGTTCACTGATTAAAAACTTGTATTAAAGATTTCTTGGTTGTTCCATAATGGTTGAAAATGGCAATGTTTTGTGCTATTGTGAAGGCTTTGTGATCTTGGCTTTGCAATGCCTTGTCAAAAACAGAGACAGTGATATAGAAAAATCTAGAAATTTGCTCAAAGAATATAATCTGTCTGTCTGTAAAGTGATGGAATATCAGCAATGGTAGAATAGTGACTTGGTTCATTAAACACATTGTACACTATTATTTTTCATTTTATCAATATGGTTCTGAAAAACTGTTTTCATTATAAATTGATTTCTGGTATAATTCATTGAACTTTGGCAGTATGGAACAATTAAGTGAAATCTATCAAATTGTTCTTCTTGCTATGACATGGGTCATGGTTACTAAGTAAAATATTAAATGGCAATATCTTAAGAGCTTAGAAGAGACTTGGTAATAAACTGACAGGTCTAAGCAGTCAAGTCCTCTTGGACTTTCCGAAGATTGATGAAACTTTTCTGACAAACATTCATCCCACTTTGTGGAAAGGGTGTGAATCTCTGAAGCTATCTTTGGAATGGTGAATTAATCACACTCTTTGGAATGGCCTCAGTTGGCTACTTTGGTCCTCATTGGAGCCAAGAGAGGCAAAGTAATTGTTTTAAGATGATGACCAGCTGCATGATTACTTTTCCTTTGATTCTTTTTGTATATATGCTTGTCACTTTGAATATGTCTGTATGCAGACTGATAATAAAGAGAAATTTTATTTGATTTTTTTCAGAACTATGACACAAGCGAATCCAAGCTACGCAGAGAATTTGAAGTCTACGGGCCAATTAGAAAGGTAAGATGCGTGTCCACGTTGCACTCTGTAAAAAAGAATACAAACCAGATACTCCAGACTTCTTAAGTCGCTGTTAAACATATGAAAAATGGGCACAAAAATTGGCACAGGGTGTACATTTCAAAAATGGGCATAGGACAGTATTTGAAAAGTAGGCAGAGGACTAACATTTGAAAACAAACATTTTTTGAAAATGATACAATTGTTGGGCTTGTTAATTCTAATAAGTACCACTAACCTTAAAGGCTTCTGGTAAAAAATTCCTTGGTAACAGACTAGCTGGCATTCATTCTTTGTACTTTGTAGCATTACTTTTGTACTTTAGAGAAGGAATTATTATTAGCAATTATTGCAAATGAGTTTTGCAGCATCTAAGTACACTGTATTTTTGTGATAAACAAGGGTTGTTTACCCCTCGAAATCTTTGAACTCTGTTTTGAATTTCTTGCAGTGTTTTTGACTAGTTTGATTTGGTAAGGTCTGCCTAATTGCCATTGCTTTGATGGAATCAAAGAGTAATAAAAAAATGTTTAACACAACTTAATATTTTGAGGATAAGGTACAATGAACCATAATTGTTATATGATTTAATTGAGAGTTATGCCATATGGCCCAAACAATTTGGCTATTTCAGAACTTGTGAGAGAGGTCTTGAACCATCAGATTCCCAGACATTTTAAATAATAATTATCACAATACTGAGGGGTCCAAATTTACCCAAGTATTTTTTTCCTAATGCAAGCAGAGTGACCATTTATTGCCTTGTCTCTCTGCATAGAGTTCTACCACTCAGTCAAAAATACTTGCTCATCAAAATAGATTTAACATGTTGAAGAACTTGGTTTCTGTCAATGACAGCAATTTATTTTTGTCTAAATTTTGACATTTGTTATCACCAAAGGTTATTCACTTAAAAGTTCATCTGGAGTTGAAAAATATTGCATTGTTTTGATACCATGTCCAACTTTATTGCAAAATGTTGTAGAGCTTGCTTAAAATAAATATTCCTTATCTCCCGTGGAGTAATTATGGAATTGAAGGATTCAGACTTTAGTGCAGTCTTGTCCATGATAAATGTGAGGTAGTGAAATTACAAACCCTGCTAAAATTATTAGTGTCAGGAGTCTGTTAACCAAAGTTACATACCACAGAAGGATATTGCCATCAGTATCTCAAGTATAGATTGGGGGGTTATAAAATTTCTGGCATTGACATAATTATAATCCAGAAGAAGCAATCAATTAAAACTTGTAGTATTATCAATAAATATTTTCTGCTGAAATTTAGCTGGTACACTCTTGTGTTTTCATAAAAATACAAAATTCATTTTAGCATCACTAGGTTGCTTTTACTAATTTATTTCTGAATGAAAGTGGATTAAAAACAACTCAGTAAATACTTATATGTATAAGAATCTGAAAAAAATATTCTACTATTTTGATGAAGGAGATTATATGTCTCAACCTCAGTGGCATGTCCTTTTGCTGTTGAAGTATACATGTATGCTTCTATTCAGATGAAAAGTACAAATCTTTTCAACACAACCCACCTATTGTATCTTCATTTTGCTGCCAAAAGGGTTAAAAATACTTTTTTATCAATGTTTAGACAAGATATTGGTTGAAAAAAAAAATAGGAAAGAAGAAAAAAAAGAAGTTGTAAGAGAAATAAATCTCGAGGGCATTTGGTTATAACCCCAGTCGAGAACGATGTTGTGCAGATGTTTCGAGGCAGCCATAATTTTCTTTTCCTTCCCCCCACCCACACCTTCTAATCAGATGGAAGATTAACTGTGGAAAGAACCTTGTCAGTTTGACAGCTTTTCTCTTAAACTTTAAATTAACCAGAATTTTCTCTGCTTCTTTGGTGATGCATTTCATTTTGATTCACAACTAAGATTGCATTAGATCATTAAATCATTATGGCAGGTGGTTTGAACATCGCTTTCAACAGTTTGAAGAGCATAAACTTCCTTAAAATTAGACTTTTTCTACCTCTTTAAAAGATCCACAGAGAGTTTTTGTTGTGAAATATTAAAAAAGAAACACATAAAATATCAATAAAACAGTGATTTTCTGTAACACACAAGTCAATAATAAAGTTATAAATAGATGAAGAGAGTGGGTAGGGACTAGAGCTCTCGATGTAGTTACAATTCTTGGTGGGATAAAGAGGAGTTTGACCTGCCTATTTTATTCTTGTCAGACTATTAAAATTCCTTGAAAGGAAATTATAACTGTTGTTAAAGCAGTTAATTAGCTAAATTGGTGCAACATTGGCTAAATTTGCTACGTTTGGGAAAACCCTGAAATTTTCCGGCATCAGTTCTCCTTTAAATGTCAGAGTAAATAGGGTAATACGAAGCTGCCGATCAGGGAAATAGGATAATGTCAAATGGCAACTCCCACACTTATCTCTTCATTGTTCTGGACACTACATGCAAACTCTGGACAATTATGATTAGTATCATCAGTATAAGGGTTAAAAAAATGGGGGAGAGAGAAAAATGAAGGAAAAACTAACCTCTTCAGAACCCCAGAACCATATGGACACACGGTTTGTATGCATCAGAAAGGCATTCCAAGAAAATTGGCTCAAATTCCAGTCCCCAAACCATTTGAGAGTTTCCACAAAATGACTGTGACTGTTCATGTACAGAGTTTCTGCAAAGCTCAGATTTTGACAACAGATAAAAAAATCTGTTGCTATGACGACAAAATGGGACAACACCTGAAGGTAGTTCTTGAAGCCATCATGTTTGGATCCATTGACAAAAACTTTTTTTTTCTTTTTCAAAGAAAAAATATAAATTCTTATATTCCAAGGGCAGGACAGGATCGTTGATAGGTAATTAATATTTCGTTCAAGTGCTCATAATAGCTGGAAATACGATGGTTGAAACCCTTCACTGGTGGTAATGATATCCCAGAAATTCAAGAACAACCATAAATATTCCAAAATAGAATCAAGATGTTTGGGGAAACTACAAAAAACAGGTGAAAACAAAAGTTTGGTTGTCTTGGCTTTTTCTGCCTTGATCCTTGGTGGTTGCTGGAGGTTTTGTTTGGTGTGCCCCAAACCATAAAATTAGAATCCTCTTCAAAACGTAGAACCGAAGTAAAACCATCGGTATCTCAAGAAAAATTTATTCCGCATTTGAACTCTATTGATAGACACATTTAAGCTTCAGTAGAAAAAATAAGATCAGACGAAATGATTAAAAGGTATTCCTGGCTTTGTCTCTCGGCTTCCTTTTTGCCTTTACCTCAGAATGACGCTAACCAGAGAAGAAGAAAAGTCACTTTTAACCAAGGGAGGCAGTGATGATTACCAAGGTTGTATATAATGTATGTCTGCAAAATTTTGAAGCCCTGAAATTAGAAAGAGTTGGGTGCACTCTGCTTTCCCTGGTCATGCCTGAAATTCCTATAGAGCTGATTAGGATCCCAGTCGTTATTTATTTTTTTCCTGATTATATTCTAACGAGGGAAAATTGATGAGCAAATAGACAAAGAGCTAAAAATAAAGTGAAGAGATCAAAAACTGATGATGATCGGTACTTTTATTTAATCTGATTTTTCTGGTTGATGGTTGGCTTTGAGTTCATAAAACACTCAATAGACATGACCTGCCATGATGAATTAGGAAGGGATGGGAGAATCAGAGGCTTTGACAGTTGTGGGGATGCTGAGAATAACTTGTCTGAAATTCTGCCGTGTTTTTAGACAAGATACAACACAAAAAGTACAGTTAGTGCCACAAGTTTGTGTTGTGGGGGAGAGAGAAAAACAAAACTAATGGCAAATAGGTGAAATGGTGTGGGGAAACTTGACAGTCATTTATCATGATGTTCCTTCATCCATCAATGATTCTATGGAAAACAAATACATATGTTAGGTTAAATGACCCCTTCTGTTGTTTCAATCCTTAACTTCAATCTGTGGTGTATTCTTTGTTACAAGGTCAAGTAGACCTATTGAGGTATTCCTTTACAGAATCAATAATGATAAATGAGCCGCAGTTGATTATTAGAGATAAGATAACGGTATTATTTCTCATTTTTATTGGCTTAATAACTACTTTATGCATCTCTGTTATCTGTAAAGTCTTCAAAATTCAAAAGAAGTCTTATTATCTCAATAAAAAGGAAAGACAATTTAAAGTTAAGTGTATATCTTGTAAACTAAATTGGAAAGATATCTTTCGACATCAAAAGAATATGTTCCAAAGGGCTTTGAATGTTTGGTTTCTAGACATTCTTGATGTAATTGTGCCTTTGTTTGTAAATGTCAACTTAGAGGGGTAATAGAGACAAGATATTTTGATGTGATACATAGGACCATCCGCATCCATTATGATAAGTAATGTTACCGCAGTAGGATATTTGAAATGTGGAATGAAAGTACCAGAACTGAGTTGCAATGAGCAGCACATGCCGAAACACAATGAATATATTTTTACGGCCTGTGAAAACACTTTTAAGTTGGTGTTTGAATCTCTTTGTTGAGATTCCAAGACAAGAGAGTGATAGGTAATTTGTTGTATACATAATTCGACTGTAGCTCATCAACAAGAGAGCACAGAACTGCTCTGTTAACAAAAAAATTGTGTCAAGATTTTTTACTCTGCTGATAAGTTTGGGGATGGATGGGTGGGGAGAAGGGGGCAGGGGTGGGTGCGATGCAGAATATTGTTTTCTTATTGGAAACATATCTGGTCAAACAGCTGGACATAACTACCATGCTTTGACTATTTACCAACTTGTGAAATCATCGTTTGTGGGGGACCAATGTTCAGGGACTTCTTAGTTCACCCATACCCATGAATTAACATTCCTAAGAGCACTAAACATTCATTGATCTTCTTAATATGTACAAAACACCCACAAATGAAGCAATAACATTTTGTTTTTCCAAAGAACATTGACCACCACAAATAAAAATGATTCCACAGTGAGTAGATTAATTATTTTCCTCCTGGCCAGCTCCCGATAATTTAAACTTATGTAGAAGGGGAAAAAATATGTTTGGTCATCAGCCAAATGTTATGGGTAAGAAAAATATGAGGTTAAATCAGTGCATTGATGAATTTTGTCTCTCTTTTTCAGATTTCCCTGTTGTCTGACAAAACTTCGGGAAAACCAAGAGGATACGCATTTATAGAGTTTGAACATGAAAGGGACATGCATTGTAAGTAGCAATCTCCATGGCAACTAGCTACTTCCTGTCAGAGGTCTTCTGGGAAATTTTGGCAGATTGATTATGGATCTGTATGTTAAAACATTCCCCAACAGACTTCAGTCAGTGTGGTGGTTAAAAAAGAAAATAAGATTCGTGTTCATGAAAGAAGCCAGGGACATGCTATGTTATCAAAAAAAAAATTGTAGTCTTTGGAGTCCCGACTATAAGCATCAAAAGCAGGGATGGTAACTTAGCTGAAGGCACTAAAATCTTTTTACTGTTAACTCTGACATTAAGCAAACTCTTGGAAGTAAACAACACTCAGGAGTTACTGCTTGTGTTTCCTTCTTGTCTGTAGAACTGATATAAACTCCTCGTGATTTATTGGGTGTCAGGAATGTTTTATCACAAGTGTTACTTAAGATTAGATAAAGATCTCTATCAAGTTTTCTCAAGTTAGCACACACAGAAAAATAAAAAATTACATAGAATAAAAATCTTTTTCATTAGGCATTAGTTTATAAGTACATTTTTTTGTGTGCACAGAGGTTATTGTTAAATAGTATTCCTTTCTTGAAGAAAACAGGTGTCATCATCTTATAATGGGGTTTTAGACAGATGGTCTCAATGATGCTCACTTTAATGTCATTATTGTTATTGCATATCATGATTGTTTTTCTTGTCTTTTGATGGTAAGTATATGACTTAAAAATGTGTTTTTTATGTTTATTGTACATTGAAAGAATATTTATCACATCCATAGAAAAAAAAGTGATTTTGCTGTAATCTGCAAAAGAAAAAACAAAATATCCTTGGCATTCTAACCATTGTCTCTTATTTCTCCTTCAGAATGAGAGAACAGAAGGGGTTACATATTGACCCTTCTTGTTCGATTCACCCAATCTGACTCCTCGTGAGAAATTAATTGCTGGCCATTGATAGGTTTGTATGGGAGTGGTAAGACAAAATGATTTGTCCCCAAGCCCAGTACAAGATCGAGCCAAAAATGTTTGACTTTAATGCATTAAAGTCTTTTAAAGGGTGCATGATTTTTTTTAATTCATGTGAAATTAAATAAAAATGAAAAACTTCCAACAAAATTTAGCAATAATTTGAAGGAAAAAAAACTAAAATTTATTTTGAATTTGAGGCATCTAGTTTCAAAATTATTATATCATGAAAGCCCCCCTTCTGCCCCAAACTAGATGCACTCATAATATTGTTTTTTAACGGGGAAGGTAAGCAATTAAATTTTATTATATTTAAAAATTTAAAATATTTTTTTTTAAAATATCAGGTAAGAAAATTCTAAAAATTAAAAAAAATAATTCAGGTAAGAAAAAAAATGTAAAAATTCAGGTAAGATTTCATGGAGTTTGCCAACCATGGCGAGATGACATGTCTCCATGTCAGCCATTGGGGCTACAATGCAGAAAAACCATCTCTTTAGATCGGGAAGAGTTTTACAGAAAGTTGCGTAAGTGACCAGGTATTTTCTGAATTGACAAAATTTTTTGGATGTTCATTATTCTGATTGTAGATGTTGTGAAAATCAAATAGATCAACTAGTGATTTTGAATTTCAAAAAAAAAAATTCGAATTTTTTTTTTTCCAAAATCGATTTTTTTCTTTCAAAATTTTTAAAAATTATCCTCCCTGGGTAGGTATCCAATATCCCCCCTTGATAGGACTTTTGGCCACTTTCCATTTGCAACCAATGTTGCTATCATTGTATGTTAGGATTTACTTTGCAGGTCCAGCTATGACAAGGTGATAACAACAGTGATTTTCTCTACATTACATAACGAGAGAGAATACATTGCACTTTCCAAGGAAAAATTACAAAACACAAAACAAAAATTCAAATTTTGCTGTATAGAAAATCACTGTTGAGCATTTATTTTAACTGTAATATATTTTCCAGGTTCAGCTGTTGCCAATTTATGTCAAATTACAGCTCTGCAATCCAAGAATATAAGCAAAAGTTATGATAAATATATCTAACCACTGCTAAAAGTGCAGATTGAAATAAAACAGCACTCAAATTTCAAAATGCAATAAAAAGGATTTAGTAAAATATGTGATCATTAAACACTTCATTTGAAAGGATTTGAAATTATTTACAAATTGTATGCAAATAATTAGGTCAAGGTGGTTTCGTCTGCCTTTTCAGCTAGTAAGCAATTAAATAAGCTATTGGCCTGCCAGTGTGAATTTAGTGATTTACAGAGTTATCAGAAAGTAGGTTGTGTATTTATCTTGTATCGAGCCTGGATTGCATAGGTGTGATTTGATATGTAATTACGATAAGCCTATGGTATAAAGAAGTGAGCACTAGAAATATATCAGTCAAATGATTTGAGGCTTCTTTAATTTAGCGGCGTACAAACACGCAGATGGTAAGAAAATTGACGGGCGGCGTGTTCTGGTGGATGTGGAACGTGGGAGGACGGTCAAGGGCTGGCGACCAAGGCGATTAGGTGGGTAGTAGAGCGTGACAAGAAAACAAGTATTCCACTTCAAACACACTTCTAGTGATTACATTTAAATTAATTTCTTTCTCATAAAAACAAGATGTGTAGAGGAAACTGACAAGAAAACAAGGTTTCCACTTCAAACACACCACTAGTGATTGCATTTAAAAAAAATTTAATGATAATTTATAAATTTATTTTTCCAAAATTGTTTAGTTGAAAAATTATTTAAAAAAAAACAAAAAAAAAAAACTTTGCACGACACCTACCTTCTTTGAAATCATAAACATGCCCACAGACTGACTCATTTTCTCACACGTTTTGACAAAATTCCTGTAATTGAATTCAATTCCAGTTGCATGAAGAACAGTTATTTACCCATTGTATCTTGAACAATTTCATCTTTCTTTTATGCAGCATGTTGGAATTTGATCAAATGAAAAATGTCTTCATTTCTCAATCACACTATGTGCAAACAAAGTGCAGATAGCTTTGTAGGAGAAAGCATGCATGCTTTCATGTTAAAATGAATATTTTCAACATCCCTTGTAAGATTATGAGGAGATTTGATATTTTATTATGACGTTAAGCATTTATTTCACTGTCGGCCGAATCGGCCCCATTCTGTAACATTTTTAGTACACCAAGTGTCAAGCTTGAAGGATTATCTTCCAAGAATATTTTTCAGTTATTTAATCTGCCCTTAATCCTATGGTCCTTCATAAGATGCACTCTCCAAATAGAATTTGGTTGGTTACTTTTTGGGAGTGCTCCATTCCTCTTCATTAATCATGTCTTCGTTTTAACTGGGTATCAGATTTTGATATCTGCTGGAAATATGTAACTGTCCTAAGTAAGAGCTTCATTTTTTCCTCTAAACTGATTAATCTTTTGTGTTTAACCCAGGATCAATTTGGCCGTGTGAATGAAAAAGTTTTCCCCAGACAATTTCCTCTTTTCAAATCCCAACAAATAAGAAAATTGAGGTGTCTACCAATTTGGGAGAGTATGCTGAAAAAAAAACCAGTGATGTGATCTTGTAGAAATCAGGGTCTTCCGTTGCTTGCATATTATAAAAGCTCGAGCAATTGACAAGATGTATGTTAACTCTTAACATTGGTTAATTTTACAAGATCTATTTTAGTAGATGCAAAAACAGAGTTGTAGACAGCATAAATCTGAGAAAGCTCAGTAAACATTTGACAGATTCCTATTCCCAAGCTGCTTACACTTGAATGACGCAACAAATCAAAATGCTCTGATAATACAGATGATTTTTTTTTCAAATTTTGGAAAAAATCTGGAGATTATGTTCTTATTTTACTTGAGAGATTGATGATCAACTGCAAAGGCTAAACATGGAATTGTATTAATGTTGTAGATGAGATAAATCATTCTCAACAAGATCTGCAGTTTTTTTTATTGCCTACCCCCAACCCCCCCCCCCCCTTTCCCGTTGACACAATCACATACCAGGTTTCTTTACATCACAAGTTGAGCTTTCTAAACTTCTGTATGAGCACAATTTAAAAAGGTTAAATGAAGTATGCCTTCTCTACACTTATCTTTGATTAAAGTCAGGTAATTCTTTGCCTAGGGATTAGCCTGATTATTGAGTTTTGATTTTAATGTCCCTTTAACTGTTTGACCCAGTGGCCTAGTGACCTTTTGTCTTGTTAACTATTCACCAGTAGTGCCAAATATAATTTACAGAACAGATTAAGATGGTGAAAATACACATTGTATTACATTTTTGCGATTACTAGATACTGCTGCCATTGAAGTGAGAAAATAGAAAAACAGATGCATAATTTGCACAGTTCAGGCCAGGCCAACACAGTGTTTATTGGCCCTGTCAATCATGATCAGGCCTTCCATTTTACATAACAATTTGACAGTGAATTATAGCGTGTTTTGGATGGTTTTCCTATCCAATAATGTAGCATAAATAGTTCTAAAGAAGATTTCTGTCTCCCGTATGATGAAAATTATAGCTATAATTAGTTTTACAAAATGTTTGTTATGACTAGACCATGTAACCCTTTTGTCATTATTTTGGAAATTATTGATCTGAGTCTGTTTAAATTTTCCCTTGGATAATGCATTAAATATATTGTTAATAATACCTGAATGATGATTGTTTAATTAAGAAGTATTTAATCTTGCAGGAGGTGGTTTAGGGGGAACCAGGAAAGGGGGACCAGATGAAAATACTCGATTTTCGGGAAGAGATGAGTTCAGGTTTGAAAAAATTCTCTAATTATGAAATGATTAAAAATTTATAAATAAAGCAATCTAAAACATGATTAAATGATTTAAAGTTGTATTTTGAACTGTATTATGTTAAAAAAAAAAAGGACTTCGAACTAACTTGAAAATTTGACCTTTGTAGTAGCTCCTATCGAGACCGTACTGGCCGAGAGGAATCTCCGAGCAGGGATCGTCGACGACGCAGTCGCAGTCGAGAGAGGCAAGGTGAGATAAGGCAAGAGAGAGATCAGAAAGAGTGTCTTGGGAGAGAGGAGCAAGGCGAGATAAGCCGAGAGAGAGAGCAGAAAGAGAGCACCCTCAGAGAGAGGAGCAAGTTGAGATAAGGTGAGAGAGAGCAGAAAGAGAGCACCCTCAGAGAGAGGAGCAAGTAAGATAAATAATGGCTCACCCTCGTTGATTGCCATTCAACTGTGTCACTTTAGTTGTAAGTTTATGTAGTTGTCAGGTCAGTGTACAGTGATTTGTGAGATTTTTAGAAGCTAGGCTATAAAAAAGATGGTAAAGTGCAAGGTTTACGCAGATGTTTTGACATAGCTCTGTTTCCTCCTTCAGCGTGTTCATTTCTCTTTATGTAATTGCAGCTGATTTATGTCTTGTTTGGGTAAAAGTGCAAGTGACTATCAAAAGGGAGTGAACTCTCTGTATCAGCTTGGTGCTATTTCTGTGTATTCAGAGGTATCATATTTTCATTTCTTGATTGTAGTGGAAGAAAAAGAGAGAAAGAGAAGCAGAAGAAGTCGATCAAGAGACAGGAAGAGGAGTCGTTCACCTCGCGACAGGAAGCGCTCGAGAAGAAGTCGCAGTCGCGATCGCAAGAGAGACCGGGAAGGAAAGAGAGAAGAAGGAGGGGGTGAGGGTGACCAGGACTTTGGGGAGGATGGCGTTCCCATGGTTAAGGAGGAGGACGTCGACACCTACACGGGCTATGGAGGGTACAACCCTGACGAACAGAACGGAGAAGAGGAAGAAGAAGGACAGAGGGAAGAAGAATATGAGGGGTGAAGAAGAGCCTGAAATTAAACTGCAACAAATTCTAATTTTTTTTCTCACGTTACATTAGAAACATTCAGTGTGTTTATAATTGTAATACCTTGCAACTCTTTTTAAAATTTTTACCTGGAAGTTGATAAACAATTGGACATGTTACTATCAGTCCTTACATGTCGATGTGTAATGCTTGAATTTATTATACTGTGAGGGAACATTATTTAATCATTTTAATCTTCCTGTTGCTTTCCATTCAGAGTGCTTCATTTGATTTTAGATTTAATCTATGTTGTACATTGTTGTTGTCATTTGAAGAGAGAGGGAAGCAGCATGGGGTTTTGTAACCCTGTAACAGGGCGAACTGTTGATGAAGGAAATCAAGTATGAAGTTGTCAGCTTGTGCATAAATAAATTTGGTGGCAAAATATATATTCTAGTATGCCTTTTATTTCATTTTACTGTAAAGACATGAATCAGATACAAATCAAGTTCTTTTGATTTTGTAAAAAGATTATGGAAGTACATATTTACAGTGTTTTAGCATTTACTGGTAAAAATAACATTAAATGTCCAAAATCAAGCAGAAAACTAAGATAATTGTAAATCTAGCATCCCTCTAGTGTACAATGAAAAAAAGTGAAAATGACAAAAAGTGATCAATGTTTTTAAAAAGTCTACAAACAAAACAAATCTGTAAAGAAGGCTTCAAACAGGAAACCCCTGAAAATTCCTTAGCCGGGATCAGATGCCAAAAAGGAGTAAGCATCCATTATCCATTCGTCACACACCTGTGAGCCCTTTGCAGGTGCAGGCAAAACTCATTTACTGAAATTGAAATTTCTGTTGAAATCTTTAAAAGGCTACTCATTGTAGTTTTACACAAATTGTAAGAAATCTTGCCACACAAAGAGAATTGGACAGTGGGCCGTTGTTTTATTTATTGTTTGCCATAATTTCTGGTCCAATAAGTGTTACTTTGTTATAAGTACAACCCAATAGGGCTACAGACTCATCAAAAGCTTAAAGCCTTCTTCTCTTATATACATTTGTACACTCCACATAGTCTAACAGTCTGATGCATGATTTGATTGGTATTGAAAATATATATTTTTTAATGGTTATAGCCAGAGCAAGGGTTTTGACCTGCTCTCTGTTGCTCAGATTTACTAGAATTGTTTTGTATGATACTGAAAGAAGACATTGCGACATCTTGAGGGTATTGCAACAAAAAACTTGAGATATTATAAACTTGAGCATTTTCAAAAGTTAAGCATTGGACCTTTGTGTTGGTTTTTAGTAAAGGCACATAGTCTAAATGTATTGCATATAGGATAATTTGAAGCATATATACGTATATCCATATCTCTCTTTCAATGACACCCCATGTTTGTATGTTATTTTACCAGCATCAAGCAGTACACGTACACTAGAATGTTCGATTAGTTGCACCGTCAGGTCCTGTTGGGTGCATGTGTCTGTACTCTCTTACATAAAAGATATATTGGAAAGGAAATTAAAAGATGAAAGAAAATTCATCTTTGGAAAAACAAATTGGATTCCAGACTGAAAATAATTGCCATACTAAATATATCACTGCTTGCAGCCAGTGTAGCCAATAATGGAAATCTGTACAATGCTTCGTAACTCTCGCTAAGGCAGTGTCACCCAAACCCGTCATCAGAGTTACCTCCTCCAAGCCGACAATCTAGGAAACTAAATACGAGTCCACAGAAAGTTATCATTCGAAGGTTTATATAATGAATTAATCTATTTCATTTTCAACAATTGACACCTTCCGTTTACCTTCCAGGAAATAGTTAAAAAACAACAAAGTTATAATGACGAATAACGTGTTAGATGTTATATTTTTTGACTATATAACCAAGACCTTTATAAAAAGTGTTCTGCCTTTAAAACTGAAATCAAATAATTTGAAATCTACAGTACCGTTACTAATTACTTAATTTGTCGTCAGGAATTGCTACTCAACGTTGTAACGTCAAAACGACGTCAAAATAGATTGTTTTTGATTTGTGGTGTCTAAATAATAAATTTATCACTTAGAAGTAATAGTATATTATTGTGGACAGAACCTTAAACAACACTCAAAATCCTGTAAGGAAATGGCTATGTTTTATGGCAAAAATTTATGGGTACCCAAAGGAAGATTTCATCGCAAGGGAAATACATGTGAAATACATGTGAAATATGAAAGCTCTGATACGAACTGTAAAAAAAGTTATGACCAAAGTTAAACGTTTTTTGAAAGTGGACCAAGCACTAAGATCAAGGTCAAAAAGTCAAAAATATTGTTACGCTAGGAAAAGTCTGGTCACAATAAATAATCAAAGTTCAAGTATGAAAGCCCTGAAAGAAATTGTTCAAGTTCAAGGTTTAAGTTTGGTAAAGGAAGTCAAACTCCAAGCCTAAGGTCAAGATATCAAATATGTTGGTACCCAAAGAAAGCTCTTGTCATAAAAAAGGAACACGCATGTGAAACATGAAAGCCATAGATCCAACCTAGCAAGTTTTGTGAACAAGTGGACAAACATCAAAACGAACGGACATACTAGTAGCCAAAACTTGTATACCGCTAAATGTTCGATTACAGGGGGTGTAAAGACGAATAATGACCCCCATCGAATAATGACCGGGGGTCATTTTTCAACGACAAAAAATGACCCCCACCTGTAGAAAAAAATCATTTTTTGTAGAAAAGGAGTCCTAGGGGGTCATTATTTTATATGTTAGTCCTATAAAATAATGACCCCCATTGAAAAATGACCCCCTTTAAAGTGATACTAAGTATACACTTTTTGATATCTTTTTTACAGCGAAACTAATTTTTACATTTTCTGTAACCAGAAAATACAAAAAGTCGTATGAAATAATTAAGAGATTCACGTAGTCTTTCAATGCTAAAATTGTGTTTGAAAAGATATTCTTTGTCAAATAAATAAAATTTCTTTTTAATATTCCTCCTTATAATGTTTGCTTAAAGAATGATATTCCACTTGTTTTTAGAAATCAAACAATCCAAAAATCAGGTTTAAATACTCTTTAATAGGAAAAATTAAATTGTCCGTCATTTCAACTTTTAGTTTGTTTAAGTTTGGCAAATCCTATTTGACAATGAAAGAGGGGGAAATTTTTATCCCCCCCCCCAAAAAAAAGAAGGAATGTTGGCGGGTAGAACGAAGTAGTGGCGCTGTGGGCCGCAATAAAACGTAAAGGGTAAAGATGCCGTATTCCTTATGGTCTTCCAGTATAAAGTCCAAGAATTGGTGAATCAGGTTTCCAAATTTATTAAAGACGATGGTGAATAACAAACATGAATTTTAACAATATCTTACGAGACCTAATCGAGTTGGATGTGGCCGGTAGAGCGTCGGGCCTCCAAACTGAAGAGATTATAATGGACATAGATATTTGTAAGATTAAGATTAAACAATCATTGACTTTTGACACTAGTTGAGTTAATTGATGGACAGGTATGTTTCTTTGATAAAATGGACATGAAAGAGGTTATAAAGAAATTGTACAAATAAAGTTATTGGTAAAGGATTAACAAATCCCTAGGCATTAACACCTAACGAGCAACAATTATTTTGACAGAGTCACAGAGTGTCAATCGGAATGTCTTAATCCTATTTCAAAGGGAATGAGATAAATAAGACACAATTTACTACAAATAAGCACGTGTTAAAAACAGATAAAGAATTTCACAGATAAACGTCCGAATTTAGTATAAAATATATAAAAAAGTTATTTTAATTCAAAAGTGTTAATTTTGCTCGGTGATAATATCCTTCGGCCTCCGGGAAAACACGTCCTCGTGTTTTAGGAAGTAACATCTTTAATAAAATGGTTGGTACTGTTGGCCTTGGTACTGTCCGTTGAAGTTGTTGTACGCGGGGTAAGGGTTGGGTCCGTTTTGTCTCATGCACTCAATAGTATACTGTAAGCTTTCTATTTCCTCGTATTGGTCTTCGACTTGATCGCGGAAATTCTCGATCTTTTGAGTTTGAGAGTCGATTGTAAAACGAAGGGAACTGATCTCTTGAACTTGATTATCAGTTTTAAATCGAAGGCATCCGATTTCTGCGTCTCGTTTTTCTATCTCATCCCGTAGACTGGACAAGTCCTGATGTGCCAAGTAAAGATGAGTTGTTAACTTCTCGATTTCTCCGGTTTTCTTTTGGTTTTGTGCCGAAACTTCTAAAACACGATCTGAGGTCATTTTATTGATTTTATTGGCATTGTTCAATTTAATCCGTAGGTCGATTATTTCCTGCTGTACTTCAGGTTTAGGATTCTGTAGGTTTTGAATTGTTGTTTCTAGTTGCGAGATTCTTGTGGCGCTTTCTTGTTGAACGGTGATAAGTTGTTTTGTTGTTGATTCCAAGTTTTGCTCCGTGGTTTGCAGTTTTTGAAGTAAGTCCTTGATTCGGATAGTTGAATTTCTAAGTTGTTCTTTTGTTTTTGAAATTTGGCATCGCAGGGATGAAGTAATGTCCACACATTTATAGAAGGTAGTTTGTCGGAGGTTGTAGAATGGTAATTCTCTCAGCCATTGTTTTCTGTCCGAGAAAAGTTGAGCCCTGTGTGCATCGCGCAATTTTGTAGATTTTGACTTTTTGGATGGCACTTTACAGTTTTTAGCGTAATGTCCGTATTTTCCACAGTTAAAACACACTGATGAAGAAAGCTTTTGATAGGCACCACTGTACTGCGGCCGATTAGAATTTGTTAACATCCATGTTGGTCGAAAGTAAGAGTCCATCGTGAGTTTTGGTGTTTGGGGAAATGAAACTCATGGGCAGAACACGTCGCTGGCGTAGTGAAAGGTACAACACAAAGGGGAACGTCCCGATTCTATCACCAATTATAACCAGTTAGATTTTGGTTGTAACTTGTAAAGTAATTCCTGGGCTAAATCCGTTTTAGAGGGTAAACGGGGAAGAAGGAATGTTGGCGGGTAGAACGAAGTAGTGGCGCTGTGGGCCGCAATAAAACGTAAAGGGTAAAGATGCCGTATTCCTTATGGTCTTCCAATATAAAGTCCAAGAATTGGTGAATCAGGTTTCCAAATTTATTAAAGACGATGGTGAGTAACAAACATGAATTTTAACAATATCTTACGAGACTTAATCTAGTTGGATGTGGCCGGTAGAGCGTCGGGCCTCCAAACTGAAGAGATTATAATGGACATAGATATTTGTAAGATTAAGATTAAACAATCATTGACTTTTGACACTAGTTGAGTTAGTTGATGGACAGGTATGTTTCTTTGATAAAATGGACATGAAAGAGGTTATAAAGAAATTGTACAAATAAAGTTATTGGTAAAGAATTAACAAATCCTGAGGCATTAACACCTAACGAGCAACAATTATTTTGACAGAGTCACAGAGTATCAATTGGAATGTCTTAATCCTATTTCAAAGGGAATGAGATAAATAAGACACAATTTACTACAAATAAGCACGTGTTAAAAACAGATAAAGAATTTCACAGATAAACGTCCGAATTTAGTATAAAATATATAAAAAAGTTATTTTAATTCAAAAGTGTTAATTTTGCTCGGTGATAAAAGCATACTTTAAATGTTGGTGGAGGTATACTTGAAAGTATTGTGGCAAAGTAACAGTTAAAAATTAGTAGAATAGTAGATTATTTTAAGCTTATTTTTAATTCCTTCTTATAGAAATATAAAGGTAGGTTGTTTTTTTTTTTGTTTTTTTTTGCTTTTGTTCAATATCGACTTCCTCCTAAATAAGAAAGGGGGTGGGGTAAGTATAAGACCTAAAATATGCTCTGTAAAGCTATGGGCTAGTGTAAAATACACAGTCATTCTAATGCAAAAACTATACATGTAGACATAAACTTTTGGTTTAGCACACAGTATTCATTACATTTCTTTTAACTTAGAACCTTCTTCGTATGACATCATAACTGGTAAATGTGTTTAACCTGTGCTAACCCATGAAGACGTCATAATTAATTCAATGCCACCTTTTCCCGTACTTGACAGCTTCAATAGAAATGGTAGAAAATATTGCATTTTGAAATTCACAGAATTCAATCAAGCCAACATAATCTTAATTCAATTCATATATTTTTGGTTTATAGTGTTTATTGGCAATATATTTCTGGAATAAGAGAAAATATGTAGGCACCTTTTATTTACTAGATCTAGACCTGAAGTTGACAAACCCAAGACTATCTAGTGTAATGAAATTACAATGTACATACAACTTTCGTAATAATTTGAATGGTATGTAACCATTTTGAAGGAATGCATAAATCGTAAGAAATCTTTAGTTGCCAGCTATATAGTGTAATATCTTGATAAAATGTGTCTAAGTCAAAGATTTACGTGTTGTAGATCGTTTGATCGTGTGTACATTTTTGTGATTTCTATAATGAAATGATGTGCATTCCTTTTAACAATTATTTGTGTCCTATTCATATTCTTGGTGTTTGATTACAATTTTTCTATAAAATATGATCTTTTTAAAGTAAAAGTACAATTTTTCATAAATATTTAATCTGAAAGTAACCCTAAACAGTCATTTAATTATTAAATCCCGTGTAAGTGCAAAAAGATCAAGAATATGAGTATTGGTAAATAGCCTATCTTTCATTAGTAAGAGGGGAAAGGTATATATTTTAATCACTTTTTGTTATCATTTGGCTATGTTCTTCATCATATTGAAGATTGAAAACACTGTGACAAAGACTTCTAAAAAATATTTACAAATATAGGGTGCATAATTGACTAAAAATAATTCATTTGACTATTTTTTTAATGGTGGACTTATCTTTTTATGTTAATTGAATAAAAAAGAAATTATTCTTGATAAAATATTGTTTAATATTATTCAGTTAATAAAGTTTATAAACGACGATGTTTGAAGAAGTATTTTTGTGATTTTTCATATTCCCTTTATGACAAGTACCCCTAAAAATATTTGAAAATGTGAAGTCGCAGTATGTAAATACCATACCAAGTTTCACAGCCTGTTCTAGATTAAAAAACAAGGAAACATATCATGATATTTTAACCGATTTATAAGCAAGTGCTAATTTATCATTTTGAAAAGTTTGAAAATCTTGTGACAAAGACTTTTCCGACATAGGTTCTACCTTAATTCTTGTTTTACTCCACCCTTTTACTCAGTTCTGAGTATATTTTTCAGAGGATTTAATATGAAAATCAGAACAAACATTTGCATTGTTGTAACGTCTTCTTTATAATGTATCATAATATGAAAAGTTAATTGAAGACCATTTCTTTTTATGTCCCCGTAATGAAGATTCGGGGGTATATAGTTTTATCGTGTTCGTCTGTATGTCCGACTGTCTATCTGGCGGTTTGTTTGTCCGCAAAAACCTTAACCTTGACCAGAACTTTTCATTTATTGGAGCTATGACATTCATATTTAATATGTGTATTCCTTGTGACAAGACCTTACTTTGGGTACACCAAATTTGACCTTTTGACCTTTACCTTGGAGTTTGTCCCATTTTACACAAAAATGCCAAATTTTTACTTTGGCCATAACTTTTAAACGGTAGATACTAGTACTCTCGTACTTCAAATATGTAGTTTTTTGGCATTACCTTTCATTGGATACTAAAAACTTTGACCTTTTGACCTTGACCTTGGAGATTTCCGTACTTATGATTTTTTTCCCTTACCCATAACTTTTGAATGGTAAGGGCTAGGGTATTCATACTTCACATGTGTAATCCTTGTTACATTAAACATTTTCTTAAGAAATCATCAACTTTGACCTTTGATTTTGACCTACCTTTTAAAAACTTATCCTTAGCCATTACTTTTGAACAAGTGGTGCTAGGGCTTTCCTATTTTGCAGTTGTATTTCTTGTGAGAAGACCCTGCTTTGGGTAACAATATATTCAAATTGCATTTAAGAAAAGTTTAATCTTCGCTATGTTGCCATAAAGGGTCATAGCTGTTTCACAAACACATCTTTTTATATATGAGGATTTGCGGATAAGAGATTAAATACCTATATAACAGACGGACGGACATCACCACTATATACCCTCAGGCTTTTAAAGCGGAGGATATAATAATATATAATACTGCTGATTTTTTCTGTCAGTTCGATGATTTCCACCATCAAAAAACAATGTTTACCTAACCCTTAAGGCTTGATAAATCTTTTACTCCTTTAGATTCTGAATCATTGCATTGACCTTAAAATATAGCTATAATATTAATTGTATAATCTTATGAGATCAACACATCATCAGTTTATTCCCAATAAGCTCAGGTGAGCATTTTGGTCAATATGCTTCTTTATCTAATTTTTTTTTTGCCCCCTAAAAATTTTAGCTTTAATCTACATATTTTTCTACGGGGGTCATTTTTCTTCACGTGGGTTCTGCAAATTTTGAGGGTGGTGACACTTTTTCTACGGGCAAAAGGGTCATTTTTCTACGTCGAATAATGACCGGGGTCTGTCGAAAAATGACCCCCGGTCATTATTCGATGGGGGTCATTATTCGTCTTTACAGGGGCATAAAAAACATTCTATTGACTTGTGATTTGTTCAAAACTAAATATTACAGTAGTTTCTTTAAGCACCCCGAATTTTCTTTATGATATTTCCATTTCTTAATAATTACAACTAGGTCCTTTTCAACATTGTTAAAAGGGGATCCCCGGCAAAATTATCCCAACTTCAAAAAATATGGAAGGATGCCTAAGTACATCGTACGAGGTTATCCTCTTTCATAAACTTGTTGCCAAGACCTTAAAGTTAAATAGGGTGCAGCTGAAGAAATTTTATTGGTCAAGTTGGTCTATTTGTCAGCCTCGGATTTTACTTCATTGATGTATCAGCAATGCACCGACTTCACCTACTAACTCGCACCAGCAATCTGATCAGGAACTGGAATCGATTAGAAACGAATCGTGCCGACTTTCTGATCTATTTTTGGATTCGTAGATAAGATGCTAATGTTAAAAGGAGTGTCCTTTATGAACAAATATGTACTTTTATGTTCATTGGAGGCAAATTTTTGGACAGACGATGTGTTCTGTGCTATTAAAACTTGTCGAAACATTTGCCAAGAATCGTTTTTTCCCCCTGATTTGCAGATTCTTAATCCGAATGGAAGAAACACGAGAATCTGCGAAGTAAGCAATGTAACGCTCTTTAATTTGCCAATTGTGAATTCAAATAATTGCATATCTAGGAAATCTGTTGCAGACCTTTAACGATTAATTTGCAGAAACTTTGATCTAACAGGAATCAACATTTCAAGTTTTTATGCACAAATAATTCTCTGAGTTTGGCTGATATGAAGGAAGAATTTGTAGAGATACTTATTTCCCAACGAGCGTGCAGTCGATTGTCTCGCATAGACGCATATCCCAATATGGTGTAATATCTATCAGAAAAAGTTGAACATACAGCAACATATAACAAAAACATTTTAATGCCTCAGTAATCGAAGATTCGGGGGATTATATTGTTTACCCTGTCCGACCTTCTGTCTGTTTGTCCACGAAAACTTTAAACTTGACCATAACTTTTGATTGGTGGGGCTATGGCTTTCATATTTCACAGCTGAATTTGTGACAATATCTTGGGGTACCAACATTTTGACGTCTTAACCTTGGACTTAGACCCACTTTGCAAACAATTACCAAATTTTACCCTTGCCTATTACTTTTGAACAGTTGGTGCGAGGGTTTTTATATTTTACCTGGGTATTCATTGTGACAAGCGCTCTCATTGGGTATAAACATTTTTTTTTTATCTTTTTCCCTTGACCTAAGAGTTTGGCCCACAATTAATTGTGAACATTTTGTGCTAGGGCTTGAAATCATATTCCATAGTTGTATCCCTTGTGTATGACCTTTTTGAAACCAACATTTATTTACCTTGATCTTTGAGATTTCCCTACTTTTGAAAATTTTTAACCTTGGCCATAACTTTCCAACAGCTGGTTCTAGGGCATTTGTATTTCACATACGTATGACAAAACGTATTGATTTCGATCATTTGACCTTGACCTTTGGATTTTGACCCACTTATAATAAACTTTATATAACTTTGTTCATATTTTTTGAATGGTTTGTTCTTGGGCTTTCATAGTATAGAGGCAAATTCTTTCTTTGGGTAACAACATTTTTGATCTCTTGACCTTGGAGTGAACAAATAAGCATTATGTAATATTCTTTAGAATTATCTTGCCTAAATTGCATTTTATAATTTTCTCAGGAAATGTTTTGTTTCTTACCTTATTATAAATAAGGACTGCATTGGAAATAAGCTTATTTAAAAATACTTTATGGACTCTAATTGTTGTGTAATATTTCTACAGTATCATTTTTATATCATTAAACTTAATAGTTATGCTAAAATAGATCTTTGTAAAGTTGCATAGTGCTGAGACAATTTCTGTTTTCTATCTATTATGTTTGTATGTGTTTAATGATGGTATTCTGTGTTATTTTTACCCGAATGAAATGAAACTAATTGACAAGCAAGGGATATAGACTACAAATCTTGTATCAAAAGAAGAAAAAATCTTTTTAAAGAGATAGAAAACATTTTCTATATTGGGATCATCATCAGACTTTATTAGTCGTCTGATCAACATTATAGGGTTTTCTATTGCGTTTTTGTCTTCAGCGATGTATAGAACATAAAATATTTCTTGAAAACTAATCTTCTTCAAAAAGTTTGTCGAATTGCAGGTTTACATGTATATATGGCGTTAATGTCCGACCGATTTTTCCAATTTATTCCGTTTAAGAGCTTTCACGACCAAGCGAGAAAATAACTGCTTTGTCTGGTCAAGATGGAAATACATTTCAAACACTGTCATAAAATTTTCCCTTTTGTCTCCCGTTTCTTCTGTGTTGTTTCCTTTTTATGGAGAAAATAATAAAAGAACAAATCGAAAAAGTTAAAGACCCCCCCAGTTCATATCGTTCACGCGAGACTTTGATTCATTTGACAAATATTGGCCAAAAAACTTCTATAAAAGAAAGACTGCGCCTTGCAGAATAGTTCTGATAAGATTTATCCTGACCCTTTCCAAGTGGTTCTTTCCAATCAGGGCTATTTTGCTGCGCTCCATTACTAATAATTGGGCATATTTATGATAAGAAAGTATACGTTTTTATGTATTTGGCATCTTCTTTATTGGGAATTTGGAGAGAAGAAGCACTATACAATTACACCTCCCCCGACTTACTTTATCTGCGTCAAATTAGCTACAGTATCTATAATACAGGTTGGCTCCTTAAATATAAATAAAAATCTGACTTGATTAAATTCATCAAACACTTTGATTGAATGCATCTGATTGCAGTACAAGGATTCTTTAATTTTGTGTGAATGTTGTATACCTATGACATCATATATTAAATTAGTCTGCTTAATACATTGAATTTTTTTTGTGTGGTTCAGTTGCAAAATTTTTTTTATTTAAAAAAAAAGTTACATTTTTGTTCACCAGTTAAATTTATTTTTCTTTGCCTTATGTCTCCAAAGTTTTTCAAGACAGGCGTTCTAGAACAAAGAAAAAGCCAAAAGTAAAGAGGAAACATTTTTAATCTTATGATTTTTCAAACTCATATATTATGCTGCATTTGTACTCTCAAATAATGGGTGTTTTCATAGCCTACTAAATTGTATTTCACAGGACGAAGCTTGGACACTGAGTCCCATAGTCTCAACGGGATTTCAGTCGCCCGCGTAGCGAAGTGGTTAGAGCGTTTGCTCTTAGAGTCACGAAGTAAGGGTTCGAATCCCACTGTGGGACGTGGAGATCGGCCCTTCAGATGAAACCGTATAAACCGAGGTCCCGTGTCGCAGTAGGTGATGGCATGAACAGGATTCCTCACTGCTTAATGGCCCTAAGTGCCGAGTATAGGACAAAATTTGTAGCTTTCCACCGACAAGTGGTGGCGTCTCCATATGAGTGAAAAATTCTCGAGAGGACGTTAAACAATATACAATCAATCAATCATCGGGATTTCTCATATAGCTCTCTCCTACCCGTGAATGAGAGAGGAGCGTATAGTTTGGCCGTGGTTTGCGACGGTGTTCAGTCCCAGATTTTTCGGTTCACTGAATGGAGTAGGTTCTTTCTGCGTTAGTTGCCGACCATGTAAATTTGAAATACTGTAGACGTACTTTTTTCCACGGGTTCATAATTCCGCGGAATCTCAATTTCTGTTTAATCCGCGGGAAGAAAATTAAGCGGATTTTCTAGACTGTCACTATATTCCTCACTTTTATATCAACTACGCTTGGACAAATTTCCGCGGAGAATTTGTGACCGCGTACATAGCGTAAATTAATACCACGCGGAAAAAAGTACTTCTACAGTAGATGAACAAGACAGTGTGTCCTTTGTGACGGTATTTTTGTAACATGTAGCATATTTTTGTTAGTGTAATTATTTTTATGCCCTCGTAATTGAAGATTCGAGGGTATATAGTTTTTGTCGTGTCTGTTCGTCTGTCTATTTGCCTGTTTGTCCGCAAAAACTTAAACCTTGCCCATAAATTTTAATTTGATGGAGCTAAGACTTTCATATTTCACATGTGTATTCCTTGTGACAAGACCTTTCTTTAGGTATCACCAAATTGACCTTTTGACTTTGACCTTATAGTTTACACAAAAACTTCAAACTTTTACTTTGTCCGTAACTTTTGAACGGTAAAAACTAGGACTTTCATATTTTACACATTTATTTTTTGTGACAAAACCTTTCAACAACTTTGACCTTTTGACCTTGATCTTGGAGATTTACGTACTTTAAAAAACTTTTACCTTGGCCATAACGTTTGATTGGTTAGGGCTAGGGCTTTCATACTTAACATATGTAATCCTTGTGACAAGACCTTTCATTAGAAACCAACAACTTTGACCCTTTGACCTTGACCCTGGAGTTTGACCTATCTTCAAAAACTTATCATTGGCTATAACTTTTGAACAGGTGGTGCTAGGGCTTTCATATTTCACAATTGTATTTCTTGTGAGAAGACCTTAGTTTGGGTAACAACATCTTTAATTTGCTTTAAGAAAAGTTTCATCTTTGCTATACGGGGGCATCCGTGTTTCACAAACACACCTTGTTTTCTTCAGATTTTTTATTAACATAAATCTTTCTACTAGTTTCCAGACAAATGCATACCGTTTCAGTCGGATTCGTGAAATAAAGTCGTCAACTGTGATTTAACACTACATATGACAAACCCACACGAACATACAGGTCCAA
Source organism: Saccostrea cuccullata (assembly GCF_032062105.1). NCBI lineage: Eukaryota > Metazoa > Mollusca > Bivalvia > Ostreida > Ostreidae > Saccostrea > Saccostrea cuccullata. The sequence continues at coordinate 256,659 of NW_026928317.1, read as the reverse complement.
TGGGACTATATATCTAACTAGAGAGGTCTGGGGATATAAAGAACATCGACGTGGATAAATTCACTGCTTAACTGATATAAACAAACTCAAAGAATCATAGAAATTTATGAAAACATTTGGAGAATAGAGAGACTAGTTCCACTTTTCCTGAAAGCGGGCGACAGGTTTTAGATTCTGTTAGCAATCTTTGTCTTTGATTTGATCTTATTAGGAATCTGATTCCGATACCTCAAGAATTATTGCTTCTTGCCGAGAGATGACCTTTTATCCCCCTTCATATAAAGTAGGCAAATTTGATTAATTGACTCTCTGAAGACTATGTAAAGATGCCACGGTTAAAATGTGTCTGCTTCCGTACAAACATGTCTATGCTATATGGCTATCTATGGACTATATCATGGCATAAAACGTGGTAGTCACAATTAACAGGACATGCTTATAAGTTAACGTGCTGATAAAATATAATCTTTAACTTACTTATCATTTGAATTTAGATGTATTTAAGAATTTGAAAGAAGATTTTTTTTTTACAGTTTTACTTGCAAAAATGTTTATATGCACGTAAGATTAAAAAAAACAAAATTTTTACTCCTAACGTTCTATGAACTGATTGGTCAACGTTCAAAAATGGCAATGCTTTGTAAAGTCATATGGTTATGTGTTTTTATAGAGTATAAAATATAATCGACAATGCTGAACTGTTGAAGCGTTGCAATTCGGAGAGTGATTCCGCGTCGAAGACAACAATTGTTAGCGAAAGCAAGGCTGAATGAGGCAGTTGAATGTCTTTAGAGAGTAAGGAACTTATTATATATAACAGAAATAAGTAAAAAAAAACCCTACTCTTTTTTATCCCGATATGGTCATTTCATTCTTTAAAGACGGGATTGAGTCAAGGAAATGGAGTAAAAGTTTTTTAAGAATTTCAAACTTTGTAAAATTCCCCGCCAAGCCAACATATATATATAGAACTAAAATGCATATCATATTAAAGAAACCCATTTTAGCAATCAGTTACTTCTTTAGATTAGCCTATACTTACGTATTCAGTTTTAATCCTACGTTAATTCTATATATCCCACTGAACTCGAAATTAAAGACAGCACAGAGTCTGAAACATCTTTTCCTAATAAACATTGATACCAAACTGACAACTACACTTCAAATTAACCTGATGACTTCAACTTTATTTTCCCCTTATTTACATGTAGCCTGAACCCCACTGTGGGACGTGGAACGAATAAACCGAGGTCCCATGCCACAGTAGTTTGTTTGCACGAAAAAGGTCCCTCACTGCTCATGATCCTTTGTGCCGAGTATGGGCCAAGATGTGCAGCTCTCCACCGGCAAGTGGTGGCGTCTCCATATGAGTGAAAAAAAATTCTCGAGAGGGACGTTTAACAAGAAATAAACAACAACATCAACAACAACTAAAAGAACAAAAAAGTGGCCTAGCAATAAACCATTATCACCTGCCTACGGAGTTTGTCTCCCATTGTGATTTGATGTTAGAGCACGTTCTACGTACGAATAATTTCCAAAACGACACGCAGGCTTTTGACAAATAAATAGGTGATACAAGGATATCAAATTCTATGCTCGATATGATGACCTAATATGCAAGTACAGTCTGTCGCTGGATCAAATGTTGACTGACATATTATGCCAGTGAATTGCCTACTGATTTTTCTGTTAAACCGATCATGAATGACAAGGAGCACAAGCCGCGGGTGTGACTCGTCAGCTGGGGATGTTTTTTCCCTGATGGCACCTGATTCCACCTCTATTTTTAGAGGACTGCTTCCAAGATATGACCTTTATCCCTCCCCATTTACTTAGTATACAAGGTAAATTTGAATTATTGACTCTCCAAAGACTATATAAAGATACCATGATGATTGTTAAAATGTGCCTGATTCCCGTATATGCTGCATAGTTATTTATGGACAACAATGGCTACACTTATGGTTATTGTAAAATTAAACAATATTTTCAGTAAACGCGCTTTTAAATTATAAATTTTTAACTATAATTTTTGTTTCACAATTTTAGGCTAAAAATGTTTGGGAAATACTTAATAAAAATACAAAATAAAAACATTTTTACTCCTGATGCTCTATACACTGATTGGTCAACATTCGAAAATGGAAATGTGTTGTAAAGTAAATTGGATTGTAATGTGATTCTATAGAGTAATCGACGATGCTGAACTGTTGAAGTCTTTAACTGCAGAGAGAGATTCTATGTCGTAGAGAAAACCTTGTTGATGAAGGACGCGCTTTAAATGAGGCAGTTGAACGTCTTCAGAGAGTAAAAAAGTTATCTATATTCTCAACAGGTTCAAAACTACGCTTTTATCAGTAGGTCATTTCATTCCTTGTTAAAAGATGTGCTCGAGTCAAGGAAATGGATTATAAAAAAGTTTTAATAATTTCAAACTTATGTTAAGGTACATCTGCCATCCCAAAATTCACATGTTTGTAATGCATAGCATAACTCAGTTTTCAGTACATTTAGGTTATGACGACATCCAAGATAGCTATGTTTTCAGAATCATTCCTACGTTGATTCAATATATCCCATTCAATTCGATATTAGAGACAGAACACAGTCTGAAACACCCTTTTTCAGATCTGGATATTTTACAATACTAGACTTGAATTTTTTAACCTTTAATTTTCCGTATAAAATTTACATGTAGCTCAACAAATACGCGGAGTTTATGTCTCACAGTTTATTAAATTGATTGTATATGTTGATTGATTGTAAGTTGTTTAACGTCCCTCTCGAGAATTTTTCACCCGTATGGAGACACCACCACTTGCCGGTGGAGAGCTGCAAATTTTGTCCTATACTCGGCACTCAGGGCCATTAAGCAGTGAGGGATCTTTTTTGCCAGTATCTACCGCGACATAGGACCTCAATTTATAAGGTCTCACCCGAAAGACCGGTCTCCACGTCCCACAGTGGGATTCGAACTCTCGACGTAAGGATCGACTCTTTACTTCGCGACTTTAGAGCAGACGCTCTAACCACTGTGCAAGTAGGGCGACCAGATGATTAGAGACAAAAGAACATGTTCTACGTACAGATAATTTCTAAAATGACGCAAATTTTTGACAAATTACCTCTCCTCAACAATTTTGTTTTGCAAAATCAATGGTAGATACAACGACCTAGTTTGTAAATAGAATTTGTTGTTGGGTCTTATGTTAATTCTTTTCACATCGAATTCATGGACTACAGATTTTCCCATTAAGCCGATCATGACAAGAAGCACACGATGTGAGTTTGACTGGTCAACAGGGGATACTTAATCCTCCTTTGCACCTGATCCCACTTATGTTCTAGATATCCATGTTGGTTCGGGTCATAAGTTGGCTTGTTTAAATGGACCTTTGATAATGAACACACTCTATAGGTGTTTTCACATTTCCCTTTTATGTCGACATGCAGCATATCTAATGCATGTGATAGGATAGGAATTAATAAAATTTTCATAAAATTTCAAATTTCGCCCGCATTCGACATCCAACATTTTAAATGCTATCATGAAACTGACATAGCATATATGTTGATGTGCAGCCTATGCACATTATTTATGAAGGTTAGATTCTGTCATCAAAAGTAAAAAAGCTATGTCTTTAATTCTAAAGCCTTAATTTTTTACATATATCTAAGCAGAATGATTTAAGTTACTTTACCTAATGCAGAGAAGAAACTGAGTTTTACTTTTTGAGCTTTGATTGTTTTTTTCCCGGACTCACAATTTAAACATTGAACTTTTTAAAATAACCTTGTGTGCAGCTTGAAATCATAACAAAATAGGAATCAAATCTTTATAGAATTATAAGTACTTCGAAAGGAAAAAAATCTTTTTCATAAAAACCTTCCTCCATGAAATACAGTTTCTCACTTTTCGCTTCCTGTATGGAACTTAATCATGATTGTTGGACATTTAATTGATTATAGTTAAATGCATTGTTGTATCCAAACTCATTGTAAAGAAATTAAATACGATGCGCAATTGTAGAAAAAAGGGTTACAAAAAAATCTGCCCCAATGCTCAAGATCTTATAACCTTCTTCTAAGTGTCAGCTTCCGCACTTGTTCACTCAATATAGAGAGATGGATGACAAATTAGATGTATAGTAATTTTCTAGACGGAAAAGACTGTACCTTTCTGGGAAAATATATAAATATTTCTTATTTAGAAAATTCGGTTTGACAGCTGAGAAGCTTTTTAAAGGTGATGTTGATCAACAAGTTTACGTACTCATATTCATTTAGTTTGGTTATTGGAACCATCAAAGAGATTTTACTTAGCACGTGTACAACCTTTGTATTGATATACAGTGCTAGCATTGTAGACAGTATCGACAATATTGTACGATATTTAAAAACAAATGAATAACATAACGAATCTTGATGGCAAGCTGCAAGCTGAATTTCATTAAGAATGTATTTTTAAGAAAAATGTAGAGAATGCCTAATTACAAAGATGATACAGATTTTAAAAAAATTCTCCATTTTAAAAACTTTCATTTTGACCAATCAACTTCCGTGGTTTAAAAAGCTTGCTAGGATTTTAAAAAAAATCCTTGCATGCCTTCTAAACAATAACAAAGTATATCTACTGAAACCTATACACTGATAACTAATACACAGACAGGAAGACGGGAATTTTGAATAAAAGTCAAGCGAACGCGGCCAGCAGTAATGCAATCAAGATTGGATAACATTTGGTTTTAAATTACATCCTATGTTATAGTTATCTCTTCGATGTCCCATGTCCAATAAATATATGTCTAATAAATGGACTGGAAGTATCGGGGACAGGAGACACTGATAGAAAATTATGGTGTAGGAGGAAAAAAAGAGAAATGAAATATGTCACCCGGAAATGTATCTATGAATTGGCACAATTATTAATTCATGTTATGTTAGATAAATACTTGAAATAAAATGGTGATGGTATTGATTGCTGTTCACGTTTGTTCATCTGATAAACATTGAAGTCTGTCATGTGTAATGTTTTTCTCCTCGATTATTATCTAGAATAATACAAGGGCAGAAATGATGGTTCTAAATAACCTACTAATGCATACATCATTTTAGTCGTTCAACCACGTCCATTTTTTTGCTTTGTATACGGTAAAGTAGTAATACGTAGTCCAGCAGTCTTTGAATAATGGAAAGCCATTTTCCATCGCATTTGCATGCCCTCTTCATTATAGGTCTGACTTAAAACATTCCAGGGCATTTGTGTCAGAGAATGTTTCTACATGTCACGGGATTATTGTCAGTTCGAACACTCGCGTGTCCGACATCCGGAACCACGTGACCGTTTTCATTATCATAGTCACACTATAAAGTGTAATTGCCCATCTGATATTCCATTCGAGTGACATTCGGCCTCCTCCACATGATGTACTCATATGAATTAAGTTCAGTCATGGCTCAACCGTGTTTGGATTTGGGGATTCACGGTCGTTGGATAAACAGTCATGAATTTCTTTCCGTTTGGCACATGCAGTCTCCCCGCCAATCAATTCACTTTAAGGCAATCTATTATTTGCCGCTGTATCTGATGCATACAAAATGCCAAAAATGAACGACAATTCTCATGCAAATGAAAATACATTTGTTGACATTCATTTGGTAGGCATTTGTTCTGCATTAATCAAATGATGCATTTTGAAGAACGACAGCGACTAGCACATAACAATGGAAGGAAAAGGATAAAAAAAAATATTAAAAGAAGCTCGTTCGATAACCAGGAGAGGGATCGAGATCTTGCTTGCTTTATATATTGATCAAATAATTAAGTGTCGGGCAATATTAACAAATTTACACAATGGTGTAAGTGAATCCTTGTCGGTCGGTTAATCTTGATAAACTTTGTAATATATACACAATACTGCAGACACGAAATTTTACTTTCTGAATTTCTAAAGAATTGCAAATGCTTCTTTTGCTGGCTGGAGTCCTGGTAAAAACAGTAAATAAACCATGTACGTGAGGAGAAGAAAAATCACTTGTCTTCACCTTAACATCTGGATAAATTTATATCGATGATGTATTATCATTTACCAATAGTAACTTTCATTCATATTTCGATTCAATATCTCCTAGTGAACTTGAAATAATTTTTTTCTTTATTTATGTATTGATATTCTGCTATCATCAGGGGTTTGCATGTCCAATCTAATTCGATAATGCTCCGAGTACGATCAATTTTTATAACCGAGGCAGGTTACTGACAGATAAGTTGATGTTACTGGGATTTCTGCGATTTGGTACAACCTCTGTATTTCTTTACCCCTTGACCTTGTTATCAGCAAATATAACCTATAACAGGGTCGTATTTTGGCTAACTTGTGTAAAGCCAAATTCTAAGCCTTTGTATTTACTAGTATACTAAATGTGACAACCGTTCCAACAACTCGATCAATATGTAGGGCTCGCGGTGAGTCTGACGGTCAATGGAGGATGCTTACTCCTCTTAAGCACCTGATCCCACCCTTGCTATCCCCAGGGGGCCGTATTTTATGTCTTATTTCCAGGCTTCGGGGCCATAAAACTTACACGAGCCTACCAGATCTTTATAGTCTAAACGAAATGAGATGGATCATTGCTCATTATTCTGACTTTTTTCATTCATCTATTCAATACCTTTTATCTATTTCGTATGTTACGTGGACAAAACGGGCAATAGAAACAAGAAAGGTACAAACTGCATCCAAACCACCGAGACAAGGAAAAAAATATTGAATTTGCTTGATACGACATATTTTCAATTTTGTACTTACGACTTATATCTACTACGACAGATTATCTCGTTATTTCGACTATTGTGTCGACTCAGTGTATGTCGTTTGTACGACTTATCTCGATATAACAACTAATTTCGTCGTTCGGACGACTTACTACGACATAGCAAACTATTGGCGAAAGAAGGCTTGTGCCGTCCCTTTCCAATGAAGGAGACGTTCAATCACGCAAAGTACTTTTAAGTAGCCGGTTGTCACTTTGTAGTTATATCGTAAAAACATGAATGGGGCCGTAGGAGGATATGGTTATATGTCCTAATCGTGTTTGTCAGCTGTTTGCCAAGTTTGTAAACAACAAGACAATAAACTGTCAAAGGAAATTTATGTGACTGAAAATCCTATTCAGTTTTGATTAGTGAAAGCTTTTATGACTAGATTTAAGTCGTAAAATGTTTGAAGAACCCTAAATCCCATGTAAAACTTGTCAAGAAAATACATGACAGATTTCTTGAATAACAAATACGTCATCAAAAGTGTCACAGAAAATGGTTAATGGAATGTCCAATGTTTTTTTTTTAAATAACAAACAACAAAAAATGTAGAAGTGAAATTAAAAAACAAAGAAACTGTAAAAATCATTTTAATTCGTGGGGGGTCAATGTTCGTGGACAAGCAAAATTTTACCTGTTCGTATGGACGTTATTTTGTAGCTTACTCGTTTATGCGGTAGGTTCAGTGAATCAGTATTTTTACAAAAAGGACCTTTCATAGGTAAGTCAATTCGTGAGTAAAGGTGACCCACGAAATCCGCGAACATTGGTCCACGGCGAACAACGATGATTCAACAGTACTGTTTGTAAAGCTCAGTTTCCGGAGAACCTTCATAATTTATGCCACCACTGTGATTCTTTTAATACTGTATATATGTATCTTTAATTTAAAGAAGTACCCTCTTTTTACCGACTGATTATCGTTTTATTATGTGTTATTCCAATTTACTTAGCTTCTGTTTCATTTAATTTGCGGTTTTCTCTCTTAATGTCATTAAAACGATTTATGACACTAACATTATCGCTTATACCAAGACGTTATTTAGGGTGAATTCACCATGCATCGGATACCCTTGTACTTCAACAAGTTCTAGCGATATCGCTACCGACGGAAAATTATCAAAATGGAGTTTAACATTTAGTTTGTGATTAAAATAACAATTTAGGACACAGTTATATTCCGTTTATTGAGAAAATATCCCCGAAAATCGAGTTTTTAGAAAAAACTGAAAATTCACCATGGATCGGACATTGTTTACCATGCATCGGACAGACGGTATGGAGACCGGAAAAATATCATACCTTTATCACAGTGCTTTAAAATCCTTGATATGGATATATTTTCATCTTTTATCTAAGAAATAACCCTCAACTTTAATTTAATCGACGATATTATTGCACAAATGTAGAACGAGTTTCGAGACCTCACTCTGTCTTAGAAATGCTTTAAAATGCTTATAATGCCGTATGAAAAATATTCGCGCCTTTTTCTCATGGTTTATCATATTCTGGTTTGCAGAAATAAATTGAGTAAAATTCCAGACGTCATATATCGATAACTTGTATTTTGACTGAAAATATAGAGTTTTTATTTTCTTTTTCCGCAAAAAACAGCTGTAAGCTGGGTTCTGTATGAAAATGGTAGTGCTTACCTTTGCATCGAAAAGTGTCCGATGCATGGTTAATTTGTGTCCGATGTACGGTGAAAATAGCATACTAGTAAAAACCAGCTCTAATAAGAATTAAACAAACATTGAAGTGAAATTTAATTATAATTTATGTAAAATTACCAATCCCTGACAAAATTCACCAAAGTCCGACTCGTTCCGTGTAAGTCGAATTTAAACGAACGATAACTCTAAAAATTGCAAGATCATTAATTTCGGGTTATTCCCCTTTGATGATGTAAAATATGACGTAACTTCAAGGCCATTTGCGGGGTATTTTTATCACAACATGATAAACACAATCGGTATCATTAAAAAATTTAAATCTTCGTCTTTATGACAGAAACAAATAAATACACAGAACTCTTAAGTTGAAAGAGAGTTTATTGCCTAAAGTTGTCCGAAGCAAGGTATGTGTCCGATGCATGGTGAACTCACCCTACCCTCTCTATGCATAGAGCTCTCTTTAAAAACTTCGCTATACTCAGACTATACCGAATTCCATCTGGTAAATCCTTATGTACTATTATTACCAAAAAGTACAATTCAGGCTAGCTGTTAATCTCAGAAAATTGCCAGAAATTTGAGACTCCAGCAAAGATTTGATATTTTTTCAGGCAGTTTATGGAAGGATTTTTCAGCAATTTGACTCTCGACAGTGAAAAATGATTTTTTGATCAATGAGGATTAGACCGCGTTTGTCTTCATTTACTGGACAGGGCTATTTGTCACGTATAATTTCCCGCCAATTTGTGGGAGATGTAATCGTTGCGACACATTACTGAGATGGTGTTATTGGGGGTATAGTGTGTGGGCAGTGTGAAGACTGAGAAGATTTATGCATATGCATTGGGATGTTTCATATATCCATTGCATGACTGAAAAAAAAATTTAAAAAAAATTCAAGAAACAGATGATTTAAAAAATTTGGTACGAGTGGGTCGTTCAGAAAGTTATGAAATATGGAGAAAAGGAACAATATTCAATCTTAAAGTCCATTTAAACAATACAGATTGGGAGCAGAGCAAACATGGACCTCCAAAAACAGAGAAATGGGATTAGGTGCCATGGAGAAGTTAGCATCCCCTGATGATCGGTCACATCGACAATTCAGTGTGTAAATGGCCTTACAATTAGTATGAAAAACGTCAGTCAGCATTTGACTAAATGATAGATTGTATTTGCCGACAAGGTCATTGCATCGATCAAAGAACTTGCAACATGATGACTTTAAACGAGATTATTGGTACTCTTGTTTCATCAACTTTTTTGTCAATAACAAACCCTCTTGCTTTTGCATGTAGAATGAACCGAGAGATATAAAAACAACATACAGCCGATGAGGATAATACATTTTTGTTATGTTACATTTTACAAATGTAGAAGCAAGTAATCTTATTTTTTCAAATTTATTTAAGAACTTTTAATTACCGAAAACCTTATTTTTACGGTTTTCTTCGTTCAGTAAGTAGTTCACATTCAAATAATATGGTCAATCTACTGTGCTTAGAGCTGTTTTAAACTATTCTCTAGTACTAAAAAGGTTTTTTTTTTAATAAAAAACTGTGGTTCATGACAAAAATTGTTGAAGAATTCAATTAAAGACATGGTTTTGATTACCAGCAAGACTGATCTTTTATGCAATACGTTGTTCAGTGGATTAAAGTAAATTCAGAAGTGGAAAAGTGGATCTGGCAGATCGAGATCTGTAGGGACACTAGAAAATGTCGATGCGATGAGCAACATGACATTCTGAAAATACCAAATTTACAATGAAAATGTTGCGAAGACACTTTACGTAATTATGAATACATTTTATTTAAGACTTGAGACATGTGCAAAGGTTAACAGACAATATTTTTTTGATTTAATATATAAAAGAACGGATTTTTGTTCTTTTCTCATTTATTTTTTATGACTTTTGCATAACTTATTGAACGACCCTTCTATAAAATCAAAAGGCATGAAACCTATGAGGCTATGACCCTTGATGATCACCAGAGTTTCTTGAGTTTCTCATGCTGTGACAAATTTGATCTCACTCCAACATGTAGGAACTGGAGTTCTGGATTTTAGTATTTACTTCACTATTTAGAGATTATAATATACTCATTATTACATTGCAGCTTGTTTCCAAGAACGTCATGAATAAAGCTGATATTAAAGTTTAAATACATTTCAAATATAAATCAACTTAGGCAATGTACAGCTGACTGCACTCGTACATAGTTTGCTTAATTCCTAAATGTTCAGAGATAAATAATATTCTAAAAAGTATACAATGTAAGATAATTTCCAATTTATGACTTGGAGCCTGAATGGGAAGTAGATCGAATCCATGCATTTTACAATTTTGTGAAAGGTCAGGTACACATTGTGACATGATTTGATTTTCTAAAGCTCTCTTTGCAGTTTTTGAGTATCCACTGATTAACATCACTTCTTAAATACTGAGTATATTGTAAAATACAGTCGAAGTTTTCCCTTCGCTATTGTTTTCTTCACTGGGAAGTACAGAAAGTATAGAAAGAGACTTGGTAGAACATTGACTGGAACTCGCTATATTTCTTTGTAAGGATTTTTATATAGTATAGGAATTTAGAATATATGTGTTGAATAAAATTCTAGTTAATTTTAGGGACTATAAAAAAAACCCCGTAAAACTAGCATATGGTTTTGAAGAATTTTTTCCATAGAATGGATAGGAGTATTTATTCCACTTGCAGAATTCGTTCAAATTGCTCTTTTAAAATACAATGTTGTTACCTGCTTTACCAACTGGGACCAGTACATATTGAACAATCATGCAATCTCTCTTGGTAGAAGGATATGCATATATATTATTTTCCCCTCAGCCCTTTTTTGCGGTTTGTTGCAAATAAAAGTCAACGAAAATAGATATTTTAATCGCTCTATCAATACATTTATATACCTGTCAACATAGAATATTTTGAATAATTTATTGTAGAATTGACAGGAGTGATATTATGATGAACTGCTTTGTTTCATTATAGAACTATGCAAATAAAGATTAATATTTAAAGAGTACATAACTGTCCTCTTCGAGTAAAAAAGGTTTCTAAATAACAATTGATTTTTGATGAAGTGAATTTATTTTGAGTCCAAGTACACTCGTTTGAATTAACCAGAAGTCTCTGTCGAGACTGTAGCTCTACTGGTTTGTACTTATAATAAAGAAAGAGAAAAGTAGCAGTTGGGACTTAAAACTTTATAAAAGCAATAAATAGAATACTGATCCTTGATTACGTCTCTTTTTGAGGCAAGATTGCAATAAGACTACAACTGTAGGAGTAGCTTTTAATAAAATTTTACAGAATTTTCAATTTAAATTACTATGGCAACATCAATCATCAAAATCAAAAACACAAAACTGATAATTATGTACCTCAGTGTAGTCTACATGTGTGCGAAATTATATTGAAATCAGACTTAAACTGTAGGAGGAGTAGCATTTTGAATGTATTTTCACAGAAATTTCTATTTTTTAGTAACCATGGCAACACCGTTCATTGAAATCAAAAACCGATATACAGAATTATGTATCTAAGTGAAGTCTACTTGTGTGCCAAGTTATATTGAAATCAAACTTAAACTGTAGGAGGAATAGCATTTTGAATGTTTTTCACAGAAATTTCTGTTTTTAGTAACCACTGCAACAACGTTCATCGAACCAAAAACCGATAAAGAGAATTATGTATCTTAGTGTAGTATACTTGTGTGCCAGGTTATATTGAAATCAGACCAAAACTGTAGGAGGAGTAGCATTTTGAATGTTTTTTTTACAGAAATTTCTATTTTTAGTAACCACGGCAACAACGTTCATCGAAATCAAAAACCGATATACAGAATTATGTATCTAAGTGAAGTCTACCTGTATGCCAAGTTATATTGAAATCAGACTTAAACTGTAGGAGGAGTAGCATTTTGAATGATTTTCACAGAAATTTCTATTTTTAGTAACCATGGCAACGCCGTTCATCGAAATCAAAAACCGATATACAGAATTATGTATTTTAGTGTAGTCTACTTGTGTGCCAAGTTATATTGAAATCAGACCAAAACTGTAGGAGGAGTAGCATTTTGAAAAATTGTTTACAGACGGACAGACAGACAGACAGACGGACGGACGACGGACGCATTACTATCGCATAAGCTCTTCTGGTCTCTGACCAGTAGAGCTAAAAAAACGTACTTGTAGCTCTCAGAGGCATATAATGCCAGGTAAACCACTTGTACTGGCCTGCTAAGAATTGTAGAATTGTGTCTGCATTTATACTCTTAATATTTGTTTGTTTCTTTGTGTGTCTTTTTTCTTTGTTTTTTTTTTTTTTAACATCGATACAAAGTATCAAAGTAACTCACAGTTGAGACCAGATTTTCGGAATCAGCTATACAAGAGTAAGGATCACGTCATTCTTTGAAATGGATTAAAAGGAAGGGGTGTTAAATAAGATAACAATTTCTTGTATAGTTTCAAATCTTTTATAAGTGATTTAAAGAAAATAGTGTCAGAAATAATTAAGCTAAGAGTTAACACCACTTACACTAGCTGCAGATCTGTAGCTTTATGGTGTTATATATTTGTCTTTGACCATAACACTACAGATCCCGTAATGCAAAAAGATGCAATTAACGGCGCAATATTTTTTGCGCACATTTGGGGAGAATTTCTCCGTTTTACAGCATTAGTCAATTAACTACCTTTCACTCCCTAATTCTAGGCACATTATTCAACTAATCTGTATATTTTATCCATCTCCCAACCCTTTATAGTCGTCTCTACAAGTGATAAACTCGCTTGATTAAAATTATTTGTTAGATTGCTGAAAATTCACTTCAAGCGAGTTTATTGCCTGTAGAGACAAATATAAATGGTCGGGAGGTGGATAAAATATACGTATTGGCTTCAGAATGTGTCTAGAATTAGGGAGTGAAAGGTAGTTGATTGACCAATGCTAGAAAGTGGAGAAATTCTCCCCAAAAGTGCGCAAAAAATATTGCGCCGTAAATTGCACCTTTTTTTGCACTACGGGATCTGTAGCATTATGGTCAAAGACAAACATGATAAAACCATAACGCTACAGATCTGCAGCTACACTTACACCAGTACTAACAATTAGTGGAGAATCCCTAAACCAAAGTCGATTGTAAGGATGATATGCTTACGTTACATTCGTTAAGATTAAGACTAGTAAATTAAGTAATCAATAGTACAACGTTCTTCATGCATTTGGATAACCAAAATTAATGCCAGGAATTCCCTCTCGAAAAGAATTAACTATAAAGGATCATAAAAAAATTCTTAAGAACAATTCAAGAATATGATAATTATGTCAGGAGGTCAAGAAACAATTACACAATTCAAGGAACAAACCCTTAACTCAGTTAATTGATGATCCAATATTTGTATGGCATAAGGATGAAGGATATGGAGAAAACGAAGAATATTCAATATCAAAGTCCATAAAACAATACAAAATAAGAGCAGATCAAACACGGACCCCCAAAACATCAGAGGTGGGATCATGTACCATGGAAGAGTGAGCATCCCCTGCCGACCGGTCACACCCGGCGTGTGCTCCTTGTCATGATCGGGAAATAACAGAAAAATCCATCGTCAATTCAGTGTATAAATAATGGACTAACAATTAGTATGAAAAATGTCAGTCAGCATTTGACTCAATGCTAAATTATATTTGCTGATAAGGATCAAGTTCTCGGGTAAGCAATAATTACTTTAAAAATTCTGACCTGAAAATGAATAGAGAGAGGAAGGATCAAGTTCTTAATACAATTAAATGAATATTGAAGTATTTGTTAAGCATAAAGATCAAGTCCTGAGCTCAGGTAAGTAATAATTACTTAAACAATCCCGAAAACAAAAGTATCATCTTCTTAATTCAGTTGGATGATATGTACATGTATTTCCATAACAGAATGACCAAGTCCTGAACTCAGTAAGAGAAAACTACTTCAACAATCCTGAAATTTTATTTCAGCAGAAGAAATAAACCCAAACAAAAGCGATTTTTTAAATCTTTAGAATTAAAAAAAAACTATTAAGAAACCAAAAATTGTTCTTTAGAAAATAGATATGAACATTGTATTTATAAACTAGATTTTGAAAATTTGCATAACATACAAAAATTCTCTACATTTTCATCACCTTTTCCAAGCAAGACTTCAACGATATTGATCTCCATTGTTTATATTTGACATGAACATGTTTAGTTCCCATTGAAATGTAATAGGCATTTCTCTCTTACGGTTCGTATGGCATGCAAGTGGTTTCAAGAATTTTTCAAACAAGATGGCAAGAATAACGTCAATCTTAAATGACAGATAACTTCAGGCTCCACGGACTATTAGATCAGATTAACAGCCGAATTGTTCCGGAGCAAGAAAATACGTGGATTTTTACTGCCTATTTTATAAAATCTTCATTTAGATTTATTTGAAAAAAAGCTAAGTATCATCTGCAGGCGATCAAACGTTGTCCTGGATACCATGAATAAATGACATCACCATGGAAAAAGATTGTTTGCAAATACTTGTTTGGGAATAAAGGCAAATTCTGCACTTCTTGCGAAATCAATGGAACACGATCACGATCTATCGAACTGCATTTCATTTAACTGCATTTTTCTAATTACGAAGGCATTTTCGGGACTCTCTAATGAAAGGAGATATAAAAAGTACTTTTGCAGACCAGACCAGTTCTCGATGACTTTGAAACAAATTGATCTATTCTCAAAATAGCTCGTTGATAAGATATTATTTTTATTCTTCATCTGAATGAGTTCTAGTTAATTTTCGATATTTTGTACAGTGTACTCGTACTTAACGCTTCATTGCATGATTCAAGCTCAAAATTATTTCAGACAAACCCGAAACAGATATGACATATGTTCATATGATTTAGATTAATTTGAAATGATGGCACCATTTTACATGGAAACTGTTTCAGAACTTTCGATATTTTCTTTAAAGTTCTCCCTATAAAGACTATAGGTGCATAAAGATTGTCATGTTTGAATAATAAGAAAACCAACCGTTACAATTTTAAACATGGTAACCTGTTGAAATTCCCATTTTCCTGTCTACTTTCCACAAAATTCGACAAACACACAATGACAAATATTTATGTATTTTTGAATATTTAGTCATATAATATAACTGGTTTTTGCGATTCTATATTTAACATCAATTGCACTACCTCTTTTAGAAAAAAAGAAACAGACTTTTATTTAACAAGGGGAAAGAAGACTTAATTCAAGAAAGATAATCTATAAGATAGACTTTGTTTGTACAGATCTTGAAAGTACAAACTTGCTAGAGACTTTTTATTAGATTTATCTGCGTTACTTACAAATCGATCTCCCCCACCGTCCCTCCTAATGTCTGAGGAGACGTCCGCGCACGTGTAGCGCCGGATGTCGCCATAAGTGTAGCGCCGACCAGCGGGAAGCATTTTAGACACGTACGTAAATCTCATCTGTCATAACTGACGTCACGTTAACACATGACGTCTTAATCCAGTTATCCATTCACTGAAATAACTAAATCTGATGGTTAACACTATATTCCCTTTGAAACATACACTCCACTGCAGAAGACTGAGGATAAGTTGAAACGCAGAATAAGAGCATCTCGCATCGAAGTAAAATAACTTGTGACACTAACGATGACAATGCGTTTTATGGCCGAGTTTGAAGTTAAAGGCAATTTTTCTATCGTTGACCATGTAACGTGTATAAACAAGCAAAATTAGTGCTTCCAAATAACAATGTATTAAATGTGATGCCACTCTAGTTTGAATGATATGCCTTATCCCCCGAAGGCCAAACGTCTACTGAAAAAAGGACCAGCCTCCTAAATGGATATATCGAGTGCGATCGAATATTTGATTTGACAAAATGCTCGCCCAGATACAAGTTTGATGGAATGCGAGCATGAAACGATATGTAACTTTGTTAATAGGCCTATGTGCACAAAATCACAGTTTGGTCTCTTGAATTCAAACATTATAATTACATATTTCAGAAACTGTCACCTTAACATGATATCAGATTGGTGTCTAAATGTGCTAAAAATGGCAAATGGAGGTCCAAAATAGAACATGCAACTTATCTATTAGAAATTAGCTACTTTTAAATCGTTTGTCCGCAGGGCAAAGAGAGCTTGTAATGTGTCGCATGAAGCATCTAGAATAAAATATACACTCTTGTGGTCTTTTGACGATCGATTCCGAGCTACAGCAATTACTCAAATTGATTGTTTGAAATTGAAGAAAAACGTTTTGTCGGAACAGTTAGATCATTTTCAAGGCATCGTTTTATTTGAAAACAATACCCAGAGCCGTTGTACGACAACAAAGTTGTGAATATTTAACTAAGACTATTCTTCCAAATTCCTACAACATTCATGTAATACAGCTATCCCCATTTTATGGATAATGATCTCGGTAGTCAGCTGTTATTGAAGCCGAACATATAGAGCAGCGATCATTTACAGAGGCGTACAATAGAAATCCCAATTTATTACCGTTTATATAAAAAAAGACAATTGCTTACATAAATCAAGGATTGTATACATTTTGCCAAAAAATTTTGATCTGCACTTCTAAGAATTTGGGGGCCACTTGCATGCGTTTTAGTGCGGGGATATAATTTTTTTAAGTTTTACTTGAGACCAAATAGAATTTTATTAATAGCGATAATACCAGTTAAGGGACATAGATTTTGATTTTGTTTGATCATTTGCAATAAAACTGTTCGTGGTTAAGAGTTCTGTTAGTATGATCGGGTGCATGTACCTAAAGGCAAAAGTCACTATACACATGGAGGGGCTTTAGAAACATAACTGAAGCAATTGCTTTGGTAGTTTATTCATAAAGATATTCACAATGTTGAAAGAATCAAATACCATTCTCTTATCTTCAAGATTTTCAGGAATAATTTCATAAAGAAGATCCAACGATGCAAAGAAAATGAAGTTTGTGCATATACAGATATCTTCTTGCTTTTTAATTAACAGTTGAACATCAAATCGAAAAATCTTACGCAATTTTACAGGTCAGCGTCGACTCGTCGTTGATTTATTCTTAACAATAAAGGTGATAAAATCAAAGGTCAAAATAAACATTTCAAATTGATTGATGCATATTGATGAAGAAATTACATGGCGTTTGGCCGATTTCCGCTTTGGTAATGATGATTGCAGGACAGAGCTATTAAACTCGTCTGCTAGCCTCGTGTTCAGAATGTTCTATCTTCCATCATCGTGCATGCAATGAAGTAATTAATAAGATTTCTTCTATTTTTTCTTCAGTCAACAGTTCTGCTTTCCTTTTGACCAAAAATAAATTATTTTTTTTACAAGATTCATATCATTAGAACGTTTTTCTAGGCAGAGTATAAAAAATATTAGATTATCTTTGAATACATGAATTAACCGGGTGAATTTGTGTTCTTTCCGTAGTTTAGGTTTTAATCTTATCAGGTTTTTATTGGTCTGATCACGTCATAAGGAAATGACATCAATTTTAATAATATTGCAATCACAGGAAATGACATCATGAAAAAGTTCTTATCAAATAATTTGAATATGATTAAGAGTATTTTTCGGTGAAAGGGCCACCAATAAAAATAAACTTCAAAGAAAATATCGTATCTTATTGAATATGTACCCTTCGGTGTTGGGAAAACACATATTATTTATTTAATTAAGAAAGGGCGATTAAAAGAAATAAATAGATAATTTAGGTCAAAGGAAAGAAAAGATCATTTTTATCTGTATTTCTTTTAAAGCGTTAATACCACAGACCTCTGTTTCATATATTTAGCCATCCGCTCCTTTTTCAACCATGTGGTACCTAAATCAATGTGCTTGTTTCGTATACTGCATTACAGGACACCGCCATCTTATTTTACCCATAAGCTATGATAACTGATAAGGTATCAAACACCCTCATGTTAAATTAGTATTTTTTTTAAAATTTTTAAATCATTAACTTTCTTCAAATAGACATACCAGTAGTTCATTTACAGAAACCGTTCATAACGTGCTTGGTAAAGTCTCTTTATTGTACTACTCATTCATTCCTCGAAAATAACCTCACGACATTTTTAGATTCATCAACTTCCGGTAATGTTCACAGTGTAGAATAAAGCCAGAGACTGTAAAATGAACAGCTCGGAAGTCTCAGATATTACTAATATCTTACGTTATAAGCATAAGTTGATCTATCCCAAATAAAGAATTCAGATATGTTAAGACAATTTTCGAGGAATAAATGAGCCGTTTACAATATAAGGAGGCTTGACGAAGGGCGTCTGGAACAATGTACAATTTATTAGAAAGAAGAGAGTGTTGCGAAGCGAACTATATCTTGTTGATTTGAAGTTAATGATTGATCAAGTAATATTTCAAAAAAAAAAAAAAAACTCGCGTTTGAAGTGGAATTATTATAGGCACTTGGTCTCAGGATGATGTATTTTGTGCATTATGTGTTTTTCTAGGTTTGTCTGAATACCATTATCAAAATAAAAATTAACAAAATCCGCTAAAATTAAGACGTTTTAAAAATATCATATCTACTGTATATAAAAAGAAGAAAAGTACACCAGTTGCCATCTTAAATTTCTTGGGTACCTTGGTTCACACTTGATGTTATTCAATATCTACAATTTTCCTACCGGTGTCGGGTAAGATCTGGCTTCAAAAATGATTGAATAACTCCCGCCCTTCAACCATCTGCCGACTTGAATATGTCGTATGAAACATGCAGTAAACAAATTTAAACATATCTAGCCTTGAAACTGAAAACAACGGAAGTGCCGATTTCTAACGACGAAGAATGTAGAGGCGTCCCAAAATTACACGGAAAAGATAGCAACAGAAAGCGCGCCAAACGTCTTGCTTTTACAGCTTTAGAGGAAGTAAAGCATTGCATTATTGTAAATTCTTTAATGCTTATCATATACACTCTTGCGGAAATTAATGTTATTTAATGACTACATCCAAAAATGTCCCTCCCTAACCTTTGTGTCTACAGTTAAGCGAAAGTACTCAGTTTGATGATTCTTTCCGGCAAAAGGAAAAATCTCTTCCCGTTTGATTATTTATTTATGTAGCAGTTTTTAAAAATGTAAACACGGAAATTTTATACATTCATAATGATTGCATTATAAAATAATAATAATATAAGCAAACGTAAACATGCTGAGATTCATAAAAATCTTTTTGCCAATGATGTGCATTTTACATGACTTCAAAACAAAGACTGTGTCCTCATTGGAAAGTATTCAATTTCTAGATACGGCTGCAGTTTTTGAAAGATTGCTAAAAAGAATGACTGAAATCGAGAAGGGATTAAATTTGCATCTAAATTACAACATTACGAAGGTTTCGCCCAAAGAGGAAATGTTTGCACGTCGCGTGAGAAAGTCTATTGAACAAGATAAGGATGGTACCCAGAAAACGGATCCGTCTTCTAAAGAGCATGACCTGTTTAATAATTTCACGTCTGGTGACGACTTCGTTGTGAAAAATTACAGAAAGCGGACACGTCAAAAAACACGTAACAGGATCAGACAGAAGATTACAACAACGCTCTCAGACCTGTCAAAATTGTATGATAAAAATAACGGTGGTACAATGGGACCAAGACAAATCAGAAACCGGAACAGGAAACAGAAGCCTAAATACCGGAAACTTAAAGGACGTACGGATCCGGTAAACCATCAGTGCCCGGACTCTGGAGATCATAAAAACACGCCTCCTCCGTCACCCCAATGCTCAATTGATTCTAAGTGTGGTTGCTGCAGGGAGAAACTTCCAACAACACCCCCCGAGTCATCACAACGTCCAAAACGTCTGAACAAAGCAGAAATCGACGCTATTCAGAAACAGATAGATGATTTGATAGCTAGAGGATGCACGGTGTTTCAGTTTCAAGGTTCCATAGTTTACAGCTGTGAAAACAAGTGATATGTCATTTGAGATGCAAAGCATATTTAAGTGTTAATTGTTTGCATCATAACCTTATCATGTCAATAACAACTTTGTTTCTTTCCTTTGCAGATTAAGAATTAAGAAGAATTCTATCATTTAATTAAAAAATAAAATTTACCTATCTAGAAATGAAATTTAGCAGCTAGGTTTTTCAAATGAAATTTAATTTTAAAGTTTATATGTATCCACATCATCAAAAGATCTTATACATATTTGACATAATTAAATCATTTAGAATATGTATCAGAGTTTTAACTTTTTACTATACTTAATAGTACTATTATAAGCAGAAAAGGGAGAAGGAATTCGATATTAATATTTAACAGTTAAAATAATTGACGCGATTAACCAGATTGATACTCTAAAATGGAAAGGGTTCCACACGACCTTTTATTTGCGTGGTTATCTTACAAAAGTCTTGCTCGTCGACGAAACTTAAGAGAAATATTTCCATGGAACATAAAGAAAATTTTATATACTATATTTGATTTTAGTAACCATTTGTTATTCCTGTTTGGTGTTTTCTTTTATTTTCAGGTCCTTGGGAATCTATTTCATTTGTGTTGAGGAGGGGGCATTCTTGACATCCCCCCAGCAAAAAAAATCTTATGCTTTTGAGGGTTGAACTACAATGCATACAATTGTATGGTGTTACTGTTAAAATTATTCTCTTTTGTATACTGATTGTTTGCAATCCAAGTCCTATTCCCTTATCCTTCCACTTAGGAATTATATTTTCTCATCCTCCCACGCAGGATTTTCCATTATTCCTTCCTCTATTCTCTCCACCCAGCCTTACCCCCTCTGTCTCTGCCCCACTCTATCTCTCCCCACTCTCTCCATACACGCACTCTCCTTCTCGCCACTCTCTCTCCCACACTATCTCCTTCGCTCACTCTGTTTCCCCTCACCTCCCCTCACCAATGTCTCCCCACTCTCTCCCTACACGCACTCTCTTTCTCGCCACTCTCTCTCCCACACTATCTCCACTCACTCTGTACTCTGTTTCCCCTCACCCCCCCCTCACCTATCTCTCCCCCACTCTTTCTCTCTCTCTCTCTCCCCACTATTTCTCTTTCCACTCTTTCTCTCTTTCTCTTCTCTCTCTATTCCCTCTCTATTCCCTCTCTCTCTCTCTCTCTCCACTCTCTCTCTTCACCCTGCTGAGAGAAGAGGTAGAGATTAAGGAGATGTAAAGGGAGAGAAACAAATTCCCTCCCACCCCTCAGCTCTCTCTCTCTCTCTCTCTCTCTCTCTCTCTCTCTCTTTAATTGTTTGTTTGTCTGACTTCTTTGTTTATGTTTATTCTTGGTATTTTTTACTTTGTAATCGATTTAGCAGAATTGATTATTTATACAAAAAATGAATGTAGTTTAAAGTTATAAGGGCGATAACTTCCCACAACAGAAAATACTGTTTCCCAGATCCCAAGTAGATCAATGCGAGATGGAGATAAGATCCTGTAAAAATATTCTTAATTTGACCAGATGTAATTAAGGTTAAGCATTCCCTATACCTTTCCCTTGTATGCATGCAGTTTACTTATTTATATATAAATTCTACATTATTTATAAATTTATAAATTTTGTCCTGTTCAGACATCATGTCGTTGCGTTGAATTTTTTCCAAAATGCATTTGCATCAAGGGGCCTCTTTTTTTATGCATTACCCTGTATTTCTTATTTTCTCATTGCACATAAATGTTTGTTTGATCCTTTATTCAGATACATACTGTTAATATACCTACATGTAACCTTTATTTGTTGCAAGGTTCTATTCTATTAGCCATAGATTTTCACCTAACATTTTTGAATGGGCGGTGTAAATTGCTTAACCGTTAGGCCATCAGTGTAAGTTGAGTAAATATTCACCTGATTACAGGTCACGACCATGCTTATGGGAAAATTACAATCATTAAATTGAGCAATAAAACCATTCAGTAAACAAAAAAGTGGCGCATACGCGCCTCGAGCCATGTAACATAATAAAGTTTATAAATCTCAAAACGCTTAGAACGATTCTGAAGGGAAAAACTCAAGTTACAAGAATCTCGCATGGTACTTGTTTATAACTCAATACAATACTTTTCGTACAGGTCTATATTTTTTTTACACATGCAACTTCAAATATGTTAATATTGCCCAATCGTACTTAGGAAAAAAATATAAAATATGTAAATAAGGCTGAGAAGTTTGATTCATAATGCAACATTCGATATTTCTATTTTAAAATTGAAATGGTTAAAATAACACAAAAATGGAGAGGGAAAAGACAAAACTACTTGTGTCAAATTTTGTACATCAAAAACTTTTTTAATTTCTCAAATTTGTTGATGTAAAAGCCTCATGATAATAACTTTCTATATAGAGATACTATTTGTTAAAAAAACTTCTCCGAATTCTTCCTTGCATATGAACTCTTTTCTTTTTTGACATCAGTTTCCCATCAGACCTCTATCCAATGGATAAATAATGCAAACGCTTTAGTATGGGTTTTCACCATTTGCCAAGTAATTGTATTTCCTACATCTATTTTTGCGGCAGCTTCTTTTGCAGCAATATAGGAGAAATAAAATAAATATTTGACAACTGTTTCTATTTTTCCCTGTTCCAAATTTTATCTTATTTCGTACTTGATATAACCAAAACCACATTAAGAATCAAAAATTTATTTCTCAGTTCAAAAGAAAGCATTTTTTTATAGACGTCATGTACACTTAAATACTTAATATATTTCAAATTCTTTTTGGAGAATAACGCTGGCCAAAATCGTTTCTTGATTTAATTTTCCTACTCCCCGCTTATAAAACTTTCATGTATCAATGTAATCTGGGCCTGAGAGCCCTTTTTAATTTTTTTTTTTACTACAAAAAAATATCCCCCAATCTCTAAATAAGGAAGTTTGATTTACTAGTACCTGCCAAAAAGTCTAGTATGAAATTTTCTATCCACGTATGAATTCGCAAAAACATTATATTTCAAATCGTTGCAATTTTGTAATGATGCGCATAAAAGTAAAAAGTCCCTGTTGAAATACATGTTCATGTATATTGCTTATAAACACGATTCATTTCTTAAGTCGTCAAAACGTCCATGTATCTTTACTCAGATGAAATATATGGAGGTTACAAACAGTATTCAAATGTTCATTTAAAGAATTATTCCATCCAAATATATGGGACGTATCCTAACAGTGTTGAGGGCTTGCTCAGAGACACAGATTATTCTATACTACCGATCGGTTTTCTCCTTGTCATAATAGGGAAATAATGGAAAAATCCGTAGACAATGTGTAAATAATGACCTCACATTTCGTATGAAAATGTCCATCAACATTTGATTTATTGGTAGTGCTTGCTGACGAGGTCATCGTATCGATCATAGAACTTGAGAAATGATAACTTTCAACGACATAGTTTATATTTTTGCTTCATTAGCTTACTTGTCAGTAACTTACCTCGTTTTAGAGAAACGTAGAGCATGATCTTGCCTATCGAGTCAACTGAGAGATTTAAATCCCATGCGCAGATGATAAAGGTATATTCTGTATAAGTAACATAGTTAACGATTGAAAATTTGAAGTCATTACGTTTATCGTAAAGTTTGGTTGCATGTTGTTAGGTTATCATGAACTTTTTTTCTGATAAAATATCAAAACAAAAAACTTATGTATCGGAATCTGAGGGGGTTTTTTTCATCTCGTCATATGAATGGAAATACACGTAGCTAATGTTAATTGATAATATTTATATTGATATACTAGTATCTTAATGTCGAGATGAAGACAACAGCAAGTGTTTTCCTTCTTTTCTTCTCAGGTATAAGAGTTTGAGCAAAATATGAATACATGAATGGATCTGCTTATAACGGGACGCAATTAGTACCCATGGGAAGTCCGACAGATTGATTGAAGACCTGGTTTTGTATGTACTTGTGTTTTGATGTTATTGATTTGGTCGATTTCATATTTTCAGAGTTATTTATTATTTTTTTCAGTATCCATATCCGATATACATTACTTCACGAATATATTGTTGCATAGTATTCCTGTTAATATTCTAGAGGGGAGTAAAAAAAAAGAGGCTCGATAGAACAGAACGTTTACTGCGATCTGCTGAGTATCTTTGTTTTTTTTTAAGTTTAGGAATCCAGTATAGGTAGGGCAATTCAAATTCATTTTGCATATTGGAAATATCATAAATATTCAAAAGTGTTATACGAGTTCGAGGAATTAACTCATTAGAAAGGGAACTTTAGGTATACATGCATAAGTTGGATTACCACTTGTAAAATTAAATTCCACTTCTTCTAAAATACAATAAAACTAGTGCTAATTGTAACGGGGACCGTTACAGATGTTCCCCAAACGCTCCCCAACACCCTTTTGGTGCCATATTCCCTGTTATCTCTATCAAATGAGAAATACTTTATGGAATTTAGACTTAATCAAGGTCTTCCAAGAAAAATACAAAATATATTAAAAAAATAGGCATTGCACGCGTGTTCATGTGCGTAACGACCATATTATCTTGTCTACACTATCTTAAATTTTAATAATATCAAAGCATTTAATACAAAAGTATTAAAAAATGCACTCATTCGAGTGTATTTTTTATTTTACTCATTTCACGTGCACGCACGTGCAAGCACGTGCATAATGACTACACCTTCTTGTAGGAGTCCCTTATATTTATCCAAGTTCTAAATCTCATCCTGTTTGGTTGAAAAACAAGAGAGTTATAGCCATTTGAAGTTTCAGCCAATCAGATTGCAGCACACGTGCATGCGCGTGATTTCATGAATATTTTCTATATCATATTTTAGGATATCGTAATGCATGACTATGTTTTAAATTTCAAAGCATTTCGTCAAAAAACAAAGGAGATATAGCCATTTAAAGTTTTAGCCAATCAGATTACAGCACGTGCGCATGCGCATGCTTTTATTAAAATTTTAATATATCCTGCTGTAGATCTTCATAATGTAGGACCATGTTCAAAATTTCAAAAGATTATGACAAGAAACAAGAAAGATATTGAGACTTTAGTTTCAGCCAATCAGAGCAAAGCACACGTGCATGCGCGTGAGATCTTGCTATTTTGACCATGCCATCTTGTCTACACTACTAATGTATCCTTACATTATGAGTTTCAAAGCATTTTATCAAAAAATAGAAAAGTTCCGACTATATCTATTATATTGGTTATTTCAAGTGTTGCACGTGCGCGCTCTTGCAAGCACGTGCGCGCAAAATGACCTTGATTCCGCAAATCTGCATAACATGTCTACTTACCCTAAAAAGGTTTTACCTACCTCGGACGAACAGTTTACAAGATCATTCCCGGACAAAAAAGTACCCAGGAAGAAGAAGAAGAAAAATAATAATAATAATAACTAGTGCTAATTGTAACGGGAACCGTTACAGATGTTCCCCAAACGCTCCCCAACTCCCTTTCGGTGCCATATTCCCTGTAAGCTTCATTAAATAACACAAACTCTATGGATTTGAGACTTTAACAACGTTTACCCAGAAATGTACCATGCTCATTCAAATTTTAGCATTGCATGTGTGCGCATGTGAATGCATGTACGTAATGACCATATCATCTTGTCTACACAATCTATATATTTTAATATACTAAATATTAAAATATTTAATCCAAGAGTATTAAAAAAATTCGCCCATTCAAGTGTATTTTTGATTTTACCCATTTCGCGTGCACGCACGTGCATACATGAGCATGGTGACCATACCTTCTTGTAGAAGTCCATTATATATATATCTATGTTCCAAATCCCATCTTGTTTGGTTGAAAACCAAGGGAGTTATAACTATTTAAAGTTTCAGCCAATCAGATTGCAGCTCACGTACACGCACGTGTATGCATGTGCATGGTGACTATACCTTCTTGTAGAAGTTCATTTTATATATCTATGTTCCAAATCCCATCCTGTTTGGTTGAAAACCAAGGGAGTTATAGCTATTTAAAGTTTCAGCCAATCAGATTGCAGCGCACGTGCATGCACGTGTTTTCATGATAATTTCTATATATCATGTTGTAGGACATCCTAATGCATGGCTATGTTCAAAATTTCAAAGGATTTCGTCAAAAAACAAGAAAGATATTGAGACTTTAGTTTCAGCCAATCAGAGCGAAGCGCACGTGCATGCGCGTGAGATCTTGCTTTTTTGATCATGTCATCTTGTCTACACTACTAATATATCCTTAAATTATAAATTTCAAAAGATTTCATCAAAAAATAGAAAAGTTACGGCTATATCCATTATATTGGTCATTTCACGTGTTGCACGTGCTCGCTCTTGCAAGCACGTGCGCGCAAAATGGCATGTTGACAATGTCATCTCATCTACATTTATAATATGTCTATATATTCTAAATATCAAAGCATTACATCAAAAAATGTAAAAGTTACGGCAATTTCAAGTAAATTGGTCATTTCACGTGTTGCACGTGCGCGCTCTTGCAAGCACGTGCGCGCAAAATGACCCTCGTTCCGCAAATCTACATAACATGCCTACTTATCCTAAAAAGGTTTCCCCTTAATCGGATGTGTACTTTACAAGATCATTCGCGGACAAAATTTTCCCAAGAAGAAAAATAATAACTAGTGCTAATTGTAACGGGGACCGTTACAGATGTTCCCCAAACGCTCCCCAACTCCCTTTTGGTGCCATATTACCTGTAAGCTTCATTTATTAACACAAACTCTATGCATTTGAAATTTTAACAATGTTTACCCAGAAATGTACCATGCTCATTCAAATTTTAGCATTGCATGTGTGCGCATGTGAAGGCATATACGCGCACGTAATGACCATATCATCTTGTCTACACAATCTATATATTTTAATATACTAAATATTAAAGTATTTAATCCCAAAGTATTAAAAAATTCGCTCATTCAAGTGTATTTTTGATTTTACCCATTTCACATGCACGCATGTGCATACATGAGCATGGTGACCATACCTTCTTGTAGAAGTTCATTAAATCTATCTATGTTCTAAATCCCATCCCGTTTGGTTGAAAACCAAGGGAGTTAAAACTGTTTAAAGTTTCAGCCAATCAGATTGCAGCTCACGTACACGCACATGTATGCATGTGCATGGAGACCATACCTTCTTGTAGATGTCCATTATATATATCTATGTTCCAAATCCCATCCTGTGTGGTTGAAAACCAAGGAAGTTATAACTGTTTAAAGTTTCAGCCAATCAGATTGCAGCTCACGTACACGCACGTGTATGCATGTGCATGGTGACCATACCTTATTGTAGAAGTCCATTTAATATATCTATGTTCCAAATCCCATCCTGTTTGGTCGAAAATCAAGGGAGTTATAGCTATTTAAAGTTTCAGCCAATCAGATTGCAGCGCACGTGCATGCACGTGTTTTCATGATAATTTCTATACATCATGTTGTAGGATATCATAATGTATGGCTATGTTCAAAATTTCAAAGGATCTCCTCAAAAAGCACGAAAGATATTGAGACTTTAGTTTCAGCCAATCAGAGCAAAGCGCACGTGCATGCGCGTGAGATCTTGCTATTTTGACCATGTCATATTGTCTATATTACTAATATATCCTTACATTATGAGTTTCAAAGCATTTCATCAAAAATTTAAAAAGTTACGCCTATATCAATTAAATTGGTCATTTTACATGTTGCACGTGCGCGCTCTTGCAAGCACCTGCGCGCAAAATGACCTTTGTTCGACAAATCTACATAACATGTCTATTGACCCTAAAAACATTTTACCTTAGTCGGATGTGTAGTTTACAAGATCACTCAAGGACAAAATTTTCCCAGGAATAATAATAATAATAATAAGAAACAGAGTAAAAACAATATGTTCCCCAACTTCGTTTGGGGAACATAACTAGTGCTAATTGTAACGGGGACCGTTACAGATGTTCCCCAAACGCTCCCCAACTCCCTTTTGGTGCCATATTCCCTGTCATCTCTATTAAATAAGAAATACTTTATGGAATTTAGACTTAATCAAGGTCTTCCAAGAAAAATACAAAATATATTAAAAAAAATAGGCATTGCACGCGTGTTCATGTGCGTAAAGACCATATTATCTGGTCTACACTATCTTAAATTTTAATAATATCAAAGCATTTAATACAAAAGTATTAAAAAATGCACTCATTCGAGTGTATTTTTTATTTTACTCATTTCACGTGCACGCACGTGCAAGCACGTGCATAATGACTACACCTTCTTGTAGGAGTCCCTTATATTTATCCAGGTTCTAAATCTCATCCTGTTTGATTGAAAAACAAGAAAGTTATAGCCATTTGAAGTTTTAGCCAATCAGATTGCAGCACACGTGCATGCGCGTGATTTCATGAATATTTTCTATATCATATTTTAGGATATCGTAATGCATGACTATGTTTTAAATTTCAAAGCATTTCGTCAAAAAACAAAGGAGATATAGCCATTTAAAGTTTTAGCCAATCAGATTACAGCACGTGCGCGTGCGCATGCTTTTATTAAAATTTTAATATATCTTGCTGTAGATCTTCATAATGTAGGACCATGTTCAAAATTTCAAAAGATTATGACAAGAAACAAGAAAGATATTGAGACTTTAGTTTCAGCCAATCAGAGCAAAGCGCACGTGCATGCGCGTGAGATCTTGCTATTTTGACCATGCCATCTTGTCTCTACTACTAATGTATCCTTACATTATGAGTTTCAAAGCATTTTATCAAAAAATAGAAAAGTTCCGACTATATCTATTATATTGGTTATTTCAAGTGTTGCACGTGCGCGCTCTTGCAAGCACGTGCGCGCAAAATGACCTTGATTCCGCAAATCTGCATAACATGTCTACTTACCCTAAAAAGGTTTTACCTACCTCGGACGAACAGTTAACAAGATCATTCCCGGACAAAAAAGTACCCAGGAAGAAGAAGAAAAATAATAATAATAATAATAATAATAATAATAAGAAACAGAGTAAAACCAATATGTTCCCCAACTTCGTTTGGGGAACATAATAATAATAATAATAATAAGAAACAGAGTAAAAACAATATGTTCCCCAACTTCGTTTGGGGAACATAATAATGAGCCTAATACTGTGTTGTTACCTGTTTTGTCAGCAGGGACGTCTATCAACAAAATAATCGGAAGAAAGTGATTCGAAGATTTTAGGAAAAAGTGTTCGTTTTTCTAGAAATTAAAATTCCTTATTCGTATTCACATTCAGACCTTTATCTGTGTATGTCGAATTCTCTTTGCATCGCCAAGTTTTCCGGGCAGTCTTGCCAAGTTCAAGATTAAACTGTTAAGGAAAAGCAAAAATGATGCATTTGGATAATTTAATAGGGCGTTCACATAACAGGAAAACAGTGTGCTCCTTTGCCTCATTTAATAATACAATGTAGACATAAACCTATGATATAATAAATAATTTCTTTGATTATATGAATGGACGGATATACATATACATAAACAAGTTCAGTATAAAATCGTGTAAAAAGCACAAAAATACATAAACGATATGAAGAAAAATATTTGGAATACAGATGCTGGAGAACATGTAATGTTATAGACAGAATTTACAAATTTTTAATCTCAAAAGACATTCAATCGATAAAGCTTTAATACCTTTTTATAATGAATTTCTGAAATGAAAAAAATGGCGCTAAATGATTCTGAATTAATACAAACTTAAAAAAAATAAAAATCAAACAAATCTAACATTGTTTTCTTTCAAATATAAAATACATAAAACTATGCTTATATTGAAACAGAAAACGTTTTATCACAGCTTCGCTTGATTAGAGCCTTTTTAAAAAATTAATAAAAACTCAATAAAAAGGACATACAAAACCTACTAAAACTGAAAAACCCAAAAATAAATATACAATCAAAAGTCCCTGCTTTTACAAATTTTCACACAGTGACAAAAATTTGTAAGAGAGACTATAAAAACGCGTACTTTTATACATGTACTCTGGAACATACCCATTCTATTTACATTAATACCTCTCGTTCTACATACAGCAGTGAATTAACCTTCCATTCAAAGTGAAAGAATATCTAATTAAATAAGACAAAAATCTATATACAATTGACCAATCTCATTAAAAATCAGATCTTTGATTTACAAAATATGTCCAATTCCGGAGCGGATCAAAGACTCGTTTTTAATGAGTTGGATAAGACGTTACTTCTTTGTGAAGTTTATAAATTATAGTGTATATACAAGCAATTAATTATTCATCTATATATAGTATCTAAATCAAATATAATATTATAGCTGTATTCCAAATGCCCCTGTCACCAAACAAATTCATACTTATACAGGTTTCATTTTTAAGATTATCTTCCTTAAACCTGAAACGAAACTTTCACATCAAAAGGAAGATGCTTGTTTATGAGTAAAATATAAACTTTTTAAATATTTTGTCAGCTTTATAAACATACGTGCTAAAAGTGTATTTATCTTTGCAGGTTAATGCATAAGAATTGGAATAATTATTTTATTTGGAATATCAATTTCCTAACACTATATGAATTTCCATACACAATCAGAGAGTTGAGCTTTAAGTATATCAGATCTACACTGTTCCTGTTTAATATCGTTTCTTTATAAGAGTTTCTTATCAAAGTTTCAAATTTCCCTGTGCAGAGTTCTTCTTATACGTCACTTCCGTTATCCCTCGATTCCTGTCGCGTAAGGTGCACCAACCTTGTAATCTTTCTGTAAATTAAAAAGAACATTTTTCTAGCTTCATCGAATAGATTGTTTTTCAAACATTGTTTCTACACGATGCACACCAAAATCAACATCAGTTTCTTCTTATGCCAATTATTGCCATCGCCAAAAAATCCAAACCTGGTTTACAAAACTTCTTACTTCTAACTCTATTGCATAGAAACTGAACAAATCCCATCCTCTGTAGTATTTGATCTCAAGAATTATTGGTGTTGTTGTTTTCAAACATATATGTAAAAGTGCAATAAACTCCAATTTCATCCTCTTTTTCAAATTGAACCACTCCATAAATAGTGTTTATAGTCGAAAACTCTGTTCATATTCACATGAAAAATTTAAGAGACCAAAGAAATACAGTTCACCATAAGCACCCTTCACCTCCAAACTAAATGGGTTATAACTATACCTACATGTAGGATGGGAGTCTAATGCGCTGTATGGGGCATCTGATTAAAGGTGCATAGAAATATTACAAGTTAATTAAGCATCACATGCTTTCCCGTCATGAAACATGCACTATAATTTTACTGCAGAGGTTATAATTAGAGATCGTTGGCTAAACTACATTTGTAATCAGGTCCCAATTATATTTATTAATGAATGAGGGGAAAAAATTAATCTATGCATACGCTATACATGTAGGTTATGATAAATTTTATGTCATTTGAATATGTTGTATATAAAGCATTAATTATTTTGTTAGTTTCTAACTCAAAATATGATAATTTGGATACAAAATATTTGTTTAATAAAAATGGTTTAATTTTTTAACCATAAACAAATTCCCTTGACCTCCACCAGAAGTAAACTGCTTTTGTCAGTATTTGTAAAAATATGATGGTCACGTGACAAATACGAAACTGTGGCTGGTACCGTCATGGCGACTCACCTGAGGATAGTCTTCTCGATAATCGAACATATTGGCGTGACTACTCGTGACGGTACTCTTTATAAATTTCTTAGGCCTGGCACCCGGGGATAAACGTCCCTCCTGAATATCTCTGGCCGAGAGCATTGGGTTCTGTAAAAATGTACCCTACATCTTCAAGAAATGGCTAAGGATTGACCCTACTTTGCTCATTTGGAGGAACATATGTATCTTAATTTTTAATTAATCTTTTATTTGAATTTTCTCTACTTAATTAGTTCAAGAGAAAATGTTAACTGATAAAAATTACGAATATTTTTCTATCTATATTAAATATTATAATTAAGCATTAAAAACCATTATAATTTATAGCTTTCTAAAATTAAAAGGAACACATCGAAAAGATCAAGACTATTTGATAAAACAATGAGTGTTATGTTAAAGTTAATAATTATTATAGATTCTTTAATGCATATGTTTAAGATGTGGTATAAAGAGTTATATAGAAAATATCAAATGTGATAAAATTAATTAAAAAAAGACTAGTGCTTGTGGTTTTGGTATGGTGTAAGAAAGAATGAATTAAGATTTGTTGTTTGTATGTGCAGTTGTTCTATTAATAATGATGTACACGTTGGTCAGAAAAAAATATTTGTTTGGTTAATGTGAAGCACGTTCAAGCTGAATAACTTGCAAGCAAAAGATGGAAAATCAAAGGATTGGAAACAGTGAACTAGTCTATAATGTTGTGATAGACATAAACAGATGCTTATTTATAGGGAAAAAATTAATTTTATTGTCAGGAATGAAGCAAACGAGTCTAGGTAGGAAAAAACTACAAGTATATAAATAATAGATACTGTTACAGAAAGCTCAACATAAATACAGAGATAGCTATAAATAGAGAGGGGTTCTAGAACTCAGCTAACCTGTCGGGGAGATCTGCTCGATATATATTCATCATCATCTTTTGAAAAGAACTAGAAACAAACATTCAATATGCATAAGTCACAATTCATCCATTCTCTTGTCTATAAACGTTTCGTTTCAAGAATTTTAAAGTTCAATATTTTCAAAACCAAGTAAGCGTTTTAAAATAAGAAATCCGAAGTCTTATGAATAAAATTCTCTGTAGAAATAAGAAAATATCTACATGAATTGAGGTTCAAAAATATGTCAGTTTATTTAATTAATGGCTAGCTTCATGCATTGCACGTAACATATTGTTTAGTAATTGAAATGCGCACCTTTTCTGGTTCAACCTCTGACCAATCGTGCTTCCTGACATATTCTTCGGTGGCTTTCTGTTAAAATCACAGAAGTGCAACCATTTAAATACATTACCCCGTGTAAGCTCACAATTAAAAAAGGTATATATTGGGAAACATCTTGGTTTATCTATAATTGTATAAAATTAAAAAATACACCGTGTTCAAATTAATTTTCAAAGAAAAATCTGTTTAATTTTCCCATTATATACCGACACCAGCACAAACGTACATCTCAGTTTCTCTACTTATAATTTTAAGCAAACTGTCGAGTACTTTGTAAAAATAATTCTTGAAGATTTCATCACTACTATAGATAGCAACTTAAAAACTTTAAAAATAACCAACATTTCTCTCCATATTGGAAAAAAATCTCTATTAAATTATCTTTAAACATAAAACACTGAATACAGAAAATCATGATGCATTGTTTTTTTTATTTGTTTCTGAAAGCAAAACATTAAAGCAATAGTCAAACAATTACACACAAAATACATTCAGACACAACAAGTGCAGAGTACAATTACACAAACAGATAATGTTTTATATTTGTTTTGCTGTAAGTGATTTGTATATTGTTTATGTAGAGTTCAAAGAAAGACAGAAAGAGAGAGAAAGTTCAAGACGAAGGCTCTGGCAAGGGCGTGGGCTTCAGTACAGTTCTTACATCTTTTGTGGGATGGTGGATGATCTCATCCAGATTCATCTTCCTCATGGTGTACCCCTTTGGTGCCCCACCTCCTGGTCTACCCCAGAGGCCATCCATGGTGTCGTAATGCTGAAAAAGGTTTTATTTATTAAATCACTTTTCATTCAGTTACATCATAATACAGATATCATATGTTAGGATATTATATAAAAGTACTTTTTTCCTTTACAAACATTCATCATTGTCTTTTACTTATTTATAATGGGATATTAAATATGAATCAATTTTGATATCGTATGTTTTCATTTAAACAATTTACTATAATGTTATATAAATTTTTTTTCAACTACAAGTTAAATGTTTGAACTTTCTTTGGGCTTAAAACACCCGTAGCTCCTTACCCTTTGGCCTTCCTGGTAATCTTTCATCTTTCCAAGAGCATTCCTGCGGTATCTCTCCTCAGTCATATTATCCAAGAAGTTATGGTACTGCCTCTGTTCTGAGATATTTCTTGGCTGGCTTCCCATTTTCTGTTTCGATTGACAATATAAAAATTATTTTCTAAGAACAAACAGATATTAGTTTTTTTTACAGTGAAACTTTCTAATTTTGATGTTGTATATTTTGAAACCTTTCTTTACACGCTGGGAATTCACGTTCCATATAGTAAATTCAATTGTTAAAAATATTGTCTTACTTAGCTTATTTGTATTGAACCAGCAATTTATGACAAAATTAATTTCATCGTATATTCACTGCAGTTTTCTATCAAGTAATGATTAAGTTTTTACATTGTTACAAGTCATTGACTGTTGTTAAGAAAAGGACAAAAATGATCATTGTGTCAAATTCACAATTTTTTTATTCTTGTTATTGTTAAGATTAATGTTTTTATATTTCAAGTTTTGCATATTTCAAACATTTAACATAAAATAAGTATAAAATTAATATTTTCCTCAAAGAAAAAGTATATACTTGGTAACACAGGTGAAGAAAATGACAAAAATGTGTTTCAGCAAAAAAGGAAGTAAGTGTTCTGTAATCTAATTTCAAAAGTTTTTGCTAATTAAATAGCCCATATTAGTATGACTATTTATAGTAATTATTCAATGACTAGTAAATACTGCCCAAAAGGGGTTGAAAGCAACATTTTAAAGCATAAGTGGACTCACATCTATTTTAAATTTCTTTGTAGTGAATGAAGAGAAAAGTGATTCTGGTAAGTCAGAGTTACACCAGTAGAGAAGAGAGACCAAAATACTAACTAAAAATTATACAAGCATTTTGGCATATATGAAGATTTCTGAATGGACAGAAGTGATGGAAAATGTCCTCACATGAGAAAGTGCAGATCAACAGATATGCCACAAGAGTGTGAAAGTTGTGAAAAAACGACGAATTAAAGCATTTACATAAGGATTAAATATTTTTTAAAAATGTTATATTCCCTTACTCTTAACATATTCCACAAATGGTAGTATTGTACCACCAAAGCAAACTATATAAAAGCTTTCTATTTTTTGAAAATCGAGTTCCTGCTATAGAATGTTGAATAAGTATATTTAGGGTTCCCAAAACTGTTAGTCATAAATTAAATTGCACTATATTATTTTGAGAAAGCTTTTTTTAAAAAAAATCGCCTTGCCCAAACCCCCCTCCTTCATTTATTACAAACGTATATTAATACCCAGTCATAGAAAACTATAAGTTGTTTCAGAGACAGGAGTTTCTGCTACAGAGTGCAAGGTAAGTGTTACCTATAAGGAAAGCCACACTCTATAGTATACCTGTAGGGACACGTCAGAATTGCCCAGGTGATGATTTTGTAAGGCCCCCGTTATGGGGTCCCTTCTGGGTTTACCAGTTAATTTATCATCAATAATAACTGCCAATTCACCATGCTGTAATGAATATCATATTTTGTCGTTACTTTCGATTTTGTTTGTAATTACCTGTAATGACACGTCAGAGTTACCAAGGTGATGGTTC
Source organism: Saccostrea cuccullata (assembly GCF_032062105.1). Taxonomy (NCBI): domain Eukaryota; kingdom Metazoa; phylum Mollusca; class Bivalvia; order Ostreida; family Ostreidae; genus Saccostrea; species Saccostrea cuccullata. Next base: position 220,595 of record NW_026928317.1, on the reverse strand, counting down.
TCCAACAATCCTGTAACCTTGTTACGTCTGGGTTTGCCTACAACTTTATCATCAATTAAAACAGCCAATTCTCCGATCTGTAAGAGATGTACACATTGAAAAAATTAATAGTTGTCATTTCTTGCTTTACCATTTCCTTGGGTATGATAAAAACGTTTCCTTCTGACTGGATCTGTCCTGCTTTTCTAAGAGATTACATTAATTAATAATCTTAAAGCAACAACACTAATTGCAAAGAGTCAACTAGGATATAAATTAATGCATTTAAAAATTTGAAACATATGACACATTTAAGTCAATAACATAAGTATCATTATATAATTTTAGTTACTCTATTATCTCTCGTCTTTATAAAATAGAAATTTTATTCAACAACTAGACAAGAAGCCTTTTGACCTATTTTATAGTCTACATCATCATCATCATCCTCAAGCCTAAGACCTTACCGGCTTTCTCTTTTCCTCCATTTCCATTTTCTTCTTGTATTGCTGGTTCTCCATTTGTTGACCTGAAATTCAGAGAGAGAAAAATGATAACAAAATGACTGAAAAAATACTTTTCTTAAGATGAAATCCTTCATGACAATCTTTCAGTATCATATTTTTTTGTAATATTTATATAACCAGATTTGGAAGTGCATATAGCTGTAGCAGAACCATCGAAGATGCAAGATGCAACATTGGCCAGCACTCTTAAACAGAGAGACTTTTAAAGTGGAACTAAATATTACAGTTACAATAGGAAAATGTTTAAAAAAAAAAAAAAAAAAAAAACAGCAACAATGCATAAAATATCAGATACTAGTAGTACTTGGATATAATTACTAAATGTAAATATATTTTCTTTACCTAATTCTGCATAGTAGATTTTGGCTTTGATTGCGTTCTGTCTTCTCTCGTAATCAGACAGCTAAAAATGAAACAAAAGCAATTATTTTTTGTATGTCCATAATTTTTTTTTTTCATCTCTCAAGAATTTTTTCAAGACATCATACTCTGTAAATTCATGAAATAAACCATAAAAAATTCTCTAATATCAATAGATTGAATACATGTACATGCATTAAATTATAAATGATATTATTATTTAAATGCTAATTTTTTCTTAAAACAAAAAAAAAATCCCCTGCTAATGCAACTAGTATTTAATTATGCATTATCCAACTACCCATGCAAAATATATATGTACGATATGTTACATGCATGAGCTTCTAGATATACAGTAATGGTTTATATAAAATTTGTAAATCGCCTAACAGTGTAATTAGCAACGCAGACCATGCAATAATGAAAAATATACATGTATACATCAAACAAGATACTGAACAACTTTCTAGCCGCTGCATCAATTAGTAAGAAATAATTGCCGAAGGAATTTGCAGCATCTTCAGACTTGAGCAATTTAAACGCGTGATACCTAAATTAAGCGTGTTGAAGTATTTTTCGGTATAAGGTATCTTAATACTTAATTTGAGCCAGGGCGAGGCAGTGCCCACTGTAAGAAAATGTAGAAACTGCAGGATGTTACATTTTCTTAGATCGGAAGGTCAAACGAAAATAACACAGCACTCTTTGACAGGTACAGAAAGAAGCTACCAATTCTTGGTGGTCATATGAGTATCTCAACAGTTATGACAGCTACTATTATGGCGAATATCATTTTCATACATGATCAATTTTGCTCATTTGCATTTTTGGTGAAGAACATATACTCTCATCGCCATTTTAATCAAACATACATTTCTACTACTCTAGTCTATGTATAACTTTCAACAGAGCTCTGTTCTTTAGATATTACTGAAATTACTCCACTTTCGGACCTTACAACCCGGATCCATAAATTATTTTAATACAATTTAAAGAGATACACACATAGAAAAAAATACCAGAATACAGCTAAAATAGCCTAAACTATTAGTAAGGCTACATATCCTTCGCCATCTTGTAGATTTTATCATAATAATCTAACTACGATTGCTCTTTGACACTGTGGTATATAAAGAATTTTTTTCTTGGATCAAACCAGTAAATTTTGATGTTTTACAACAAATACTATAATTATATTTGTTCCATTTTTATTTAGGACTGAAATAAATTCATGATGCGGAAACAGATAGCAATAGGACATCTTAATCGTCTCAGGTAGTAGTCTAAGAAACAGACAACAACAAAAACATCAACTGCACAAAACACGACTGAGAGGAAGTGAAAAGAATGGATCAGGAGATAGGTAACAAAATAATCATGTGAACACGAGAAAGCAAAATAGGACACAACGTCATTGTCATTCATTTTCAAGAATTTTACAGAGTTCACAGTGCAAAGACGAAGTTCAAAGCATATACACATGATATGTTAAATAGAAAGTGAAATGATGTCGTTATTATTCTTTTCAACTTTGAAACATCATTAGTTTGTCAAGATGATAGCATATAATTAATATCAAAACAGCAATAGAAAACATTTCTGGCAGTTTTTAAAAAGTTTCAAGATATGGTGTCACTAATTGACGAAGACCTTAAGAATGACACCCTGGTGCACTGTATGTCCTGTAGTATACTTACGTTGTTATGCAGATAATGCCGCTGCAAAAAGCATGTGATTTAAGGTTGGCTTTAATCTTTTTTTCTTAAAACACATAATTTCATAGGTGCAAGCAATTTAGTAGAAGCAAAATAACACTTAAGTAAAATTTTCCCCATCATTACAAACATATTTTGGTAAAACTACCAACCATTCCCTCAAATTCAATTTAAATATCCCATAAAACTTCCAATAAAAGTGTACCGTTTGAGAGTCAGTGAAAGTGCAAAAATAGAACAAAATTGTTTTGCTATACATACATCTGAGTGGCCGTGTAATACTGTGCTGATTTTCCCGCTGTAATCCTTAACTGGTGCCCCTCCCCCGGATCTTCCGAAAGGATGATAGATGGGATGCAGCTCCATGTTTGGCTTTTTGGGTTTTCCAATTCTGCCCAGATTGTCGTACTCTTCAAAAGGGTTGGTGGCGCTACGGTTTGTTTCGGGGGCTGTGAGTGGAGAAAGACTCGGGGTTACTTATAATCCCAAGAGAAAATAGAAAAAAAGTATTTGCTGTCCGCCATTTTGAAACAATTTTTCGTAATTTTCATCATTCATATATTACATTTATCTTTTCCAAAACTGGTTTTATATATAGTAAATAATCAAAAATAAGAAATTTGCATTACAATAAGATTCAATAATTTTGTTGCAGATTAAAAATCTGGTTTTAAAAAGCAAGTAGGTAACACAGCATTAAAATTTGGTTAAGCCAAAATTGCATCATTCAAAGTTGTGTTATCAAAAAAAGCAATTTGACTCCGAAATTTATATGGTAAGCATACGATAAAGTAAAACATGCAAAGTTTAAAAAAACTAAAATATGTAACGAGGTATAGAAATAACAATAAAAGCATTATATTTAGATTAAAATTGTTGTGATTTTTAAAAATTATATATTTATCTGTGAATTGATAACAAGCTGTGTTCCAAATATAGCATTTTAATGCATCATAAATTAAAAAAAACGGTTTCGATATTAAGAAAAATAGAGATATTGTGTAAAATCTTATGACCACTTTATTAAATCGCTATTTTTAAAATTTCTATTATATTTTTTAATTTAAAAAATATACTACAGAAAGTCACATGCATGCAATTTCATCGATATAAGATTGTCATAAAAAACCTTGAATTTTTAATTTCGTTTCAAAAGGGTACATATAGACTGTCAAGGTAAACAAATTTTATTAGGATTTTATTTTAAATATTTTGACATAACATCACATCAGATGAATCATATATAAAGGTCTGGAATAGCTGTTCCGATATTAAACTTTCTTACCAAATATTACAAAAATTAATTTATTGCCCTTAATTACATAGCTGAATTACATTGTCTTTTTAGGCTAATTTTACAACAATTATGAATGTCAAACAAAAAAAAACACCACTTGTCACCCATTCTCAATATAAGGGCTCAAATGATGTCGCCTCATTTTCATTTAAAAGAAATACCACTGATGTAATTTTTAAATCAACATTATAAATAGTCATATAACAATGAATAAGAATTCATATAATTATCGATCTGAAAGGGTATTTAAGGAGTTCCAAATTCAAATATAGTAGCCTATTTGAAATGTACGTTACTGTCGCCGAGGCAAATGTTATTCTGAATCCCCTCTGTGTAATATATAGTTTTGATTCTCAAGTAAAAATTTTCTGATAAGTTAAACCTTGTATCATATATATTTCTTTTCATAACAATAAATACATTTTCTTTGTGATAATAAATAATTTTTATTGTGCAATGTCCCTGTCGCTTAATTCTATTTCAACCACATTACAAGCAAACACAAAGATTATACACCTGATAGTTTTGTTCTCCTTTATTTATTGATGGGCTTAATTTGAAATTTCAAAGGATTAATTACTCCTACTTAGATAATGTAACATGAAATTGAACAACTTGAGCAACTTTTATAAATATGTTTACGGAATGAAAGACATTTTCAATTAGAGATAAAAAGAAATGTACGTTACCTATATTCTTCCATTAAGAATACATATTAAGTAGAAAATATGAGACGACTCTGAATAAGCAACCCCTTGTATCCTGTAAACTGGCAAAGACGTTTTGTTTAACACAATTAAAAATTATTTTTTACATGAAAAGTGATCATTTGAAATGTACGTGACTGAAATGTACGTTACCATGAAATTCGAATTAAGTGAATCTCGCACGAATTTTCATGTATTCACATACTTTCACACACTCGAATGTGTACACAAAGGATAGAGGTCGGCTTAATCCCAAAATTAATGAAAAGAAACGTCTCTGCTGAAAAAAATATATTATCAATTATTATGTAATATAATTTTGATACCTGGTATATATTTCTGAATACGAAACCTGTATGATGCATTTCTTATGATATGCAGGTTCAAATAGTATCAATATATTGCGCGTAACGTATGCTTGTGGAAAATTGATTTTTATATTTGAAATGTACGTTAATGGTAACGTACATTTTATGTATTTCTAACTGACATTTTTTTTAATTTAGTCAATGAATTGCGTTTACACAATCCATTTGACAACTGGCCACATCTAAATGCACCCCAATCCTTGTAAATGTTTTAAACTGTTACCACATGCTAGAAAATTTATTTCTAAGTGTCTTAAATTCATCTTTGGCAACCTTTTTGCAGTTTGTTTACTTTTCATGTGCGTTTTCGTTAATATTAATTGAATTGTTGTTGATAATTTAAAACAAGGTATGCATAGGCTTATAATTGGTAAAACAAAACAAAACAAAACAAAACAAAAAAGAAAAGAAAAAGAAACAAAACAAATAAACCTAGCACACAAGACTGTCACGTACATTTCAAATACTGAAAGGCATACAATACTCAGTTTTGTTTGAATCATTGCATTTTGGGTTATCTTTTTCCAGATCTGCTGAAAAGCACGTATGTTTGTGTTTTGAAAAACGATGTTGCAACATACTAAATGAAATTGTTCACAAGACTGTCTGGACATATTCGAATAGATTTATGTTAAGTTTCAATGGCCAAACAAACATTTGTTAGATCATAGCAAAATACATCTGACTCTTATATTTTTTGTCTGTAACCTTGTACACAGTTTAACTAGGCTACGACCGGTGTCAATTTCAGCGAAACAGCACAAAAGAATGGTTATGAACTGATTTCCCCAATAATATGTGAAATTTTTGACATTCATGTAGTTGATGACAATAACCTCGTTTGTTACATTATGATTTCTTATATTACTGCCTTAAAACGCTTCATTGATATGATTTTTATGTCAATAATTGCTTTTTTTTCAATATTTTCTTATTACTAATTTACATATTATTACAAAATGTAATATTCTGAGGCAATCGTGTCTTTATAGTGGTGATTGTGACATATAACACAACGTGATTACATAGAGAATCTTTTTTGGAATAAACTGAAACAAAACGATGAATTTTTAGATGAATTTTAGATGAATTTTAAGCTTTTTATTAAACAGAAATATATCTTGAAATGTACGTTACATTTACATAGTTTTCTAAATCGGCATGGATATATGTTAAAAAAGACAGTAACTACAAAATAGAATTTTACTACATGTACATGTTAGGTTCCAGTATCTATTAAAAATGACAAGATTCCATGATCGCTCTTAACAAAACAGAGAGAAGAATTTAAAGCATATATTTAAATAATGTTTTTACACATCTGGATCAAAAAGTAACCTTTGTTTTTTGAAAGGAAAAATCAAACGCACGTTCGTATGCCGAGAAAATATGTTGCTGACAGAGTTGGTAGGATGTGCCGGTGTTAAGATGAGATATTCCAATTGTGATTTTAATGACTACATTTTTTTTGACATATTTTTTAGACATTGAAGAAAGAGTAACGTACATTTCAAGCTACATTTCTGAAAAAATTACCCTCTACTTTATCAATTTCATGTAATAATTTGATGAAAAAAATCTGGAAACAAAATCTTCAGATACTTTCTTTCAAAGGTAATTGATAGAAAAATTGTTATCTTGAACTTCATTTTTAAAAAAATCAGAGAGGCATTTGTGCCCTTATATTGAGAATGGGTGTTGTAAGAAACAATATACAACAACAATAATTTTTCTTACTACGTCTATAGCTATCTGCTTGAAATAAAAACAATATCATAATTCTTAACTTGTTTTAAACACTTTTGATTAATTTCGATTTTTTGACGTTGTCAAGTATTAAATGTTGTATTTTCATAAACATTTTCCCTATCATTTTAAAAACTGTACTTTATGTTTAAAAATGATTGGAATTTTGTGAGTTTAAAGGAATGGTTTTAAGGTTGCCGTGAAGGTTATGTTAATAGCAAAACAATATTAACCTGTGCGGGGATTACCTCCTCTTTCATAAGAGTCACTGTATCCATTCTAAAAAAAAAATAAACAAAAATTACACATAATTTCTAATGAATAATACGGAGTTTAGGAACTTATATATTTATTTTTCTTTTTATATTTTTTTTTCTAATCATTTTATCAATTAAAAAAAATGTTTAATATAAGAACAGAAAAGCAAACACTATCACCTCAAAATGAGCAAAAATTATGTTTATCTCAAAACAGATCAAGAATAGAATTGGATACATTTTGAAGGAATAACTGAGTATAGGCAAATGTTTAAAAGAAGAGTACAGAGAAAGGCATCTTCTTAATTACATAGATTGTATTCAAGTCATGTAATTGTGTATTTTGTAATTAGAATAAAAAAAAAAATTTGTTAACATCTATATACTTTTTCCCAATCCAAACATAATACATGGTTAGATTTTAACTCAAGGATTATGAAATAAAAGAACACTTCTCAAAAGGTTATAATTTTGTTTTAATAATACAGAAATTGATTTTCAGTATATACGAAATAAGTCTCAGTTCACACGCTACCTTTTTCCTCCTGAAGGATTTTCTGATGTTCATCAGATATCCATCAGAATTTCTAAGGGGGTTCCCAGTTCCTTTTCCCCAAGGATCAAATTCATCAAACTGTTAAATCAGAGAGGGTTAGGCAAGAAAAGACAGAAAAAGAAAGAAAGTCAAAGAATTAAATAGAAAGAAGAAACTGAAGAAAGAATGGTAAAATTAAAAGAAAAAATCAGAAGAATGAAAGAAAGAGACTTTTCACCAATTATCCACCCACAGAAAGTAAGATATATATGTATACATGTATTATCTAATCTATCATTAATTACCTGTCTTCTCTCTTGGAAAGAATCTACAAACAGACAAACAGACCAGTTAGAAATTTTTAGTGATTATACAATGAAAAAATAAATTTGAACATTTTACTCAAGAAAATTGTATGAAATCTTTTTACATAAATTGAGACATGCAAAAAAAGATTTTATAATTATTCATCCTTCGTTACAATTTTATGGTTGTGTATAATATACCTCTAGCCTGAACATTCATAAGCTCAATTGTGTCCAGAGTATTGTAAATTTTCCTTTTTAATCGCAAGTGATTTCCTGCATTTTGGGAATGAAAAGAAGGAAGAGAGACAGTAGAATTAGTGCAAGAAAGTGAATTAAGAAGCAAGAAAAAAAGCTCAGCTGATGTTTGTTTAAAATGCTAGGAATGATCAGTTGGAATATTAAAGACGATTGATAAGTAGAGTAAGGTTACAGAAAAGTAAGATGATGGATTTTTGTTGTAATTGTAACATAAACAAGAAGGGGTATTGTAAGCATGTGCAGAATAGAAAAACAGAATAAAGACTCTTAGGAAACTATAAGATTAAGCACAGAAAAGACAAAAGAAATAAAACCAGCTGAAGAAGTAAAAAAAATATACAATAATATCCGAGTCTTCAAAATATGTAACCAGGTGGCATTACCCAAGTTTACTTTTAATCAAGAGAAAAATACATCAAGATGTATCAACATTTAAAAAGAAAAGGATAATGAAATTAAAACAGAGACAGAAGAGTGTACTTGCCAGATTTTGACAAATTAGGAGCACCACCTCCTGGTTTCCCGAATGGAAAAGTAGCACACTGAAAGAACATGTATACAGTGTACACAGAAAAATGGAAGAAAAAAGAAATAAATGTATCAGAGAAAGTCATGACATAAAAGATATGAGAAAGGAAAGACAATAAGAAAGAAAGGAATCTTCTTGAATGCAAATGTATGTCCACTAGACCTATCCACACACAAGAAATCAAAGCGTATGAAATAAAACAGTTGGCGTGTTCCGCTACAAGAAGCGTGCTGAGCCTGAGAATACAAGCGGTAGAAATTAATTAATGAAAGAAAAGACAGGATGCTAAAATGGAATGAGAAAGAATGGAAATTAGTAAAGCCTGGAAGCTTGTCAAACTGTGTGCAGCCATGCAGCATAATTTACCTGGTCTTCTCGGTGTGACAGCTGCAGCTTTTAACTTAAAAATAAAAATCAAAGTACATGTATGTGTTTAAAAAATCATTCTGTCCGTCAAGCTATATGATCTGTAACACATAATTACTTTGGTTCATTTATTAATATTTAAAACAAGCTTTCTGCTGTTTTTGTGTTTTTCTGTAGTTTTTTTTTTCTTTTTTGTACTGTTGTACCAATTTTCCTTGGTCCTACTTTTTTCTATTTCAAAATGTTTTTATCAAAAAAGAAAACCATACTATATTCACGTCAATTTTTTTTTTTTAAATAGTAACATATTAATGAGGCAAGTGTTTCTACCTTTTGTAATAGAAAAAATACAAATTATTTCATTCAAATACTAGTACATGTATATGATCTTTGCAACAATATCCACTGTGCAATTAGTAGGACTCAAGATTTAAAAAAAACAAAAGCTAAAATTCTTTCATACTTAATTGTAAAATTTCTGGATGAAATTGGGCTGTACATCTATATCTTAAATCCCCTTTCTTTGGCACCCATATTAACTACACAAGAGTCAAAAATGCTGAAAATTCTGTACATTTTCTCACATCAGGCACATGGCTAAACCCCTCAAAGCAATTTCCAATTTATTTTCTCCTGAACAGAATAAGTTACGTCTTTTTGACTTTTTCTCGTACTTTATCATCAAAGTAAAGAAGTAACTTTAAACAAAGAATTGCCCGGATTGAAAATAGTTGCCATAGTGATATACTCACGTGATCTAGTTCCTGTTTGAGATTATGTAATTTCTCCTCTTGGTTATGGAGCATCTCTTGCTTTTGTTGGATATCTGCAAAAAAGCGGGTTTTTTTTTAACAAATCAATATTTTACTATATTTACTTTTAGTTATTCCTTTTTGCCGATTGCCTCTTGATTATTTCGTTTTCTAAACCTGACAGGCTTTTTTTTAATTCTATGATATCCACTGAAAGCAATGTATTTTTACTTTTTTTATGACCTTTTCTTGCTTTTGTTGTACATTACATACAGTGACCTATACCGGTAGGCATTGAAAAGTTTTGTGATGTGATGAATTCATTTTGTGTATGTAATGTACTTTTTTTATATTCTAGAAGGGTTGATCCAAATGTAATGTCACAACTTCAATAAAAATCTTAATAAGTAGATGTTATCAACAGTATTTGACAAACTAGTGTCCCCTTTCCATTTTAATCTCTACCTTAAAATTTTATTGAATTACTCAGGACATAAAATACTTTTCTAAAATATGAGGGAAAAAATAGGGTTAGGTTTTTTTTACGATTGCCGCTCGGCAAGAATCTAACTGACGTTATTATGACGTTTTATTTCAGCATTCATTTTCAGTTTATCTGCACCTGCTTTGCATTGGCGTCGGAAGCAAATTGAAAGTGGGGGGGGGGGGCTAAGTGTCTAAAAAATTTTATACATTCAAAAAAAATCTGACAAGCAAAAAAAAAAAAAAAAAAAAAAAAAAAAAAAAAAAAAAAGGGTAATTCCAATTCCCAAACACAAAAATCCTATTTCGTGGGGGGAGGGGGAGGGGTGTAGGGGTAGGGTAGGTTCGAACTTCAGTACCAAAATTTTTTTTCTCCAGACATCACCACTTTCTCAATTTTTAACCTATACCTAGACGTATCTGTGGAAAGTGGGGGGGCTAAACCTACGAAGATACGTTCAATGTCTATATTAAGTATATTTTTTGCAAAATAAGTGGGGGGGGGGGGGGCTAAGCCCCCCTAGCCCCCCCCCCCCCCCCCGGTTCCGACGCCTATGCTTTGTTAAATACCCCCAGTAACCTTTTCTCCTATTTTGCTAACAATCTTCTTAAATGTTTTATGTTGTTTTAAGTTGTAGGATTAAACGTATTTGAACTGTTCCAAATGTAATTTTTTTTACGCTCTCCTTTTTTGCATAAATCTGGTGTATAATCAGATTTGAAATGAGTGTCGAAGAAAATAGCTACGTCGCTAGATTCTTGTCGTGCGGCGATAGATAAAACCAAAAGTTGTGTTTATTAGATATTTTATAAAGTATTGCATATATCTTCATGATTTTTTAAAGCAAAAGGCAAATAGCATGAGGTATAATGATGTAAATTGTTGATAAAAATTGACTATTATTAAATATTTTTATACAAGTTGTAACATTACTTCTGGATGAACCCATAGGGAGTCTTTCATATGTTATTAAAACATAAACATTAAAAAAAAAATTTTCAGTAAAAGTTATTAATTCTTAGATCTAGAAAAATGATTAAAAAAGCTCATTTCCGTGTTTTGGATCGTAAACTTGACTTCACAATGTTTCAGACTCTATGTGAGTATCAGCAGATCTTTTACATAGATTAAGTGGTTATTCAAAATGCATCATGCTTCATGCTTAAGCATGTGCGCAAAAATATTATATTATTGTACAATGCAACTGCATTTCATTTTTCTAAAACCTTATTGTTGTAATGAAATTCAAAATTATCTAGGTTGCAATTGAAAATGATCATTGATTAAAAATGCATGCAAAAATTCTTGTAAAAAAAAGAAGCTTTTTGTTGGTTTTTTGACGCTCATGCAGTGAACAATTGGCGAAAACGCTGTCAAACGACACAGAGAAAAAATTACTTAGATCCATAGCGTATTCCTGTTTCGCCTGCGGATCCTTTTCATATCGCAAGACATTTTCAACTTCCGGTCTGCTGCGATCCTGAAAGCGGAGTATTTTGGCAGAGTTCATATGAGTTTTCACGTGATTTCCGGAATCTGTTCTGAGAGGAGCACCTCCCCCAGGGGTTCCAAGACGATCAACTATAGATCCAGTAATCTGGGTAAGGTAGAGAGAAAGAAGAAAGATAGACAAGAGAAGGAAAGCGAAAGAAAGAAGCATGACAGAATGAGCAATTATTTTTCGTTTATCGCTGATGAAATTTTACTCAAAGACTATATATTTTGCGTTCGATAAGAAGTGATTTTCCCCATAATTTACAGCAAAATATTTTATCATATGATTGTCGTTATTATCAAGCTTACGCCTGTAGGGGGAGCTGGAGCCATCCCTCCTTGTTCGTTTTGACCGTTTCTCGGTGCGGCGGGGGGAGAATTATTCTTTGGAGACGTATTGGCCGCTGGATTTGAAACAAACTATGATTTTAACTTACACTTCATTTTATAATACGAAAGGCAGAAGATATAAGATTAATATTAACTTTCAGAGAAAGAATGGGGTCGCATAACAGTAGTAAAATTGCCCTTACCTGGGTCTCGTTTCATCTGTTCAAGCCTTGTGCGATCTCTTGGTCCTGATGGATCATAACCAGGTCTGTCCTGAAATTTATGAACCAATTCATGCAACACTGTGGGTTTGCCGGGATGAACTCGGAGATGCAATGGATTTTCGTCATAAGCGAATAGTTGCCAGTTTTCCATAAATTTGTTATGATTGTTGGCATCATCGCTCTGATCATCCTATTTAGAAGGAAGGAAGGAAGAGAGAAAAGGAGAAATAAGAGATACAGATTAAAGAAATGATAGAGAGATAGCTGTAGTTAAATGAAATACTGAAAAAAAAGAAAAAAACAGGAAGTGAAAAAGAAAGATATCAATTTAATAAAGATAAAGAAGAATGAGATGAGTTAGTTGAAGAATGTAGAAAGACTGTGTCAACAGACTGCTGAAAAGAAAGAACATACATAGTGCCAGATGGTCTTGTAAACAGACAGATATTAAGCTGAAAATCAGAGATAAAGGAGAAGAGAGAATAGAAGATAAAAGACGAGACAATCAGAGCGGAGTCGTTCTATTCGCTGATGACAACATGATCTTTGTCAATTAATGAATAAAACATTAAAAATCAATATAAGTGACTTTAATTTTTCATTTGAAACAACGATTCTTTATGCAGTTTTTTTTTAAGTTTTATCTTTTACATTTTTTGAAAAAAGATATGAGGATTACCAAATTATGATCAGTATTTAGGTGTAGAAAGTTACTACTGTGTAATTAAAATAAATGAAAATATCCAAGTGAGTGTTAGTAAAAGGTGGATTGTGTTAGTTTTCTTTTATAAAGGTTAAAAATAAACAAAGTACACTACCATGGCGATTTCCATTTTTACTTTCAAATTTGAGTTATATATTAACGGTTATCTATCTCCTCTTTGTTTTTACTAACTGTTATTCACAAACAAAATCACAGCAAATGTATGTAATTCAAACACTTTGAAATTACTTGTACGTATGGTCTTATGTCAAGCATTTTTTCGTTTTCTGTGGGCTGCAAAACAATATGTAAACAAACTTTATATTTTAGTAACTGCCCCAATATAAGTACCCTTTAATCGTCTTACAATCCCAGCTATTTCACAATTGCATACCATGACACAGGTTAGTATAAAAGCATTACTTATAAGGCTTTGTTCATTGCATAACTATTAATAGAACTTTCAAAAGGTCGCATAAATCTTTTTAAAATCCAAGAACTTTGACTTGTTATTCATGAAAGATAGAGTATTATTTTAGAAATATGTAAATATCCGAACTTGTTTTTAGGTTTTTATAATCCATATTCTTTTTCTTTAAAAAAAAAAGGGGGGGGCAAACAAATGTTTTCAGACTAAAAGGACAACTTTCCTTGTTTGATTTCCTATTACGATAAATAATCAAATTAAGGTGAAGGACAAAATCTCTACGTGAGATGAATGAACAGAAAAACTTACAATGGACCCCAAATTGAACAACAATAAAAGATCCGGACTTTACTTCACCTCGACACTGACAGAGAATTAGATGATTACAGCTTATGAATTCCAATGTAACCTGTACAATAGATACTGGTTATCGTAAAATCTTATTGAGGAACTGACAAATTTAATCAATTTATATGATTGGCAGAATTCAGACACGGTTAAAGCAGGACTGAAACCATGCGTTGATATTTAAATGTATCTATTGTACGGGTATTAGAATTGCATGAAAATAACTACTTTTTATGACTAAAAGCATGCTGTTAGTCGGCAAAGAAATTATCCTGTCACCGAGTTTAGAATTTCGTTTTGTACAATGATACCTGGGCTATTTCTTTCCTAAAATCAATCCTTTCTAAATCTGGGTAGGCAGGCTCCTGTTTAGAGAACAAAACATGTGATGCCAAAAGGATTCCAAACTTGGAAACCAAAATTAAAGAGAACTAATTACTTCGAAAGGACCCTGTTTTACTCATTTTATATTAAATACGTAAAATAAAATAAATTTTTCAGAGTATTTTTGTTTTAATTTTTGTGATTGGTCAAAAAACTTGACACAGAAATTGATTCGCTTACGAAGTCTTGAAGCTGTCAAACTAGATCGTGACGTAACGTATTCACACTTAACTGCAATCTATAGTAAACCTTTCAACGTGTTTTGTTGTAATTTTTTTAAAAAGTACATTATTTCTACTCGTATATATACGTGTGTACCCCAAGTTAGATATCGATGGTTATAAACCCCCTCCCCATTTCTGTGTCCCTTGTTCATTATAATCAGAGTAATGTACCACATACATGCTTACCCATTTATCTTTATATACATGTTTCTCCGGAGGTTCGAGTTGATGTTCGGTAAATTTCTGCTTTCTGGCATCGGCCTGTAATTGTGTGTACAGATTGAATGGACAAGCAAAAAATATGCTCAGCATAATCTTGCATGTATATTTATGATTACTATTGCATTTATATGTAACAATAAAGGATTTGGGGATATTTTGGATGGATGGATTTGGGTCAAATCAGTCGGGACAATGTGTTAATAAGGCGTGCAGATTATAATTCGTGATTAAAGACAAGCTTGCTTTTGTGTATAATTTAACTATGAAAAAACTTGAACTATAAAAAGACTATCCAATCACTTTAATTTCTTAATATATCTGAATGAAATAAATGTTTTAAATTTTCAAAAATAAAATAACATTTGCTACGACATATGATACTTTTACACAAGCTATTCTAGACCTACACGTCACATCCGGTGGACTTACCATCGGAGCTCCTCCCCCTGGTCTCCCCCAAGGATTGTAATTTTTTAACATTTCCATATCCTAAAATTTATTATCGAGAGCACGTTAGGATGCACAAGCATTAATTAGGTCAAATTACAGCAATTGTTCTAATGTAGATTAAAATAGCGCTTCTCATGCAAATCCATAATTGACAAGGTTTCTTGTTGGTATGTTGTTTAAGCCATGCTTTTCTTGAAAGCTTAAGTTAATAGGACCGTGTATGTTTTCTTTATGTTAAACTACTAGTACTATTTCATTAACCGCCTTAGAATAGTTCCATGTATTAAAATAGCATCAAGGCCGAATGATAATTAAAATTCATGCAACACTGATGAAAACCCTGACCACATACATTTGTATTTTAATAACTAGAGAAACAATCAGAAAAAAAGACAACTTCCGTGTAAAATAATTCACTATTTAAAGTCACAACAACTAAGGTAAATATCTAGATAAAAGAAAAAAGGTTATGTAAGTGGAGTCAGAAAAACATCTTCCTTTGGTAATGCAATGCATATGTCAACTTAAAAACGACACATACTCATTTTACTAATCTAACTCAAAAGTTTGTGTAATTGACAGTCAAACGTCCACATTTCATCTATACTTAGTAAAAGATGTATTTATAAATATACACTAAGAAGAACAATATTCAAACCCGGCTGAGCCACCTACACTAAAACAATAGAGAAAGTATGGCACGCCAAATTCACAAAAATGAGATAATCATAGTTTCACAATTGATAAACTAGGTTTATCGACTGTAAACTATAGTTTAAAAAACCGTAAACTATAGTTAACGATTCATCAAGTATAGTTTTCATATATACTATATTTAACGGTTGTTAACTATAGTTTAGAATGTTAATTTAAGTTTATCTGTCTGTAATAAAGCGTTAACAATAGATTTTGTTAAAAAACAGTATAGTTTACAATCGTATTAAGTTGTTATATACAAATTGTGAAACTATATTTATCAGATCGTTAACTATAGTTAACGGTTTGTAAACTATAGTTTACAAATCGTGAAACTGTATTTATCAGATAATCTATGTTTTGCAATCGCAAATGATTGTTTTCGGTGTTAAGTATAGTTTACGGTTGTGAAACATAGATTATCGCGTTAACTATGGTTTACAGATGTGAAATATGGATTAACATTGTTAACTATAGTTTACGGTTTGTAAACTATAGTTTACAACCGATAAACCTAGTTTATCGATTGTGAAACTATGATTATCTCATTTTTGTGAATTTGGCGTGCCATAAGAAAGAGTAGAGACATTCACAAACAGCAGTATATACTAGTAGAGCTGTACAAATATATAGAGACAGATTTAGAATATGAATAACCTGTCGTTTTTGCTCCTGGATTTCGTCGTATTGCTAAAAACATCAACAAAAAATCCTTTACATCAGTTGTCATCGATATGTTTACAGTTGCCATCCTATTTACAAAGCAGTATGCAATATGTTCTGCTTCAATAACCTTATCGCTGACAGTTCAAAATTCTACTCACCCTTTTCCTTTCATCTTCTCTATCTCTCAATCTAATCTGTTCCTGATATTTGATTCTCTGCCGATCTTGCTCAGTATCCATCATTTCTCTTCGTAATCTATCCCGTCCGTTCTCTCTATGGAAAGAGAATGTACTATGACGTCACAATCACAAATCTACATTACGCATACTCCATTGTGACGTCACAATGACTCTTTCTTACAGATAAGTTACAACGTCAAAATAAAAGCATAATTTATTCTTTACATGCATTTAATGCACACCACCTTTTTAATGAAGCACATTATATATGTTTCTTTTAACGGATTTTCTAAGTGAGGATTGGGAAATGTTTTTAAAAAAAAGAAGTGGAAAAATCGATTTTCTGAAACTTACTCTCTGTTGTCAAATCCTAATCCTCTCATTGGACCGGGTCGCACCTGTTGTGATTCCTCAATTCGTGGGTCACCTGACCCGTACTGGAGACTCCTGTGACCTTCGTCTAACTTTGGCCTGGCTATAAAAGTAAAGAAACTGTTTTGTTTTATATCATTGCTTAGGAAAAACTTACAAATTGCAGTCAATTTTCTCAATTACAAGAAAGAGATAACTTTTAGCAATTTCTTTTTTGCCTGAGACACAGATGAAAAATATTAATATGCATGTGTGAAATGAAATTGGGATTTTAGCAAAAACGTGTCATCACAATTGAACGAATTCTTCAGAAACATGTTGAAAAGTGCTGTTTGTCAATGTGTGTTATATGTTTTAAGAACAAACGGAACATGGGATTTTCTGCAATTAATTGATTAATATCTTGCTAGCTTCAAAACAGAAGTTATATGGGTATCAGCACATCAAGCTACATATGTAAAAAAGTGAAAATAAGGAAATTCAAGGAATTTTTATACACTCATTCGCTTTATCAAAAAGGAAAATGTTTATTACATATAAGAGTGGTTTTATGTACACATTGTTGCTTTTTTCCAAACAAAATTAAAAGAAATATTTTACTAGTAATAATATAAAACTTATCCAAAAAAAAAACGATATAGAACTGGTGTATTTTATGATAAACCATAAATAGAGAAAATAAATTAATCATGCAATATACAGTCTAAATACAATTTGAGTCAAAACTGGGTGGAACGTGACTACATCAAACAGCAAAAGAAGGCAAAAAAGGTTAAAAATCAGGATAAGTTCCATATTATGCAGACTAGCACACAGGTCTAAGAAGCTAGCTTCTATTACCATCACCCGGGTGGTAGGTAACGATTTCAGACGCTTGGGGTTTTGGAGCAACCGGTTCTGTCTTTCTAGCTGAAAGAGTAATCGTGTTTTCACTTGAATTTCCCTTAGATTCACAACAAGTCAATTTATAACACTCTCAAACACTGCTAGAGGTCGAGGAGCGAGTCCTCATATTAAAAAAACGCTGGAAATAATAGTCAAGTACGAAAGGTGAGAATGTTCTTTTATGCAATTGTGGGTAACTAGGTATATTAAAGATGGCATTCACTTGGGTAAGTGTGTAAAAATTGATTCTTCTCTTTAATCTATTTGGAACAAAAACCTTATAAAGAAGCCACTCGTGTAAATCTGTTTTACATGTTCGAGTGTCCCCCTTCAAAGCCAGGAATTGAATTAATGATTAAACGTTCTTCAAATGGAATAAAAACTTACTTCCATGCACTGGAATGTGAGTGCATGATATTCAAGTGTTTTTTGTGTCTAAGATAAAAGGGAATAGCAAAGAGAGAGAAGAATCATAAAAGGGTTTACGGAAGTTATAAAGCGAAATGTTCACGTGACTATGGTAATGATGCTATACCATTTTCCATTTGAGAATTTGCCCTAGGAGGCGGGGATGCACGTGGTCTTGCCGAGGGTCGATCGGTTTTGGCTCGTGTTAAGCCCGGTTCTGTTAAAGCCATATTGGAATTTTGAAATCAAGTTTGAATACAAATTTGATTAACTTAACAAATCACCTCATAAATTTTATAATTAGTTTGATCGAAATTCGCTTATTAAATTACTTCATAGAAATCTTCAATTTATTTAATGTTACAGTTTGTCAAATCTCTATGGTACATGTATAAATATCGTATCGATTGACTACTAGAATGGTTACATATAGGTGTAGTTATAGAATTGCAAAAATATATGTTACATCCTATCTATTGTCTAAAAAACTTTTGACTAAGCAACGTAAGATTGTTTCAGGAAAAGCATAAAAATATTACTTGCAACACAATGCTAAACATGTTAATATTCAACCTATTCTATACCTACATATAATTAGAATGGTTATAATACATTCTCAGTTTATTTACTCACCGTAGTAATCTACATTATAGCACAAATCAATTCCAATTATCAATAACCAATTCAAACATTGAAACATACAGTGTATCTATAAATATAAGAACCATAATGCATTGAGTCTCATTTTATTTAACTTCTTGCTATTGTATGTCAGGAGCACAAATATAAAAATTACCTGAATCAAAATGTTGTGATTTTCCAAAATATCTATTCACATCAGATCCATTCATAGCAGCCGAATTCCTCTTATATTGTGGATTGTGAGGGTTGAAAAAACTCTCAGATGGATAACCTTTGAACCGGAAGTCCTGATACAAGGGATTATCCTCCGAAGTATTATTGGTGGTTTTTAAATCACGTGGTCTCGCTGGAATTAAAAGTTGCAAGGAGGCAATGAAACAAACGGAGAAATGTAAGTAAAAACACTTCCAATAAACAGTATGTTCGATTTACAAATTCCAAATTAATTGTGATTGGTAAAAAGTCTCAAAACCAGACAGATTTAATTTGGATTGTTTTATGAATAAGTAAAAAGCTATTGCATGAGACCTACAGCCATTTATTGCAAGCAATCAAGTCTTTATTTCAACAATGAAATAAAAGGGTTTAAACAGATAAGAAAGTGGCGCTCTCTCATTCATCATTCATTTAGAGGGTTTTTTTTCACATTTTGAAACTTTATTGTACAGTAACTATATCATGTTAAAGTAATTAAGTATATGAAAATCAACACCCATCCTTTTCTAAGGAATTTGAAACTTCATCTACAGTATATATAGGTTAGAAAATCTTGGATAGTCATTATGTCGACAAGGTATTAAAGGCATTTTAACAACTGATATGGAACTCTACATGTACTGTAATGATAACAAGGCTGAGTGCCTAATACTCAATATTTGAACAAGATAACCAGCAAAAAAGCATAAACGTCGACCCTTTTCAGAACAGCAGAGTCGCTAACTGTCAAGACAACTCTAGGGCATTCAGTTTTAACTCTGAATGTGAAGGATGCCCAGTACAGTAGAACTCACTTTTAAGGAACTCAGATATAATGAAATCTCTATTGTAAGGATCATAAAGCTTCAAAATTACTTCCAGAAAATCATTTTTTACCGTCACATGTGCATACCGGGGTATCATTGTATATTTTTGAATCTATGCATTACAAGCTTCTTCATTGTATTCACAATGTTGTACAATTAGATAATGGTCAGGAAAAAAACAAAAGATTTCAAAGTTACATCATCTAAATATATGTAAGCTGCAAAGAGAATCATTGGAGACTATATCGTACTACAATATTAACATGCAATAAGGTTACAAATAACATAATCAATCATGAACAATTATTCCAAATTCCCCATTCAGAAACCTAGTTAATTATGCTGTTGAAGCATTATGTGTGCGTTGTTGATCTCCAATGATAAGATACAGATGGATTTTAAAAAGACATTGACACCAATTCAAATTGTTGTCAATGAAGACGCGACCAGAAATCCGCGACAGAGTTTATCTTGAAATAACTTTGTAGATAATGTCTGGAAATGGGAATGCATGTACTAAGTCTGCACACCCGTTTATAATATACTAGTAATTTAGTTTCCTTACACGCGGTGGGGTGTTATAACGATCTATTAAGCTTTTACTGACAAGGTTTTTTTTATTCACAGTTGTTAGTTCTCCGGAAAATCAGTGAATAGGCCCATTTGATTATGCGTAGTAATTGTTCTCTTATTTTGTTGACTTGTTGGTTGATTGTTACAAGAGTCATTCTCTAAAATAACAAACAGACAAATAAACAAGAAAAAGGATGGGAAAATCTGTCTGTGCAAAGAGTTATACGACCTCTGCATCAACAGATTTTAAAAGTTTATTGAACTGCATTGAATTTAACACAAACATATACACCTGGGTGTAGGTTCAATTATTATTCTTATTACGTAAAATTTTTTTTAAAATCCTTTTAAGCATTTGTTTCTCAACAGCAAATATAGTGAGAAGGTCCTGTGCTTTGACTCAAAATTAAGATATAAAACATTTCAAGCCTCTTACAACAGCGATCTTGATACAAGTGTTACAATCTTATCAAAGGTGTCAATGTTTGATCTAGAATCGATTTGCAGCTCGATTGAAGTACTCGGTAAGATTTTTTCTCTCTCGTAAACGTACAGTGGCCTAGTGGGAACCTATAACAAAGCAAAGTGACCTTGATATTTCAATGTGCTCCCCCACAAGGATTTTAATAAAAAAAATCATATAGCTAAATAATTTAATTGGATGGTCAAAACCCATTATCACCGGGCAATCTAAGTTTAAGATAAATATGCGGACAGTTATCGGGCAGTTCTCGTCTAGACGTGAGATTCGCCTTTGCTTGATACGAAAAGAGTTACCGGGGGTAAACAGATATCTACCTTAGAGGGACATTCAAATTAAATATTTGAATTGAATTCTGTAACCGAATCTACAAGCAAACACAGAGAATAAATTGGATCAAAATTGAAACAAAATGGTTTAATTTATTTGGAATTTAAATATAGGTCGTCTTCAAACGAAAGAGTTCCAAAGTTTGCTATGGTAACCTCACGGAGTGTTATGTTAGAATACTACGTGCTGCTAATTTACTACTTTAAAAATTAAAACTATATAAAGTAACATTTGAATTTGAAAATATTGAAGTTTTATAGTATGCTTTCATGCAAATTAAATGAATTTACACCTAAACCGAAAACTTCTCACTTTATCATGTTACCATGCAACCAAACAGCCCTTTATGAATTTTTCATGATATGCAACAAGTATGACAGATATAAAATCAATCTTGAGAGCTGCGAAATAAGCTAAAACTAAACAAAACCTCCGACTACAGTGCACAAAAAAACTCAAAAGTAGAATGCAGTGTCGACCATATTACCCAGAATCCCATCCATGTGGTGGCGTTCAAGCCGCCGCAGCTCCACCAAGCGGTGAACTAGTGAATCTTCACGCACCTGTGGCGTTCAAATTGTGAAAATGTGCAAAACAATAAAAACATCACACATAAAAAAAAACCTAAGCTCAGTGGGTCTGGTCCATTTTTTTTTTCTTATGGGACCATTAAATAGTCACGGGAAGTGTTAATTGAATAATCTCAGACTAAGATATTTCTACTGTTTATGGCCACTTTTCAACAATAAGTTGATCAAGAATCCATTTATTGCTGTGCAAAATTTAGAGCCAAATAGAGTTACTGGTCAATAGGAAAAGATTTTTTTATCCCATTTAACTGGAAAGGCAAACAAATTCTTTATTCATAACATCATATTGGAGATCAATTCAGCTGATATAATAGAAATACGTCATCATATACATGTACTTTAAATATTTCATTCTGTATTTAAGTTTTTAGATAATTCAATTTTGTGTCAAAGTTTTGTAAAAGTAATTGCCAAAGTAAATTCCAACTGAATTTTATACTTTTGCAAACACAGACGCAAAAGCAATTGATAAAGAGAAAAAAAAAATTTACCGTACTATTGACCTAGTTAGTTTGGTATCCATGCTCTTTACATCATTTTTTCGAAATCCCAATAAAATATACCCCAGTATAATTAAAAAAAGAAATTCCTGAGTAGAATTATTGATAATAATCGATATATATTTCATTTTGTCAGATATCTAATGAAAACTTGCGACCATACAAAAAAAATCTATACCCACCAGTTTGATTGTATTATCTAAATCCAACACTTCGATAAAACATGTGTACACTAAACTACAAAATCCTCGATCAGAGAACCACTAAAAGTGCACACATGGAAAAATCAATCACTGCCACAAAAGCGGTACTTCATAAATATAAGTCGTTAGTAATATAGTGCGCTTCCTTAGTACTAATTCTGTATAGTTACCTCAATTGTTTACACTCCTGGGGTGTAAAACTTTTGTATACAACGATTTACCTGCATAGTCGAGGGGCATGTTTGCACCTGTCTGAAATCTACACTTTAAATATCATGTGTTAACTCTCTATAACATTATCAATACCTCTTAATTAGTCATTTAATATGTCATCAGCACACACACTGAAAAACAAAATACTCTTTTTATTTATTAATTAGTGGTCGGGTCGAGACTTTATTGGGTAATTAAGTGTTTTAGAAATGAGGCCTGAAAAAATCAGGTACCTGGATACAATATTGATTTTTAAAGTCTCGCACCCTTGTTGATGATACAATCATAGCTTTGGGGCATTTAGGAAACATTCAATCTTAGAACCTATCATTATAACTTATTTTTTAAATCAAATCTGAATAAAATGAGAAGTGAAAATAAACATGCACCTAGTATCTGCATGTCAAGTATTTTATTTACAAATATTTGAACTTTTATTATTGTCTATTGAATAAGCATTGGTATTTTTGTTTATTGACCTATAATAAGCTTCATTCCTTTCATTTATGAAAAAATAAATAATATAGTCATAGTGTAATGCTAATATTAATCAACAGGCAATTAAACATGTTAAAGGTAAATCGCGGTTTGGAAAATATATGGGGAAAGTAATATTTGGTAACTTAAGTCCATTGTTTAAGGGTGGATAATCTAATGTCTGGCAATTTGACATGAATGAGAAACCCTGTCAATAGTTTAGGATTATGTAATCAGTATACCCGTTAATCCTTCGGTATATTGACAACACGTGTCGAAAAGGGGGAGAACTCTCAATAATCTCCAAATGCTACCTAGCTACTATAAGAAAATCGAATATTTATAAAATTCATTCACTGATTCATTTTGTTTGATTGATTGTGTAAAAGAGAGAGAGAGAGAGAGAGAGAGAGAGAGAGAGAGAGAGAGAGACAGAGAGAGAGAATTATAGTTAATCACATGCAAGGAATTTTTTTATTTCATGTGTTGAATCCTATGTAATTATTGATATGCTTTGCTAAAAATATTACAGGTTATCACTCAATACTCAAGTCAAACACATACACTTATCATCTTGCTTTTGCCGTCACCTTTGATATCAAATTTAAAAAAATTAAATGAAGATCACGCATTTTTTAATCTAAAACACAACGAAGAAGTGTCAGAAAAAGGGATTCAAACATTTTCAGTTTTTAAAATTGATTTTTAGCCAGGTCGATCAATGTGACATTTACTCATTCCTTCAAAGTGAAACACAAAATATGCACTGAATTACATGTCCCTGCTCTTAAAGAATAAAAAATAACTGATTGATAACCTCTGTCCTTGACTCTTAATATCACATTTCAGTATCCATGTATACCCCAAAGTTACAGCACAATTTACCAACGCTCTGGTATTTTGAATTGATTTCATAGCTACAATCTTTCCTATAATATGCCCCAGCTAATTGTTTTATGACTCGAAATGGTCACATAATATCTAATTGTCCTTTTAATGTAAATGGTCTGTTGGGAAATGTTTATATCTTTAGATATACCTTTTAGAGGGTCCTACAGATTTTAAGTTTGATTTCAATTGCCTTTCGAACAGTCTGGTCTTTAATTGTTTAAATTGCTCTATACTTGTAGAAAGTGGACCTGTTGTCACCAAGTAGATTCATTTTTATGTTTTTAACAACAGTACGAGATAGGGTCGAGTGCCTATGTGCACTCAAAGATATCTGAAAAAGGTTAAACAATCCTGTAATTGTTCTACCAACTCAAGATTGACTCTACTGGAGTTATAGATCAATATTGTGGAAACAGATTATATTTTGAAATTTGGAAACGCTGTAATTATTGTAGGGTAAGGTACAAAGCTAGATTTTGAAGAGGCAGGAAATCGGAATTTTGACTGCATAGCTACCATATTCAGGAATTTTCCCTGTAGTCAAAATAAAGAGGAAGTCGGGGTAAAGTCGAGGCAAGCAACAATCCTAACTCAAATCAACAAAACGCAAAGTCTAGAACATTTATGAAGATTATTAACATAATTATTGGCTTTAAAGTTTAGGAATGGAATTTCACTTTGCATTGATCTTTTACGAAAATACTTCTTGTGACTAAAGAAGGGTCAGTTTAATGCCTTAATATAAGTGTACTAGTATATACTAAATATGATTTATGAAAAGCTATTTTATGACAACGTAATTCAACTTCAAAAACTTCAAAATTCAATAAAACGAAAAGAAGATAACCCTTTCACAGTGTTCAATAGATGGAACTAATTATTGGTGCACTATTAAAATCAATTTTCTGCAGTGGAACATGAGAATTTGCAAATATTAATGAAAAGCTAATAATTATTTATTAAACGAGTCTAAGATGAAAAATCAATTCTTAAATACTAGAATTCCTATATTGTGCAAATCCAATACACAAGTTGCTCAGTTGTGTTTAAATTGGAGTGTCTGATGATTTCTTGCCAATTTTTCTCATGCCAGAAAATGAGACAAAAAGCCATAATGATAAATGCTATATGGTAGCTGTATGTTTAACAACACGAGGTAAAATCATTAAATATAATTCTGAATACAAAATGATAAGTATATATACAGTATGTATACAGACGTTTACTGCATGAAAAGGAACTTGATTCCAAAAGCTTACATAAAGTGGTTTTTAATAGAAAATTATAGTTACTTTGATATTCACTTTATCGGGATCTACAGTTGACCCACTGCATGTACGTTGTACATCAATAAGCTGATTTCTTGAAGAGAGTTAAAATATACAGTCAAACCTGGATTTCTCAAAGTGGGTCAGAATAACCATTTAAATATACTGTGAAATCATTGATTTTCGAGGAGGGGGGGGGGGGGGGGTCTATGTTTTAATATTTAGAGGCCCGAATATGACCACCACAAAATCTAAATTTTCATATGCAGTACTGCATTCTTCTACAACGGAATGAAGTTCCCACATAAACCAATATTTTGTACTTAAACCTTGAAATTTTACAGTATGTAATATTTAAGTAGATACTCAAATTCATGATTATATAACTATAACATCCATGCAAATAACCTTATCATTATAACATTTTGTATGATTACGACTATAAATGAATTATACATTTCATATTTGAAAAAGTCATGAGCATGTGGAGGTCTTTTATTACAGAAATCTGCGCATGTGGAGATACACCAGCTTTTCTGAGATTTGATTGTTTGTGTCCAAGGAGACCCTAGCCTGCTTCCAAATGTAAATGGTAATTAATGCAGAAATCAATGAACCCCATATTGTCTCGGAATGTCATTTTTAGCCGACAAAATAGAACAGAGAACGACATTTCACTGGGTGCCGCAGCTATAACATGAGAGTTTCTATGGCGTGAAAAGTGATTTGTTCCTAACATTATATGATCAATAATACAAAGTCTGCCATTAAGCCAAATTCAGATACAAGCAGAAGGGGTCTTGTATATTTGGTTGAAGAATCATTGAAGGATATATTAAAATCCACATTTAACAAAGAATCATTGAGAATATTCAAATGTTTCTATAAATCACTTTCCTAATACTTGATATTCAGGTCCCAAATGCCTCCTTTTAATTTGAAAACACATATAGAAAACTTAGATATTACGTCAGTTTACCTGTTTGATTAAATGAGTACCAAGTTTGCTTGAGATTAAAATTGAATCTACTCTCCATTTAAAATCATACATCGTATAGCAATCCTCTTCGTGTATTTCTCAATGGTTTGAACAATCCACTGAACAAAAGTTCTAAGAACCAATGACACTACACTGAAATTGATTTTTTTTTCAAAATCCATCAACATTCTCAGCTATTTTTTTTTCTTTCCTCAAATGGCATCATTTTTTTTTCAATTTCAGACAACATTTTGAATTTACAGTAATTTTCAAATTCTCTCTCTCTCTCTCTCTCTCTCTCTCTCTCTCTCTCTCTCTCTCTCTCTCTCTCTCTCTCTCTCTTTTTTTTAATCAAAATTCGATACAGTCCACTAAACAAAATGTCAAAATATTCAATTTGTTTGGAGTAGACTCTCAGACAAGTATTTTATGGCATCTGATAGTAGGTCCCAAAATATTTTAATATGAATAAATGCTATGGCCAGAGGTGAACTATAATGCAACTTCAGTTTGTATGCGATTGCCAATAACTTAAGCTGCACTAAGAAGATTGAGAAAATAAAAATTATACAATGAGCAAATCTTTTTATAAGGTGCAAGGATTATGTATTCAATAAACAATGACACTCTATAGTATACTTTCGTGTTAAATTTTGGACCTTATTATTCATGCACATCAGTGAGAACAAAGATAGGGTGAAACTGATATGTATTTTGTACACTCTTCTTTTTCTTCACAATGGTTAAACAAATATGTCAAAACTCTTTTTTTTAAAACGCTAGAAAACAAATCAATTGAATTCCCCTCTTTTCACTCAATGGCAAATCTTATTCATGCAAAAAGAATTCCTACTAATGTATTGTACACCCTCTCCCTCTTGCCCCTCCAATATTTAAATAACTTTTGTTTGAAGTATTTATACATACATACATGGATACATGTATTTGCAAGTTGATATACTTATTATGAGACCCCCTCCCCCCCTACTCTTCTAATGTTTAAATAACTTTTACTGGAATACTTATGCGAATTGAATTACGAATCGAAAACTGAGATTCCTCATTTCTCTTCCTTAGTTTCAATTTGAAAGGTATTTAACTAAACCTTGATCCTCATAATTTTACTTCATTCTATGAGTTCTAGCTCTCTGTATTATTTTTTATAGTTTTTGCTTATTTGCCAAGTTTAACCAGATTAAATTGTCCACTGTGGAATAGGAAATAAAATATAGATTTAAATCCAATACCCCGATTTGGCACATTAGATTAGATAAGACGTAGGGGTGCTTCAGTTTTTTTTTAAACAGATCAATCTACATTGCTAGGGTAAAATTTTGCTATTATGACAGATTAAAAATTTAACATTGGTGTTATGTATCAATTAAACAAGTTACTTGCCTACACATTTAACTTTCAAACAGTTGAGGGAGTATTTTCAATGCTTCAGTTTATTTGTTCTGCGGATTGACTTCGACAATCGATCAAATAATAAATCTTTGATAAATTAATGAACCGAAACTTCAAAAAAGGAGATAGATATTAATTATAATGGTTGACTAAGCGGAACTTTTTAAAATTGATATATACAAATTATATAGTCACAGCGACAAGAGTTTGGATACGTTTATCATTTTCAGGAAGATACGATTGGTTGGAGTGTTGTGGCTTTTTCAACCTTTGTAATTTGAAGTCGTGAAGGCATGAATCGGAAGAGCAGGGAATTCAGTAGTTTTGTCCTAAAGCACTTTCGTACCATAAATGAATAATTTAGATGCTAGTATCATATCATGCTTCAACTTTAAAAAATCATTGATATAAAATGTCATTTCAATGATCCAAGCTTAGAATATGAATGTAGCCAAATATATTGTTTTTCTCTGTTTGAGAGTATCAAAAAAGCAGGCTTTATTAATACTTCTAGCTTTTCCAGCTGCGTTTTCCATATAAAGCTTAGTAGGCAGCTTTTATAAAAATGTATTTTAGGATGTATTTCTAGCCAATCCTCTTAGTATTACCATGAACATAGCAACAGCTACGATCATCTTTTTTTTCCAAAAAGAGATTTTACTGTATGGTTTCAACTGCGATTAGTGTATCTTGAAATGTTATTTCAAAGTGATTTGATATTTTTCATTTATTATTCCCCCCTTGTTTGGGGATTTGTTTACTCTGATCACCTTAGCAACCATTTAAATCTTCAGAATGTTTTATTCAAAGCAAAATGAATTGTTTTTTAAAATTATGTTATACTTACGTTCTGGGGCTAAAACGAATGCCATTTTCGTCACTATGTGTGTATTCCTTCACTTCAAATTTAAGATTAAAGCTGCTATGAATAAATAAGCACCCAGAAAATTAAATCCCAATTTTTTTCCGATTGTAACCACCAAAGTAGAAAGAAAGTTAATTCCACATTTAAAAAAAGTATCAAATCCCTTTTCACCGCACACAATCTAGCGTTGCTTCAAAACACCGATTGCTTGCCAACAAGAAAATATAAAGACGGTGTTTGGTTAAATGCCACGGGAAATGTACGGAATTGGTCAATGTTGGTAAAAACAGGGAAAGTCTGTGAAGTGTTTAAACTAATAGTGAAATAGCCTCCTGAATTCTATGCGAAAGCGAGGACTATATTCCTATTTTAAATATTGACTTCTGAACATAAACTGCTAACTAACCATTTAAATAATCTATCTTATACATCGCCGTTCTGTTGTCAATGGGAGTTAATGTTTTATAGCAATCTGTTAATTCTGTAAAGGTGGTTTAACTCACATTTTAACTTATTAATCTTTCACTAGAACCATATTTTTTACCCATCAAAAATTTCTTATTCATAAATATATGCCTTGTGTACATTTGAAATTAAATGCTATTTAAAAGTGTATGCCTAACAATTTAAACCTAGTCCAAGAAAGGAATCTTTTAAATGAATATATTTCGACTTATAGGATTGAAAAGAATTAAAGGCAAAAACAAAAATATTGATCCAGTGTAACAAAAGCGCTTTTGTGAAATTTATTGTTTAATCACATTCCAAAGTAACTCACTGTGTCTTTTTAGAAAATATCATTGAAAGTAAAGAGATAAGACCAAAGCATTGGCTTTTTCTGTCTTTTTTTAAAACCCTATAAAACAAAAGACCGATATCTGATTCCAGTTGAGCGTGTAGAGACAATGACTCTATTTTATAGCTAGGTATTGATTAAATAGGCTTTTTTCGACCCAAGTATTTATTAACATAGATTTTTTGACAGCAGCCCCCCTATAAACTTGATATTGGATGACAATTAAATTAAACATATAATATTGATTAGAAGAAAGAGGTCATCTAATCATTCTTTCATGATCAGTGAATAATTGAGAATATCAACTTAGCATCACATTATACCGGTAGACATTGCTTCAGAGAAAAGGAATGCTAAATGGGTTCCATTATGTCAGAGAATTTGTTTCTGCAGGTTATGTAAATTGTACTTGCCAACGCAAAAGACAGTCTGTAGCATATCAATGAATGAAGCTGTCCTAGATCAATGGTCGTAGGATTGATAGACTAAGAAAATGGCATATTTAAAAGATTGTCAGAATAAGAAATTGTATATCAAAATGTCCTAATTTTTAGCTTACAAGAAACAATCTCTCTCTCTCTCTCTCTCTCTCTCTCTCTCTCTCTCTCTCTCTCTCTCTCTCTCTCTCTCTCTCTCTCTCCTTTATATTTAAGATTTCTTTGACAATAAGATAAGATTAACTTTAATATTAGCAGTTGTGTATATCTAAAGAAAGCTGTGTTAGTTATTCAATTATTTCATTCAACATTGTGATGTGAAAACTTATAAAAACATTAGCACCATCAATAAAAATGTCATATTCCTTACCCTTGTTTCATTAAAACAATTTTAAGTTTTATTTGCTAAAGGGGCTTGGTTACACAAACTGAGAGCAAAATTATTGCTTTCAATGTTTATAAAGTGATTTAATCTTTAAAAACTTAAAACATCGTTCAATTTGATGATATAGCGAGAGTAGACACAGTATACATTGTCTCTCAATAATGGGTAGATCGAACCAGTATATAATGTATCGCACCGTCTGCGATATTATGTCATTATAATTCTCAAGTAAATACTTCTGTGTCTTGTGAGAGTTTGTCCGTGGGATTTGGCAGGGGGCTAGGAAGATAATTTTATCACTGATCATTATGTCAACACAATAGGGGGCTAATCTACTTTGTGTATTCTACTACCCTGGAAGCAAAGTAAATTTAGATTTAAACACTTTTGCTCATAGCATTGGAAAATCGTTTCTCAGTTCGTACTAACTTTTTCTTCTTCTTCTTTTTTTTTTTTTTTAAAAAGAGTATTTGTGCTACACTACTTTAAATTCAAGCAATACTGTGATTTTTTTTTTGAAAATAAAATAATTTCAGGATTAGTGTTAGATAACTTTATATCAATATATTTTTTATCTCTTTCTCAAAACTTTCATTTAAAAAAGTCTGGAAAAAAAACGCTGCTTTCACTTTCCAGAAAAATGACATTTTTTCTGGAATTTAAAAGTAATCTACAACTACTTAAGGAAATTTTTTTTTAACTTTAAACTTTTTATTTGATCTATGTTATAATTTTCTTGTTTAAAATTCCTAATACTTACGATCATGTGTCAAGGTGAGAGGACCTTTATTTACATCAATTTTTAATGCCATATTTTGATTCTTCTTAAATATCAATATTTACAATATGGTCATTAATTGGGATTAACACGCTTATTTTCCGGAAGCGTGGATTTGTTGTAATAATTGTCATGGTGCGATCAATTGAATAATCGAAAGGGAGAGTAATTTCTTATATAAATTTTTCCTTGTGAAATACTATAAATATTCATGTTTTTCTATCTTTGACGCTTAAAACTATTACCATATTTATTTCCAGAGAATATGAATATCATTTACAGCATTTAAAAAAAATGACTCCCAGATTATATCACTGTTCTTGAAAACGATCCCTTTCAGTTCTCTCAACGACGAAGTTGACCTACCGGAAGATAAACTTTTTCATGTCATGCGCAGAGAGAAATTCCCAAACAGCAACAGTTTTGCGGCAAAATAGGTCCTAGAAATCAGTCATTAAATCTGCCAGGATGGTAGACACAGATCCTACAATAATAGTATGTACATTCAAAAGACTGAAATAAATATTTTATCCAGAGAAAGTGGAAATCGACTTTCTTCCTTTGCGAAAAGTGATAATGTTATTTTAATTTCGAATTTCCTCAGTTTTTTTCTTCTATTTACAATTTTGCTTATAAAGATTTTATAAATATTGTTCGATTTGTTGATATTTCTGAAGGTAGTTTTTATATAACCCTTTTCTTTGTTTCAAAATAAAGAAATAAAAACATCTCTACTCAAGCTTTCGAAATGTAAAACATCACATTAGTCAGGTCCAGTACAATCACTAGATTTAGCTATGTAGGTAGAATTATTTATTCATTTATTTAGCTATTTCAATGCAACTTTTCAAAGTTTTTCTTTTTATTAAAAAGAGACAAAAAGTCGCAATTCAATGACTATTAATTATACCCCCCGCCTGAAAAGTGGGAGGGTATATACTATATAGTGATCGGGATTTCCGTCCATCCGTCCGTCTGTTACGCTTTATCTCTTATCCGCAACTCCTCTTATACTAATGAGTGAAATTTAATGAAACTTTCACAGAATCTTTATTACATATTGCCATTGTGCACCTCCTATTTTACTTTTTTATTCGACACGTATTTTAGGTTTCCCATAGCAAAACATGGACATTGCCATTATATGTTTACCTATGACGTCACATATAGAAGCTTCTGGATAACATTTGATAGGATGAGTTATTCCTTTTTACACATTACCGTAAAACAATATTTAGCAACACATGGACATTATGGGAGGTGGGGGTATCATTTAGTGAGCTCATTGCTCACAGTACCTCTAGTATTTATACTAGTGAGGTTTTAAAAAACAAGCCAAAGCAGAGATAGTTTATACATTGCTGCATTTGGACAATTTAGAGCAAAACATGTAATTTCATTGTTTGGATAACTGTCCTTTCTATTGTGTGGGGTGAGGCATGGCTGAGTATGATCACTTCACATTGTGCCACAGTGCAGAATAATTACCGACCTATTATCATGTTAACCAGAACTGGATTTCTTTGTCATTTCATTCCAGGAGTAACTGTTCTAGCTGTCATACATAGCCCCAAAACGTTCAGAACTTTGATTGCAATTGCGCAGAAAAAGACATTTCTTCAAGAGTGATTTTTTCATGAATTGTTTTCAGATGAGTTCAAAGTTGAAAATGATCACTGCATCAAATTGGGATTTTTCGCGCAACCTGAGAAAAATGTTTTTTATAGATATAAATTGATCTGGTAGCTAAATAAAGCTACCTCGGCTCAGGTAGGTAAATAAATCTAAGTAGGTAAATCAAGCTACGTAGCTAAATCTAGTGATTGTACCAGACCTGTTAGTCATTCAACATCTGAACTGTTCAACCCTTTTTTTTAAAATAAATTTTCCTTAAATTTTAAGTTATACATTAGATGTCTTGGTCTCTTGCAATTTTTCTGTACACATCTCTTCTAGGGAAAAATTTCCTACTACTGCAGGGAGAATTATTACTGTCACATGGAAAATGCAGCGGTCGAAGGCCTACAGAAGTTCAGTAATGACCCTGTCCTAAAGTTCTTTAGGGCATATGCAATTATTTTACAAGGTTTGTGATAATTTTCACACATTTCACTCCATTTTTACGTAATATGTTTAATAGTGTAACAACTGAACAAGTACATTGTTACGTTTCAGTACAGTGATCTGTTTAATTTGAAATCTAGACTGTGATTTCACATGATATCAGTTGCAAACTTCAAAAGTCTTATTGAAATTGAAATATGTGTATGTTTTGTAAAGTTGCAATTTAATTTTATTCAAATGAAGAGAATACACATTGAATTCATGTCATGAATGTCAGTTTCAATTGCTCTTCTGTTAGGGGTGACACGATACATGTCCTTCACAGTTCGATATGTATCGTAAAATTTGGTCTTGGTTCGTTTATTTTCGATACGATACATTTTGACAGATGGAAACAAATTCAACTGTTGTTTTATTCTTCTTTTTTCTTAATCTAGTCAAACAATTTAAAATTATTTTTTAAATTTGAAGTCCACAAAAATTTACATTTTTGAACTAATTATATGGAGGAGCATGTTTATACCTTATGCCAAACTTAATGGAATGACGATCCCGACCGAAAAAAAAAAACAAAAACGAAAATAGAGATTTTGTACCGTGTATCGAACCGAGAAAAAATACCGCGGTGAACCGTTTCACTCCTATCTTCTGTCTTCGAACTGCTACAAAATGTATCTCTATAAGGCACATATATTTTTTCATTGATTCCGCAAGAAGGCATCAATGTATTGATGCTGTACCAGTTATTTTAAGTGTTTTAGGTTTGTGGAAGTCTGATCTTGAAAGTTTGGGAACTGACTCCCTGTCTTTGTTTTAAATAATTAATGACTAATGTGTAGTTCAATATTAATTTCCTCTGTTCCAAACTTCCAATACATTAACATATGTAGAGATTGCTGTTGTCCTACACATGATTATAATAGTGCAGAGAAAAAAATTAATTTACATGATTTCTATACATTTACATGTACAGTTTACTTACCATCTAAATCAAATTGATAGATTTATAGATCTGTGAAAAAATATTGCTTTAGGTCGGGTTCAAGAAGGAATCCGGGAGCTTGATGTATTGAAAGACAAGAGAGATGTTAATATTTGCTCTACAATGGCTCTGATTTATGCACACAAGCACAGCCAATCTGTTGGTGAGTTTATTTATTGTAAATGAATATTGTAATTGTTTAATGATCATTGTATTTGTTAAACATCCATTTAAATCAGCAATACCATAGACAAGATCAAAGTTAATTTTCGTGTCATCAGGAAATATGCATTGTAGTTGGTTCTCTCTTCTGATTCACAGTCTTCTCTTTCGTAGATCGAGAGGCTGTTCAAGAGTTGGATGCCAAACTAAAGGAAGAGAGAAAACAAAGTGGAGAAATGGTGAGGAAGAAAAATACAGAATTCAAATAAAAATAGTCATTTATTTTAAATTTATTTTTAGATTCTTTTTTCTAATGAAATACTTAAACTGTGAAATCACTAATTTTCATGGGGGTTTTTGAATTAAGAGACCCAAGAATTCACTTCCACCACAAAATGTAAAATATGTCGTATACATAACTACTCTATAAATCTGCAACCACAAAATCTAATCCCATTTAAACCCATAGTTTTTCCTCAAACCACAAAATTTACCCCAGGAAAATATATGATTTTACAGTATTACATTTTGTAATTACAGACCTGTTTACTCTTGCGATTTCATCGTATTTTGTACGGATTTTTAGTTTAAAATATGTCTCACATTTTGCTATTATGAAAATACGGAAATCGGAAATACATTTGTTTGGAATTTAGCTGTTAGTTTTCATTATGATCTATCTTCGTTTCACGCCTTTGAATCACTAAAAAAGAGAAAAATTTAAAACACTGAAGTGATGTCGGGTTGCCAAAATGCTCTGGTATTGTAAAAGGACAAAGACCATGTTGTTAAACCAAGTTTTTGTAATCAGAAAAGCAGTTCTCTTTTAATGTTTGTAAAATCGATGGAAAGTTAAATCTTACTGGCAAATGCCAAATCGCACGGAGAAATTCAATCAAAAATACTGAGAGGCGAAGATATGGGTAAACAGGTCTGTAATTAATTTGTAGAGGTACTTATATAGAATGGAGTTAGGTACTTTTTCTTTATTTGCTATTTTGATTTCTGTTGGTATTTTACTCTTTTAATTCTATCAAAGGGTTTGTACTATGGAGGACTATTTCTGTTGCTAAATGGCAAACCAGACAAAGCCAGAGAATACATTGACAGAATGCTAAAAATGGCTACCACTAAAGAGGTAAGAAAAAAAAATGTTCACAAATGATTTGAAAAAAAAATCAATTGCATCAAATTTTTTTGGTACCCCTTTTACAATTTTATCCCATAGGGGCTTGTCTTCCGGATTGCTAAATGTAAAATAAATTTTAAAAATTTTGAATCTTCTTTAAATACACTTAAAAGTTGTTAAAATAAAGATCTAAACCATTAATTTATTTCGGTATCATGGCTCTGTCCCCTACAGTGATGATTTTCCTAAATGTTGATGTGATTGTCAGTCGTGAACACGCGTTTAATCAACAATAAACGGATACAATTTCTTCGATTTGAGCTCATCTCGCTGAATTGACCCAAAAAGAACGGAAGACAAGCCCCTATGTTTTATCCCTGTTAATTATCCCACTGCAACAAAGTTTGAGGCAGTAAAGTACATGTATAAACACAATTTTATGTGTGTGTTTGAGGGAGGGTGTGTGTGTGTTAGTTATGTACATGTAATTATAGTGATCAACGTGTGTAATGTCCAGTTGTTATGTAAAAGAGGAATTGTTTTATAATTTATAGAAGACAGACTTCACAGCATTTATAAAGTATTATGTAAGCCATCCATGTGTTCTGTTTTGATATTCCAAGTTCAGGTTTAAAAATTTGTAAATTTGTATTTCATTGTATGTTTTGCATGCAGTATTGCTTTGAAGTTTTTTAAGTAAATGATTCATTAGATGTTTAACATGATTTTCATTATAATGAGAGGTCATGTAGCAATTGTTCATTTATTCCGTGAAAATACATACACTTGCAAGAGATTTATAATTCTGAATTTGTATTCACATAGGGATTTGTTGCCAAAGGATGGGTTGAATTGTTGAGCGGCAGAGAGGCAAAGAAAGCAATTAAATATTTTGATGATGCCATTGGGTGAGTGAAATCAGAAAATACTTTTATACCATGTCCAGTGTTTTCTCTTGCATGGTATTTTCATCTCTAAAGGAAGAAGGAAAGTTTATCAGATAAATTAGACATTATATAAAGTTGACTTGTTTTGCAGTGTTATCTCCTTCAGTTTATTAACAAGGGATTTAAAGCTTAAGACAACAAGATTTTAGAGAGTTAATCCAATTTTTAATGATAAAGTTTCAATTTAACCTAGTCTCTGACACTTATTTTCAACTTCAGCTTAGCAAAAATTGGTGTATATGTGTACTATCACTTATTTTATGATATAGAGTTTGTTTTTAAAACTTTATTACAGAATGGATGGTTCTCGGGATATAAATGCGCTGGGAATCTACTTGTTGGTATTTAATCTTTTTTTTCCATCACAGGGTTTGTATTATGGAGGACTGTTTCTGCTTTTACAAAGGGAAAGGCAAAGTACCTGGAGTCGCGACACAATTTTACTGGTGCACTAGAACTAATTAATCAGCTGATTGTGACCTATCAGGGGTTCATGCCAGCCCTGATTGAGAAAATGAAACTACAGCTCAATCTTCAGGACTGGGACCAAGCCATTGAAACAGCTCAAAGGTATTTATAGTTACAGTTTTGTACAAAAATAATTTAGGAATTTCCAGTGATGAAACTTATGTGAACAGAACTTAAAGATATTTCTCAAATACTAGCATCTCAGCTTCAAAAAAGCTTATAAATGGCATAAGTTCGTAGTTTGAAAAACAGAAATTGAAGTAAACATTTACTTTCAAACTTTAATGATAGTGTCTTAAAACAATTAAATGACTATGTATTGTATGTCCAAAAGCTTGTATTGACTTTCTTCATTGTATTAATAGAGCATTGGATGCAGACCTTCACTGCACAGAAGCACTGAAGTACCAAGTTATCTACCTACTGGCCAGGGAGGGCAACTACTCTGAGGTCTGTACAGCATAAAAGATAGAACTCCAGCTATTATCTTTCACTGGAATTCTATTTTCTTAGGCTTATCTTGTGATTTATTATTGTAGGCCTCCAACAAGATAGGAGATGTTATATCAGCCCTAGATAGATTTGAACCACGCAGTGCTTTCCTTTACTACCACATGGCCCAGATATTTTGCAGAATGGTGAGTTGATAAATGTGAACACTGATTTTGGTAAACGGTTTTTATACCCCCCGCAAACGAAGTTTAGGGGGGGTATATTGGAATCACCATGTCCGTCTGTCCGTCTGTCTGTCTGTCTGTAGACGAGATTTTGTCCGGACCATTACTCAGAAACTATTGGAAGGATTTGTCTGAAAATTTGTACAAATATTAATCACCATATGAAGTTGTGCACCTGATATTTTCATCTTGATTAGATTATTATTTTGAATTTTACAGGTGTTTTTTCATTTTTATTTTGTGGTTTTATCCGGACTGTTTCTCAGAAACTATTGCAAGGATTAATCTGAAAATTTGTACACTTATTTTTCACCATATGAAGGTGTGCAATTGGAATTTTCAACTCTTTTTGTTCATTTTTTTGCATTTTACAGGTTTTATTTTTTATTTTAATTGACTTGTTCATTTTGGGCTCATGTATAAGGTTTTAGACATAGAATCTAGAATATCTGTACAAAAATTTTACAGCTTAAAACTACTTGTATAAACTTAAAAAAAGAAACATCATCAAGAGTTAAAAACAGTTTTTACATTGCACAGAAGATAATGTAATTTTATTTATCTCTTGGGAATAATGACTGGACATGCATCCAGTTAAAGATAAATTAATGAGTTTGGTGTAGGAAGTTGAACATTAAGGCATCTTATTATCAACCATGTGTAATCTCCTGGGAATCAGGCACAAGAATTAAAGATCTCTCTTCTCTTATTCTCTTAATTGTAATTTATTGTCTGTCAAAGCACTTCATTACTGGATGACCAGCTCTTTATTTTCAAATGAATCGATATAAAGTTCTCAAGATTAATTTGATTTTGTATAATATGATTTTTTTTTTCAACAATCAGTTTGCAGAGTGACATAACACATAATTGCAATATATTTTTTTAATGCAGAAATAAAAAAATTAAATAAAAAAAATAATGTTAAAATGGAATTACAATGTATTAGTATTGATGTTTCATTTGGTTGCACCTTTGTTTCATTCATTAAGAAACATGATGAGCAATTGTATTTCACTGCAAATTTTTGTAAGTAAATTGTGAACACCTCTAGATCCATAAAGTATTTTTGAATTGGCACCTTCTCTGAAAAACCCAGCGGGGGGTATTTGTCCCTATTGGACAGTTCTAGTTTTTTGCATTTTCATCTTTTATATATATCTATTAAACCCAGAAACTGGCATGGATACAAAAAAGAAAAAGAGAACTAACATTTTATTGCAGCAGGATGTTTCTCCCCTTATAATAAGTATACGTTTTTATTGGCAGTGTGGGAGGAATGCCCTGGTTCTACAGCAGACCTATACACTAGTGGAGCGATCTGTCCAGCAGGATCCAGAGAACACAGAGTATATAAACGAACTAGGCTTCCAGCTCCTCCTACAGGGAAAGGTCAAGGACGCCATGAAATGTTACAGGAACGCCATGAAAATCAACGACACCAGTGTTCAGTCTCTCACAGGTTTGTTTGATGACATAGAGGTTAAATCAGGCTGGGGTTGCCTTATTTCTGAAATTTCATCATTTTGGCTCGTCCTTACTGATAGACAGAAGTTCAAGAAAGCTTTGCATAGCGAAATGAGATAAAGCAAATTTTAGCTGTAACAAATCTAAAAAAAAAATTCGTTATATGCATTCAATTGTTTCACATATTGTAGTTTAGTGTATTGACTTTTCATTTCAAAAATGACAAGTTTATATATAAAAATTTAACCAATGTCCTTTCTGTACAGGTATCATTCGCTGTCAGCTGATCGAGAACCAGCTGGATGATGCGGCTCAACAGTTAGATTTCCTACAGGAAGTACAGCAGAGTATAGGAAGGACATCGGTAAGTGGTGCTCCCAAAAAAGGGAGACAACTCCTCTAGAGAATTTTAGAAGCAGCTCATGTATGGACATTCATTTAATCATCATGAAAAAGAAACTAAATTTCATTATAGGAACTGGCCTACCTGAGTGCTGCATTGGCTATAAAGAGAGGTGAAGGACCAGAGAAAGCCTACAAACTCTTGAATGAAGCAGTGGAGATTCATTTCTCAGCCCTAAAAGTAAGTCCACTGGAAGAAATTGGGAAAACTTTGTTTTGGTTTATATGATTAAATCAAGTACTAGTAACCTAAAGTGATGAAGTTTTATACAACCTTTCTATCCTTTATAGGGAAATCCCCTTGGTCCTCAGTACTTCCTCTTGCTCAATCCAGACTTTCTGCTCCAGATGATCAAAGACTTCTTAGTGTTTGCTCCCACACAAGTAAGTTTGCATGTTGGTAATTAAAAAATATGAATATGCAGGCGAAAAAGTCTAAATTTAAAAGGCAAAAAACCAAATAACTAGGATCCCTGATCAATGGCTTCAATTTTTAATAAATCAATTTATTGCTCTTACAGCCAATAAAGCAGGGTCAGCCCCCGGATCCACTCCTGAAGCGCTGTAATCAGGTACTGGAGGCCCTGACCCGGACTGTACCAGGACTTCTAGAGGCCCTGTACCTAATGGCCAAAGTCAGGTTCCTTCAAGGTATGCTATGAATTAAAACTTAAATGAAATGATAATTATGTACATTCTACTTACTCACCTAGTCCTTTTCGTGCTGGTCAGCACATAAAGACATTACCAGAGACATCCATGAAGGTCTGTCTTGTGTCCATCTCTGGATCTGCCCCATGTCCAGTTGTTCCTCTTTCATTTTATATTACAGTCTAAAAATGAACATATGAACATTGTTTAATACAAAAAAGAAATGATGTGATAACATAAACATATAAAAGCACCACTGATTTACATTTGTATATTCCTGTTGTAGGTGACATAGACGCGGCCCAGGGGACCCTGAATCACTGCCTGGAGATGGAGAACACGTACTCAGACGCCCACATCCTGATGGCTCAGATCCACCTCTACCAGAACAACTTTAAACTTGCCAACCAGTCACTGGAGGTCGGACTCAGCTACAACTTCGAGGTCAGTCAGTATGGAATTTATTCTGAGTGGAAGTCTGCAATCATAAAGTGAGGCCTTTATGTGAGGCAAAATGGTGAAAGAATTTTGTCAGAAGTAAAGTTTGTTCGGGGAGATTATGTTGAATTAACTGTCATGAATATCTTTAATTGTTGGCCAAGTAGAATAAAATGAGTCAATTGGATCTGGGAGAAATATACCTAGATTTATTTATTAAAATGAATGCATGCAAAACTGAACAGTTTTCATCAGAATGAAGTAGATGTTTTATTATTTAAATTTGATTGACAGGTGAGGGACCACCCCCTGTATCATCTGATTAAGGCTCGCATCCTGAAGAAGTCAGGAGATTCAGCGGAGGCTGTTAAAACTCTTCAAATGGCCATGGCTCTGCCAGGGGTCAAATCAGCTGGTGAGTTTTGATGTGAACTCAGTATAAAAACATGTGATGGCTCATGTTATATTGACCAGTTAGTTACAGTTACATTTCGTTGTCTTTTATTGATGAAAAAAAGTGAATATGAAGTGAATATAATGCTATGAATTATGAATGAAAAATGAAATATAATATGCAATGTTTTGAATGCAATATACAATTTATTTTGGACTTACATCTTGCTGGAAGGGAAATTAAAATTGAAAGATTCTTACTATGACTTAGAATGGCTTTGATTAGTGTGCATTGCATTAACAGGAAAGGGACAGATGCCAAAGAAGGGGAAGATGCTAGACATCAGTACAAATGACAGAGTGTCTGTGTACCTAGAACTGGCCGAGGCCCATACTTCTCTGGGAGAAACAGTAAGTAGTGGACAACAAGCCTCAAAGAAAAAAAATTAACCTAGCCCTATGTAAAATTAAATACATTTACATGGATGTTTTCTATAAGTATGTATAAAAGATGTGAGAAAAAAAATTATTTGTAGATTAAATTCCTAATTATCACTGAAAGAGATTAATTTTACTAAAAAAAAAAAAAAAAAAAAGAGTTAAGTACTCATGTAAAGACAGTTTAATATGGATCATATTAACCATCTCTAACAGCATGAGGCAGCTAAGGTAATGCAGGATGCCATTAACGATTTCGGCGGCACCGCTGAGGAGGTGAGAATCGCCATTGCTAACGCTGACCTATCCATCGCCAGAGGGGACGTGGAGATGGCCATCACGATGCTGCGGAACATCACGCCAGATCAGACATACTACGTCAAGTCCAGGGAGAAGCTGGCAGACATTTATCTCCATCACAAGAAAGACAAGAGGCTGTACACTGGCTGCTACAGGTATACTGAAACTTTCTAGTTTTTTTTTTTTTAAGAGTGTAAATTACTCAAAATTGTAGGTTTTCATTTTCCCCCCCAAAATGTTATTACATTCAAATCTCACTATCTGGAACTCAATTGAACTGAGTAAACATTTTGAGATATCCCATGATTTGAGATATCTAGGGTAAAATGCTCAAAGAATAAGTGGTTGGGACTTCCAAATCACTTTGACATACATGTATCTATGGTATTTGAGATATCAATGTTTGAGATCCCAAAGTTCAACTGTATTTTTTTTTATATTTCAGGGAGCTATATGACAAACAGCCCAATGTAGAGACAGCATTATTATTGGGTGATGCCTACATGAGTATTCAAGAGGTTGGTATCACAACAATAAAAGCTCATTTAGATTTACTTAACTTAATTTGATCAGCAAGTAGTCATATTTAGTATATGTGTACTGATATAAATTGCTGTAAAGAAGAATGTATAATGCACTTTCTACATGTAAGTACATCATGATTAGTTTTTATAGAGGATTTGTTTTGTTTCAGCCTGATAAAGCCATTGAGGTCTATGAGAGAGCAATGAAGAGCAATCCAAAAGAAACTCAGCTGGCCAGCAAGATTGGTCAAGCCCTGGTCAAGACTCACAACTATGGAAAGGTATGTTACATAGAAAAACATACTGATCATAACATAACTATTGAAAGATATTTAACAACAAACATACAATTCAGCTCTCAGTGTCTTATGGATCACTTTATAATATTCTTTCTTTAAATGTGTCTTTTGTTAGAATACTGTTGTGAATAAATGGTTGTGTGCATTTTGATATTATTTTGATAATTTAATGTTTGAAGGCAATAAACTACTATGAAGCTGCATTAAGAAACGGCAACAATCAAGGCTTTTTGAGGTAAGTTAATGTTTTATTGAATATGTAGCATTCCTGTGTAGCACTTATATAAATTTTATACCTGTCAAAACTATGTGTAAAACTGTTGAATTTAATGTATACTACATGTTTCAAGTCTCTTAACTGCTGTTTATATGTCTACAATACCTGTAACTCTCCATTTGTATGTAATCACCTGTATCTGTTTATGTTATAGGTAAAGTGGATTTACTTTTCATATATATATGTGTAAAGTGAGAGAAAATGAAAATATAATTGCTTTTGTTTGTTTCTAAAAGTTTTAAAAGATTTGTAAGGTAAAATCAAATCAGGGCACATATCAAATTTTTACACTGTTTTATGAAAGATGTGTCAATATTGTGTTCATCTGATGACACAAACTATCTCACTCTCAATATTATACTGAAATTTTCATCATAATTCAACTCATTAAAATATACATGTAATTAAATAATACTAATACCATTAAAAGGAGTAAAGATATTTTTGTAAGAATGAATAACTATAGATGTACGAGGGTCATTCAAAAAGTTCGTAGACTCTTTTATTTAATGTCAGATTATATCCAAATTTGGTACAAATATTTTGACAGCAGATTCAAATAATTTAAGTAAAAAAATTGGAATGTATCTTCATATTTGTTAAAATTACCAAGGATTTAGAACAGCAAAAATGGGGTCATGGAGCACCGTCCAAATTGAGTAATTTACTAATTTTCACTTTATAGTATTTACAACCACCCTCTGATAAATGGAGCTGAAACAAAATAAAATCTGCATGTTTAAGTAAAGTATTGCTGTATTAATTAAAATGAAACCAGGCTATGTAATATGTCACTCCATTTAAAAGATATCAGTTTCTAAATACATATGGACTGGATTAAAAAAAGCAAAAAAACCATGACGTTGTAGGACGTCACGGAGCATCAAGTAGCAATAAAATTGTACTTTACAATCGGGAAACTTCTTCTACAAGCTTAAAAAATCCGTATAAACCAGGATCTGTATGAAAAATAATCTGTGTATTTGTATTAAATGGAAAATACAATTTTTGAGTGGTAGCGAGTTTGAATCGGACGATGGATTGTCTGCAAAGAAACAGATTAAAGTTAAGAATATTGTCGAAAGAGTTAGGAACGTCATTGAACGTGATGTGTGCTTCATTGTTGCAGAATTAATAGAGTTACATGGTAAATTAAAGAATTTGAAAACAATGACATTCTTATTCAAGCTATATTTGTACAATTGTTCGCAAACTAGGTGTTAAGTGTTATGGATATGTTTTTTGAAAGGAGAAGACGCTACAAACCGTGTTTGAAATTAAGAAAATTAGTATAATTTTGACAAACTTTCTCAACGTTTTATTTGACGTTACAATGTTGGTTAACGTGCTCCGTGATAACAAAACATGTTGGTTTAAATATTGCCTAACAAGAGTTCTATTTAATCAAATGGAATGAAACTTCACACTTCGACAAAATAAATGTTTATGTTTACGAAAATGTGTTGATCTATAATCTTGTAATAATTATATGACGATGAGAAGCATTATCTACGTATTTTTTGAATGACCCTCGTATGCATATATTTTTAAGAAAAATGTATATAAGATTATTATTTTTTATTTTCAGCAGCTAAATGATTATTTTCAGGAGCTAAATGATATTAATTTATGATTATATTAACTTGTTCTAGTGCAACTAAACTGAAAAAGTACTATAAAGAAAGGTATAATCCTAAATTTGAGATTTTGAAGAGGAATTTTAATTTGTTGTTTCTTGATTACAGTTTCTTTCTTTAAAATAAAAAAAAAATAGAATTTCTGATTTCTGATTTTTCATGGACAGTCATCATTGATTTATGTTT
The DNA here is from genome assembly GCF_032062105.1 of Saccostrea cuccullata. Taxonomy (NCBI): domain Eukaryota; kingdom Metazoa; phylum Mollusca; class Bivalvia; order Ostreida; family Ostreidae; genus Saccostrea; species Saccostrea cuccullata. The sequence continues at coordinate 176,117 of NW_026928317.1, read as the reverse complement.
TACTAACTTGTTTTTCACTTTCTGGGGATGTAAATTCAGAGTTGAAGTTTCACATACATGAGATAAAATATTTCTCTTTTGCATCAAACACTTTACAACAATAAAGTTACAATACATTTAAACAACATTATATGCTAAGAAGTACATGTATACATGTATAAAAAAAAAAAAAAAAAAAAAATATCAGGAATATATTATGCATATGATTTATCAAATGATTTCCAAACAAATGAGTATATTCCATTTATTACATGGCATTGTACATACATGTAATAGATAGTTATTTCAAATTAATTTACATTAACCAAGCAAAATTGTTCATCAGCTTATCATCATTTAATTTTTTTCTTTGTTTGTAGACATGACCTTGCCGAACTGTTGCTGAAATTACGCCAATACGACAAGGCAGAAAAGGTGCTGAAACAGTCCCTGGAAACAGAAGCAGGTGTGTTTCTCTATTCTTTATATCCTTATCTACTCACAAAGACTTGAAAATATCATGTATTAAACTCAATCTAATTAAAAAATCAGATGTTAGATCTGCTTGCATACTCGCTAGACTAATTTTTAACATCATCCCATAGAGGTTCACATCAGGGGTCAAATTCGGAACAGCTCGAGACTTATTTGCTTCAATAAATATATGATGATTTTCCAGGAGACAATTTGATTGGTTGATAGAATTTGACCTCTGACATGACCCTTTATGGGATATTGTTAGATGTTAGTGTAGCAAGTATGCGAGCGGATCTAACATCTAATTTTAATTATATTGCGTGTAACTGCTTGTAAGTTCATTTGGTGAAATACTTGCGTGAAAAATCATGGTAACATTGGTATCATCATTAAAAAGATGTTAAGGATAAACCTCTTGAGAGAGGTAAAAGTAAAGTCACCCCAGCTGATGACATGGAGGTGAAAATTAATGCTATTCTTGGGGACATTGAAAAAGAAAAGTATGCAGATGGTGAGGAAGTTGAAACATGTGTTGGAGAGAGAAAGAAAATTAACAGAAATAGAGAGGAAATGTCCAGAGTGAAATATCTGTCAGAGATGTGTAAGGCATTCAGGAGTTATCTGTTACAGAAGTTTGGATTCTGCATGCATGAACACCTGATGTTGATTTAGTTTCTTGTTTATGCTACATTTATTTGTACTAGGTGATTCTTAAATGATTTGAAGAAAATAGTTGTGTTCTTGTTTTTGTTGAAAACTGTTTGATTTTGCCTTATTTTTAGAATCGTGAATTGAACTGTTGATCAAGAAAGAATATTGTAAATGAGGATAGTAGAATTTATCACAGTTTTGCCATAATTTTCAAGAGAATACCTAGAATCGTATAGTTGGTTCATGTTTAATTTGTAAACTAAAGTGAAAGACTTTGAAGATTCTTCACCTCCTCCACTTTGATTCATGTTCATAAACTTGACCCAAGAAGAATAAAAAAAGAGATGTAGAAATTCTAATTTAAGTATAAGATGTAATGTAAATTTTGATTGTGATCTAACAGCTTCAGACCTGGACACGATGATGGAGCACACCCGACTGATGGTTCTACTGGCCAAAGTTTACCAGAAGGTGGACAGACTGGAGGATGCCATGACAGCTCTCACCAAGGCCAGGGACATGCAGGCCAGGTATGTCATCCAAATCATCCAAATGTCAGGGCTATGATATGTACCGAGATATCTTTTCATGGTTTAATTGAAAAACTGTCTAGTGAAAAAATGATGTCATTTGATTGGTTGTACATTGCACATGTATTGTGATTTGGATTTTGTAAGTATTGTCTTTTCATTAGCTTACACATAAAATTATCAGTAAAAGTCTTTTTATGGGCTGATGTTTGAAAAACTTGTTTCTTGCCTTGTGCAGGGTTCTGAAGAGAGTTCAGATAGAACAGCCAGATGCCATTGGTCAGCAGAAACAGCTGGCTTCAGAGTATGTACTCACCAAACACCAGGCCCCGGGGCCATAAAACGTTGTTGAGCTCACTTTTGATGTCAGTCTCACTTTTACAAAAGGAATTGATAATAACAAAGTGAGACTGAGATCAAAAGTGATCTTGTCTAAGTTTTATGGTCCCGGAGACTGAATTATATTTACTTTTTCTATCAATAGAATTACAACTGTGAGGATACATTTGTCTTGCCAATACATGTATTAGGTCTGTGCATAAGAAAATAATTTCTTAGTGTTTATATGATTCTTTTGTAGTATTTGTGTGACAATGGCCGAACAAGTGAGGGGACAGAGAGATTACGAGAAGGCCATCAAGTTCTACAAAGAAGCTTTAGTTTATAACGAGAATGATAGCAAGGTAATGTACCAAGGATACATGTAAATTCATCGATCAAGAAATGAAAGTCTTAAAATAGTGGGCAAGACATTATGGCTGATATCTGATTCTCAGTATCTTTTGAATCCATTATAGCTTATAGCAGGTGGAAATATTTTCATTGCTTGTCATTAAATTTTAATGATATATTTTTTATATCCATTTAATAGGTGATGTTGGATTTGGCTGGGTTGTATTTAATGACAGAAGATTTAGATTCATGCCAACATCAGCTAATGACTCTCCTGAAAAATGAGAAAGAAAATGATGCTGCAACAATTGTGAGTATAGGGTACCAGAACTTATGGGGATAAAGAAGTAGAGCATCTAGCCCCCCAAAATGTACAAATATTTCTTCTTTTCTGATAGATGTTGGCTGATCTTATGTTCAGAAAGAATGAATATGACTCAGCTGTTCACCATTTCCAACAACTGTTAACAGTTAAACCAGGTATTGTATTTAACAAATGTTCAGCCTCATTGGCATAAATATAGGATTTCAGAATGCCTCTCTCTTCCTCTGTGACTGATATATATTGTGTTTATTGACAGATAACTACGAGGCCTTGGCAGGGTTAGTAGACTTAATGAGGAGATCTGGAAAATTGGAGGAAGTCCCAAAATTCCTGGAAGCTGCAGAAAACGCCACAGGGCGGGCCTCCTTAGAGGCGGGATATAACTACTGTAAAGGACTTCATGAATGGTGAGGGAGTAGGAAAGTTGTAAATTTAAAACATTTGTGGGTACATGTGTACTATTTAAGCTAATGTAGATCATGAGTAGGTCTGTCTGTGTTTATATCTGTATGTGTTAATATGTTTATTGATTAAATAACACATGCCTTAAGATACAGGTACAACAACAAAAAAACAAATAACAAAATAAGTACAAGTACAGTACAGGTAAATACATTTTTAGATATCTTTGATTTGTTTACAGGCATGTCTTGTAAGCAGTAAGAAAATAAATTATGTATAATTTAAAAAATGAGCAACATATTGATTTCCCAGTAAGCTGGTTTTGAATTTCAACTTTGATGTGTCAAAGTCATTTTATCTTATGTTTCCAGGTACACTGGTAACCCTACTGCGGCCCTGAAGTCTTTTAACAAAGCCCGTAAAGACAATGAATGGGGAAATCTGTCTATCTACAACATGATTGAGATCTGTCTGAACCCTGACAATGATACACTGGGTGGAGAGGTGTTTGAAGACGAAGGAACGGGGTAAATAATCACTGAAATATAGTGTTGATTTCTAAAATACATTTATATGTGAGGAATTTATTATTGAGTAATGTATGTATTTTATTTTAATTTTATACTGCTGAAATACAAGTAAATTAAAATACATGTTTGTCCTCATTAACACCAACAGTCCATTCGCTCTTTCATATTCTGACATTTATGACAATTTTTTGCAGTCTATTGGCAAAATTCAGTTCTTGTGTATAATGAGGAATATACAGTATAGGAATGTATTTGTTACCATAAACTGACCTAAAACTGTATTTTGAAAGCTGGGAATTTTTTATATATCTTGATAGTTCCATTGCTCACATCATATGAAAGCTAAACTGTTCTTTGCTTTAACTGCTAAAGTACCTACATTATTTAAAAGTGGAACAATATCTATCAAATAATACAATTATTTTTCTCAGAGCTGTGGACAGAGACAAGATGGAGAGTGAACAGGTAGCTGTTAGAACCGCTGAAAAATTACTCAAGGTAATTCATTTAAATTGTCAGATTAATAGTTTAAAAGTATTCCGAACATTTAATTCATGTGATAAATGAAAGACATATTAAAGAGAGTGTGTGAATGCTTAGTGGATTCATCTTCCAGTTAGGAAAATTGATTTCAAAGTTAAATGATCTTTGTATGGTTGCAGGAAGTGAAGGCTAAGCCTGGGGACCTGAGACCCAAAATGTTGGAGAATATGGCTCTGATTGCCTCAAAACAGAAACAGAATGTGGAGAAAGCCCTGAATAACTTAATGGAAATCAGTGCTAATGAGGTCAGTATAGCAGGCGAAATCTGTACAACATATGAACAGAAGTTTCTTCTCGAGTATATACTAGTAATCTGCCCATGTGTGCTTAACTGAAAATGACAAAGGGTTGTTTTCTTGATGTATTAAAATTCAAGTAAAGCAAAGTGGAAAATAACTCCTGTAACACACTGTCTTTCTTTGAGAATATTAAGTGAAGATAGACTTTTTGTGGCGTCTTCTTAAATTAACTATATTTCATTTATATAAGGAGGTAGACATTTAATCCAGTCCTTATCATGTATCTTAAAATTTATGAAAACTTTTTGGTCCTTTCTTTAATATTGTTGCAAAAAAAAATCCACTTTGAAGTCCACATGAATACAAGACTTTTTGCTTAATAGATGTTATTTATAAGAAACTTGTCATGATGAGCTGTTGTTTTACTTAGCCTGACTCGGAAAATCCCACTACTGGTTCAGCGGTAGGTGTTTCCATGGTAACAGGGATAAACAAATTGATTTCTCGGTGTCGGGGGATGTTTTTGTTAGTTACCTCCTTTATTTTTAGAGCAGATTTATCAGCACCACCTCTTGGTTCATAGTTTGCACTGTCAACGTTCTATTAGTACTCATCAAGTTTTTATTTTTAAGTTGAATTTCACAATACATATGTATTTTATGGTGACATTTTTATAATTTGACCACTCAAACACTGCAAAGTACATGTCTGATCATAAAAAGTTGGGGAAATCAGTTCTATATACTGGGTACACAATGAAAGAAAATGTTTTTTGTTCATTTTTTTTATTTTTCCAAATGTATTTGAAATTTTGCAATTAACAGGAAATATGTTTTATAGGAAGACAGCTTTAATCTCTTTGCTGCATCAAGAATACTCCATTATATTCCACTGATATTTCATTTGATGATAAGACTGTTGTATTAAAGCAGACATTTAGTGTAATGGGAGTTGTATTAGATTGATTGTTAATGTTGTTCAATTTCTACATATACATATACATATGTAGTACTTTTGACAAAATTTAGAAACATTTATGTTCTGGAAACTCCATAACACTTCTTTTATTTGTAGATTAGAGTTAGCATGATACTTGTGTAGAATACTTTAAGTTTTAATGTTTAGAAGAATAATTAGTATTATATATGTACACATTTGGTAAATAACTGGTAAATAACTGAATAAGCATACATCATGGATATTTCATTTGCTTAGTATCGAAGGATTTCATTTAAGAAAAAAGTTATAATTTCAATCATAAATGTCATTCAACGTTTTGCATGCGCGCACACGTTCATACATATACAAGATTATCATGGCATGGTGGCTACACGATTAACATATTTTTATATACTTAAAAATCAAGAAATAAGGTATAATCATTTTGGGCATTAATGTCTTGCTTTTAAAATGATTAGAACACAGTGAAAGTTTAAATAGTTAGGCCTAGGATTTGTCGTTAAAGTTAGAATTTTAGATTTTATTAGAAAATAGCTAAAATACAGAGCAAATAATGGCTGTATTTGTAGTTTTCAATTCATCATTATCTTTATCAGATCACATCTTAGCAAACAGTGGTCTTTAAAAATCAAAAAAAGGTTTTACCTACTTCGTGACCTCGCGGACAAAAATACAAGGGTCAATAGTAAACACGTTGTATTATAGCATCTTCGCTCTTATAAATGTATTTTTTCTTTGACTCAGCGAGAACATGTAGGTGCTTTGTATGGAATAGCAGCAGCATACATGGTGCTGAAGCAGACACCCAGAGCCAGGAACCAGTTAAAGAGGATTGTTTCTTTTATATCTGTTGTCGTACCTCCTTTTTGCGAAAATTTTTACTGGACCATGCAGGTCCCTGAAAGAAAAGTTCAAATTGAGATATAACGTGTATAGTAACAAATTATTTTATTACAGAGTTCTGAAATTTCACAAAAGGGCCAAAATGAGATACTTTGTTGTCAGATACAGAGCAAATAATGGCTGTATTTGTAGTTTTCAGTGCAAACAGTTCAAAAAGGAACTTGTTGTATTATAGCATCATTGTTGTTTCATGGTGCTGAAGCATTTTGGTAATATTTCAAAAGAATAAGTTTTTTGTTGTCAGATACTAGTGTTCAAAAAGGAACTTTGGTTGTTTCGCCTAATTGATAATATTTCAAAAGAATAAGTTCTGAAATTTATTTTTATAGGATGCAGAAGATCTAGAAAAGGGTTGGCTGTTATTGGCAGACATCTATATACAGGTAAAAATGAAAGTATCTGGTAGTTTCAAACTTTCAGAAATATTTTTAAGACAACTGTTTGTAAATAAAATATGGATGTTTACCTGTTGAAACTAAGCTTTCACTAGCTTTTTGAACTAGCATACATTACTGATTACTAATCATGATAAACCCAGTGTATAAAGTCTTGTAAATGTTGGGATATTGCAGGATATAAAGACATGTATGTCTTTTCTTGTAGACTGGGAAATATGATATGGCCACAGAACTACTGAAAAGATGCCTTCAACACAATAGGGTTGGTTTAGCTTATATATATTTTTTTTTACGTAAAATCTGTGCAATTTTTACAAAAACAAGCATAGATGTCACTGTTCATTGTACATGTATATATTTTTTTTTACCCAGTCCTGTTGCAAGGCACATGAATATTTGGGGTATATTTTTGAGAAAGAACAGTCTTACAAGGATGCTGCCTCCAGTTATGAAATGGCCTGGAAATACGGAAATAAAAACAACCCCGTTATAGGTAACTTAGGATCAGCTTTATGAAAGTACAGTTAAATTTATTATCATGTGCTTTCTATATATTATGCTTTGTAGTAGAGTTGTCTTTTTTTAATTATATAAATATGTGCAAACAAATGCTGTCATTTCATCTCAGATTCATACATGTACACTGTATTGATTTTCCTTCATTTCAGGTTTTAAGTTGGCATTCAATTACCTGAAGGCAAAGAGATTTGTAGATGCAATTGATATTTGTCATCATGTAAGTACACAAAGGAATGATTTTTCTTTTTGAAATAAATCTACAAAAACACAATATTTAACAGATGATAAACGTTAACAAAAAATTATTTCTTCTTCAGGTTTTAGGTAATCATCCAAATTACCCCAAAATTAGGAAAGAAATTCTAGATAAAGCAAGAGCATCTCTACGTGTATAGCATCAAAGTGACCCAGATCTATTGACACAGACTGATGAATCACTTCCTGTCATGTGACTGATGACTCACTTTGTCATGTGACTGACACCATACTGTGATATGTAGAAATCTCATCCTGTATTCCGTCCAGTGGAAGAGAAACTAAATGTTGTGGATTTTTTTGTGATAGAAATAAATTATTTATTGACACTTTGATTTTTTCTTCAATTTTATTTACAAAGCTATGTTATTTGTGCTGCTTGGTTCTTCTCATCTTAGTACTGTAATCTGATACTGCAAATTGATAAAATATTGTTAATATATCTTAATGTCGAGTTGAAGGCCACAGCAAGTGTTGTATTCTTACCATGTGAAAAATTCTGAGAACATTCTATTTCATGTAAAAGGGTGTAAAGTGAAGGTTAACATTTAAAGGAACACAATTAGTGCCCATGGGGATTCCGAGTTTGTTGGAAGACTTAGGTCTCCTAAGACTACATGAAAATGTTGTCAATGAGGAATTGGAGAGATTTTTCACGATGTAATTTTGTTGATGGCCAATCACAAGATGTGAAAGTTTGGGAGTTCTGAGAAATGCTTATAACAATGTTGATAACCCCCATCACAGTGTATACCTATGACCTATCTTATTGGGCGAACCCTTTGTTTTCCCCCAAATCCATCCTCTCCATGCAATAGTGAGAATGCCCACATGAATAGGAGTTACAGTTCAGATTCTACGATGCCTGGAGTTCATCATTCTCTTAACTTGAGTAAAATGGCTGTTAACCTTAAAAAGCCAATTTATCTAATGCTGATTTTGAATTTCTCTGTCATGACACAGCGTTACATTTGTCTTCCAGCCCACGGGCTGTTGTCCTAGGTAAAGGAAATAACCTACACGTTCTTATTAGTTTATATAGGGCAACTTTGCATTAGAAAAATCTTTCAACTTTATTTTGAGAATTCCTGTTTAAGCACTGGCAAAGAGGGCTTATTTTTAATTTCAGGATGCATTTATCAACACTGATGGAAAGAATCGATATTGGGGAGGGGTTTAATGCTACTAATCTTAAGAACAAGAAAATATGCTAAAAGCACAGTCATTTTTTTTTTGGAGGGGGGGGGGGGGTAAAACGTGCAATTTACTCTTTCCATTTAATAAATAATTCATCTACAATGCAAAATCAAAGCAATCACGTTTTTTTTCGGGCCTTTCCGGTAAGCTCGAAAAGGTCCGAGATTGAAAGTTGAAGATGTCCAAAATTTTACAGTACCACAAACTTATTTTCTCGTTTATAGAAAAAATTCAAAATTTAAAAGAAAATTGCCTTAGATAATTATTTATTCATTTATTTATAAAATAATGTCTCCACATCCTTTGACACATTTGGTGAATTTTTCCTGACAATTTTTCCCGCAGCGGTTTGACGTATTATTGGGGTTGGGTTGACCGCAATGTAAAGCCACGAAGTTTACTTGTTCGACAGTTCCACCACATTCATTTTTACAACAATCTCCAAAACTATCTCCACACCTGGCTCGACATTTGACAACTCCAGCGGTCTCGCAACTTATCAATAAAGCCATCAAACACAGGGGGAGTAGAGACTGTGTCTGAAAAATAAAACAGATATTATATACCTTTCATAGGGTCGTATTTTGACTGTTTCATACCCATTGTTAGGACGTTGTCTTTATTCTAAAACTTCACTTCGAAATATTTTGTCTACCGGGGGGTTACAGCGGGTTTGACCGGTCGACATCCAAAGGATGATTGCTCCTCCTAGGCACCTGATCTTATGGATTTTCCAGGGCTCTGTGTTTTATGCCCTCTTTGCAGGGTTTTTTTTATCGTTTGTAGCTTGGGATTTCTTTTTTATTTCGACCGATAGCTTTTCTTTGTCATTACCTTTACATTTAATTTCACACTCCTTTGTTCAAGCACTAATAATTGAAATAATGTAGTTAACTTTTCAGAGTTTGAGAATTAAAAACAACTTACCTTCATAATGATCAAAAACAGTTTGTGGAAAATGTGCAGCTTGGATCCTGTTATGTTATATCCTTCTCAAGGCCTTGGAGGCATATCACTGCCAAAGCAATCTGTGACGCGATGAGGTGTATTTTCCTTTATTGTCATTACTTTTGTTATTTTTATTGCACAATTTATCATGCAGCAATGTACATTAAAAAGAACCAAAAACAAACAACAACAGAGGAATAGAAGTACTGAAGGGCAGAGTTGAATTTTACAATTAACACTAACTAAAGTTTTTTTTAAGACAGAAATTTAACAACACACACTGTAAAAAAATAACTAGTTAAAGTCACGAAGAAAAGTAGTAAATTTACTGTTTCACTACCTTAAAAGTAGTTTTACGATATTATTTACTAAAAGATTAGTAAAGTTAGAATTGATATAAGTTTTCACTAGGTATCTAAAGTATCTATAAAACCCCCGCTCCACAACTCACATCTTATACCAGTAAAATGAAAGTTTACTAATCACGACCAACGCTTTACGAGGCACACTTTTAAATTCACTAGGTTTTTCTTTCAGTGCAATAATATAAATGTACTACATGTACATATATATAGTAAACGTGCCTAAGAACTGGAAAGTCACATTAAAAGCGTTATCTTCTTAGATCTACAAATAAACTTCAACGTTTCAGTTATGAAAAAGTTTAATGTCATTAAAGCTTAGATATTTTCACTTTGTGGTATTTAGCACTTGAAATACGTTGGCAACGCCAAGTACTTAATAAAGATATACTTGTAGAAGTTTTGGAAAAGTCAGCTTACGGAGTGAGGATATTTGCATGGAATCTTGTTAATGATTACCAACAGTATGTCATTTCTTTTAAAACCTGGCAAGATTATTACAATAGACAAAAATGTCCAGGTAGAAATTTGTGGTTGACAGCGGGTATGACGGGATGATAACTACTTCTAGGTTCCTGATCCAATCTCTGGAATTTCCGAAGTTCTGTGTTTTATCTTTTATGCCCTGTTTACAGATTTAATTGTATACCGGTGTATATTTTAGTCGATCCAGTTATTTATGAAAAATAATGAGTTGTGATTCTCATTAATCTTTGACTTTATCATTTTTATTGATAACTATTTGATCTAGCAGATGCTTGATCTTATTAACTGTCTTAATAAGGTGATGTGACTTTACAATTACACCAAAATACACCAGTTCATAATCAGATTCATAAATGTACACGGCCGGCGCACCGGGTTGCGTCCCCCCCCCCCCCCCCCCCCCCCCGTTTGAAATTTATTTAAAACTTGTATGTCAATTATACCAAAATGAAGAAGAAATATCTTTTATTTGAAAAAAAAAAAACACAATATTTCCGAAGCTTGTCCCCGGACCTCCAAAAAACCTTTTCTTTTTCCCCTGGGGGCTTCAGTAAAGCCACAATTACCTTCTAACCCCCACCCTTTAACATTAGGAAAGAAATCCGCCACTGATAATTTATGTTAAATATTTGGTGCATTCGTAAAAAAATCTATATCATAAGGATATGAAGATAACGAACAGTATTCAATCTCAAAGTCCATTAAACAATACAAAATAGGGGCATTGGAAACATATACCTCCAAAACATCAGAGGAGGGATCATGCCATGGAGGAGTGACCTGCCGATGTCACACCCGCCTTGTGCTCCTTGCCATGATCGGGAAATAACAGAAAAAATCTGTTGTCTATTCAGTGTGTAAATAATGGCCTATCAATTAGTATGAAAATGTACGTCAGCATTCATTTGACTCAATGATAAATTGTATTTGCTGACAAGGTCATTGTATTGACCATAGAACTTACGAAATGATGACTTTAAACGAGACTGCTGATATTCTTGTTTCATCAACTTCTTTGTCAATAATTTACCTCGTTTTAGATCTTCATACGTAGAGCATGCTCTTGCGTATAAAATATGAGATATATATATTCCGTATGCAGGTGATGAAGGTATATTGCTGCATAAGTAAGGGAAGTTGACGATAGAAAAGTTAAAGTCATCACGTTTATCATATACATGTAGCTTGGTTGTTAGATTACCATTTGTGTCTTTTTCAAGTAAAATATCCAAGTATGAAACAGAAGTGTCGAACTCTATGGTATCTTTTATCTGAAGCTCACCAGGATATATCGTATCGACGGTGGAATGGAAATTACCATTATTAATTGACAATACGTCGTCGATATATCTAAATGTCGAGTTCAAGGCCACAGCAAGCGTTTTCTTCTTTTCACGCATAAGATTTTGCATGAATTCTGCTTCATATGAATATAAAAATAAGTCTGCTAATAACGGAGCGCAATTTGTACCCATGGGAATTCCAATAGATTATTGGAATACCTGATCTCCAAAAATCACATAGATATTGTCAATCAGAAACTCAAGCATCTTCTTAATGTCAACTTCAGAGTACTTATGTGTGCAATCAGAATCTGTTTTAACAAAATGATTTTGCAAATGACCAATGATGAGGTAAGTAAATTTACGAGTTCCATTTTTATTGAAAAAGCAGTTGTCAATGATATCAAAAAGCCTGGATTTTAATTTGTCGTGGGGAATTTTTGTGTATAAAGTTGAAAAGTCGTAAGTTTTTAAGCTGTTGGTTTTTGTAAAATCCTGTGATTTCAAATTGTCCAAAAGTTCTTTAGAATTTTTTAGTATCCACATCTGATTCACACCACTTCTTGAATATGTAAATGCACAGTACTCTTGAAGTTTTTCCTTCACTACTGTCAATATCTTAGTGAGGAGTACGAAAGAGGCTTAGTTGAACATTTAATAAACCTGCAATATATCAAAGTAGGGATTCTTATGAAGTTTCGGAATCCAATATATATAAGGTAGTTCAAATTCATTTTGGCGCTGTGGAATATTAAAGGTATTCAAAACTGACATATGGTTTTGAAGAATTTCTTCTTTAGAAAGGGAACTATGTGTATAAGTGGGATTACCACTTGTAGAATTGAATCCAAGTTCTTCTATAAAATGCAATTTATATAATGAGCCTTACAAACGAAGACAGTGTTGTCACCTGCTTTGTCGGCAGGAACCAGTACGTATTGATCGTGTAATCTATCTAATTCTTTTGTCACTTCTAATTGCCTATCTCCATTTGACAAATTTTAGCTCCTGTTTCAAACAAATAAATGGGTCTGCTGCGTACTATGGACACAGTTGATGGATTATTTTCATTAACAGTGGATTTTTTTTTTAATTCAGCAACACGTGCTTTGTCGCCAATTGACTGACTGTATTGGTATTTCATGTTAGCATACAATGATTTACATCGTCCACTCTATAACTATTTTGCACATAAATGTATCTAAACCATCAATTTAAAATGTATAGACATGTAATTGTTTAAAAGTTTTCGATGTGAAATCCTAGTACAATATATAATTGCTTGTTTTATCATATGATATATTTACTTATATATATTTGTTTATTCACCAATCAAGGGCCCTCAGGGGGCATGAACAAATTATTACAATATGATTACACTGATTACAATTGAATATAATAGATGTATAATTAATATGACTTAGTAATTAGGTTTGACATGGAGAAGCGCAATACCACAAGTTGTATCATCATGAAAATGTAGGATTTGTTACATATTCATAGTATAGTCTCACACTGGATCAAAAGTATAGAAAACAACAGGATGATAAAAAGAAATAATAATAAATATTAAATAAATAAAAATTGAACCTTCTTGTAATAATGGCAGTACGATATTATATAGTGCATCTTGAATACAGAGCTAGGGCTTATTATGGCACGCCGATTGGTTCAAAATTATTTTCTACACGACCTTAAACAAAAATTACACGAAAGTAAAAACTTACACAAAGTGAGGAAAGTATACACAAAGTTATTGAAATTTACACAAACTACAGAAAAACTTACAATCAACAAAATATTTACACGATATAGTGAGAAAATTACAAAACATAAAAACGAATACTGCACGAGTGAGAATACAACATCGACATAATATACGACGCATCCTCATTGCGCACATTTCATTAATACATTAGAGAACAACTCAGTTGGCTTGGATGCTTGAAATAAACCTATAAATTTATCCTAAAGGATGAGTAACGTGTTAGTAATATTTATTTAATCTTTTTAAAAAGGATTCAGTCTTTTAGAATTCAAACTCTCAAGAATATGTACAATGTGTTTTATGCATGTATAAATTTACACACAATCTTAAGTATGGAATATGAACACCCCCTATTAAAAACATTCTACACATGTATTTTTAAATAACGTAAAAGGGATTTTATTACCTGTGTGTTTAATTTTTAGATTTTTAAATTGATTCCTCTATCATTGTCTATATAGCAATTTCTTTTGAAAGTGTAAAACGTTGATATGGTAAAGGTTTCATAAAATTAATAAAAACAGCATGTGATGTAATAAGGGCAGTTAACAACCAATCAAATCTTAGCTCCTTTCACCACCCACTGTGTGTACGGACGGTAATAATTAACAGATGTTTTTTTTTCATATAGAGAGATCCCTGCTGGTGAAGGAATGAAAGACACCTGTACGCTAATGATTTATAGTTATTTAGAACATCAATAATACCTTTTGATTAAGGATAAGCAATTCATACAGAGATTTTGAAGCATTGTTGCAATCATCTGGGTTGTGGAATTTGACAGAAAACTTTTTGGAAATAAACAGTAAAAAATAAAAATAAGGCAAATAATTGCGCAACTTTAAATTTTATATTAAAACGATCGAATATAATTATTAATTTTTTTTATATTGTATGTGACAAAGTAGAACATTAGTCTTTAATTTTGAACAATGTGTAGTGATTTCATAAATATCCATGTAAATGTAGAAATTTGTATGTAAATTGTAAAATCGTTTTAGTTATGTGAATTTAATATACTGGGTATATAATGTTTTTTATCCATTTGCAATGTAAAATGTATATAAAGGAGTTAAAACAATTTTAAATTATGATATACAGACACATATAATATCGGTATAGCATCACTTTTAATATGGCTGCGGTGTTTTTTTTGACAAATTACAAAAGTGGAATTGCATGACAAGCGAGCAAAAACGGTGCCGGGGGGGGGTGTCCAAACTGAAAATCCTATTTCGTTGAGGTACACCAAGGCGATTTCATCATTTTAAATTACATATATTGAATTTGAATTACAAATGAAAGGGGATGAGGCTAAATTTCTGTATCCCAAAAAAAGGTTATGCTTTTACGAAAAGAAAACTGCAAATATTCAATCCTCCGCAACGAGAAATCAAGTTCTTGACACGAATTTCACACAGAATTATATTTTTAAAAATATCACACCTATTGCAATTAGCCTTTAAAAAAATAACGATAAATAGTGTAATTTACCGTCCATATCCTGGAATTTGCAGATGACTGCATCCACATTTGAAAATTGAAGAGTTAGGGGGTCCCTGATATAGCTTTTTCTGTTGAAAAGCTCTCAAATATGAAAAAAGTAGATCAACGGGTATCTTTTTATTGATTTTCCGATTAACATTCATTTTTCCTTATAACTTCGAATTTTTCCTGTTAATATCCATAGGTTTTCTTGTGATATTTATTACAAAAAATCCGTTTAAATTTACAACGTTTGGAAGTGCTAAATTATTAAAATTTTATGAACACACACACGTAAAAGAATTTGTTTTCTTAAATATATTGGCAAAAATTGTGCTTTATTTGGAGATGATTTATTTGCATTTTTCACCTGATAAAAACAAGTTTTCTATTCTTTTCATTTAATCAAAGGCTGCCACATCCTTCCCATTTTATTTATGACATTGTATGTAGAGATTTTAATTCACATATGTTTTAAAACTCTTGGTGTGTCTATAATGGCCCCGCCCTCCCCCGGGGGTCATGAAACTTAAATTTAAATTTACACTACCCCAGAATGCTTCCACATAAGCTTCATGTGTTTTTCCATAGCCAGTGGTTCTTGAGAGGAAGTTTTGTTTTTCATTTGGATATATTTAATATATAAAACAAAAGCGCATGTACATAGAGTATATTAGTATATTCTCCGTTTATCTGGTCCTTTTTATTAAAAATGAAAACATTTATAAAGTAATCGCCATTGCGAATGAGGGCAACGCTTACAGAAATATCTTGTTTTTATTTCGAAGTTTATAACAAAATATATATTTCTATGGAAAAAATCATTCCAAAAAGTAGGCTACAGATATCCAACCAAAATTGATATCGGATATTTTATAAGTTTGGATACATATGTAAATAGAAATAAAATATTTATATGTTTGACATTAAAAATACGTTGTGTACATCTGGCCTCACTTTTTAAATTTAAAAATGTACACATTTGTATATATCCATGCAACTGAATATTTAATTTCTTATTCCCCGAAATGGGGAAAAAATCTCCTCAAATGATTTTTTTAAATCAAGATGCTTGTCAGCCGTACTGTAGTTCATCGTTAGGTACTTTTAGTTCGGAGAAGAAGATCATATATACTCAATGCTACTTTTTTTTAAACCCCGCATTGTAGCACAAACGTTCCGATTCATTTTAACAATTTTTGTTCCCCATCATATAATACATCCTTTGTACTCAAGTTTGGTCAATATAAGAAATTCATAGTATTTTCAAAAAGCTTTTAAATAGTTTCGCATAGATCAGATGGAAACACTTCATTCGAAATCGGATTGTAAAAAAGCAACTTCCATTCTCGATAACATTCAGCTTAGCATACATGAAGAGATAAAGAGTACAGAAAACCAAGAACACTGTGAATATTATATGTGCATAGTATGATATGCGCAGCTGTATGCGCAGTGAAATTGTTTGTGTAATTTTTAGTTTCCTCTGCTCGTGCAATTTTCGATTTTTGTTTGTGCATATTAAACCCTTTAATCGATTAAAAAAATTCGGATTCATGTATTTTTCGTTATGTTTGTGTAAAAATCTTTTAAACTATGCGCAATTTTTACCGATACGTGCATTTTTATATTACTCTGTATATTTTTCTTTTTATAAAATCGTGATCGTTGTAGAAAATATTTTGATTACTTATTTCACAACTTGATATCGTAGAGATCAGAATTTTGCACTACACCCCAATATACTTTAACGACATACTATTATATATATTTATAAAACATTAAAGAAATTTGACAAAAATTGTATGCTTCTTTGTTATTTCCCAAGCAGGTTGGGGTCAATACTTCCACACGCCATGGTACAGTTTTGGAACTCTTCGTGGCATTCATGTCCACAGTGGTGATGGGAGTCCACGTCAACTGATCAATACGTTGTAGTGGCAGTGTAATTCGTGGAAGGATCCTTGATGTCGGACATTACCGTGGCACAGGGTCACACAGCAGTCCCCAAATTTGTTCCCACACCCCGCTCAACACTTGACCACTCCGCCCTCACAGTACAGCATTAGCAGCATAGCGCAAATGACACTCAAAATAAGACAGCGCATCTGGAAATCAAGAAATACAAAGAATGTTCTCTATAGGCTTTTTTTTTCTTTTTTTTGCTTTTTAGCCACATTGTAATCTATATGGTGGTGTTCTGAAGCAAAGCTAGGTTCCTTCCCGGGGAATAGTAAACCTTACTTGGATTGTTCTAAATGGTTGGGCACAAGTTCTCAAAACTGAATGAGCCCTCTCCCTTATTTATAGCTTCTTCAGCCGCATCATTCCTTAAAATAATCCCTCCCCCCGCGGAAATTTTGCAATAGATAAGATTTAAAGGAAAAGAAAAATTTACTTATTCTAATCAAATTACAGAGCTTCTCATATAGGGTAGATGTATATTTTTAAATGTTAAAATTGATCAAAAATTGAAATACATGTATCACCAAGAAACTGTTGATTATACTTAAAGCAGATGGTCTGTTTAAAGCGAAAAACTATTTCATAAACATACCATTGTTTGCTAGCAAATGTATTGATAATCAGCCAATCCTGACCTGAATACAGAATTGTCAGAAAGATAACTGACTGTATTTCAACATATGTCTGTGATTGTATCGGTAGATAATACATTTTTTTTTTTTGGGAAAATCTGCATTTTTTTTTTTTTTTACCTGTTTGATCCAACCAGAATGAAAAGGGGGAGGGTGTACAAGAAAGAGAGAGACTGGTATTGAAATAAACACAGATGTAGTTGTGATGATAATTTGTGAAGTCAACGGCAAAACAAATAAAAATCATAAAGGTGTAATAATTTTGATTTATTGAGAATTAAAACAACAAATATTTCTCAAAACAAAGACATGAACACATGATTCTTAAAGAAGTATAAGTAAAGAAATAAAAGCAATTAATAAAGTTACATCAACAAAAAGCCGAAAAAGTAGCGATATGTGCAAAAGGGTCAACAGCAAAACACTTGCAGATTTTGTGATTTAGTTCACATCAGACAAAATAAACACATACACTGACCTGCTACACTATAGTTCACAATCGAAATTAATTAATTTGCAAATTAAGAGGCTGATGACATAAATAAAATTCAGTAGTTTTGTCAAGAATTAGTCCCCCAAACTGAATTTGCTCTTGTTCATAAATACAAGTAATTTATTTGGTAGTTTACCCTAGGAACTTGAGGTACTTGTGTTATGATTTGATAAATTGATATGAATTTTAATTTAAATGGTCTTATAAAAGATTTTTCACTCATTACCTCTACTAGATGAAATCAAGAAATTCTTGCATGATTGTGTTTACAACACTAAATTCTAAATATCTAATCAACATAAAATATAAAATGGTCAACTAGATAAACTACAATGTTGAGAAACTCCAAAAGATTTTTCTTATAAAAGAGTAAATTTAATGTACAAATTGTTCCAATGCATTTCAAAATTGAGGATGTTTTCTTGAAAACTGTTTGAAATTGATATAAGAAAATAAACCAGGGTAAAGATAGAAAAACAGGCATAATCATATGTCCATCTCTGATTTACACAAACAGACTATATAAATACAACATTCAAATGTGTATAACATGCATATTATGTCAATCATTAAATAGTGTTACAATTTTTTCTGAGTAAAAAAAAAATACAAGTAAATTATAAAAATATTAGTATTTGGTATTTGGAACATTATGATGAAATAATGCTTTTAAAATTGACTGCACATGGTGCAATAAACAAAGGTCAATAAAGAACAAAATGTAAAAGTTTGCTATTATTAAATTATTGAATCAGATCTTGTTTGCTATTATATCCATTTAATCCTCAGACATTTATTCTGCTGTACTGTGGCTCGATGTAAATTTTTATGACTATTATGACAGAAATATTAAAACAAGGTAAACTCCCTGTTGGTAAGGCTCATCTCATTCACAAATCTGAAATTCAAAAAATTACACCATAAGATCAGTGATATGCAGCAAAAATATTCTATCTTCAACTATCCATGAATTTGTTAAAGGAGAAAATGCTGTGGTCAGTGGACCAGAGCAGGGTTTGAAACTTGACCCCTTGAACTCTAGATGGACCTTATCTATCCAATGAGAAAAACAAACCTACATGCATGCAAGTTACCAATTCATTTTCATAATAGAGTAATTCATGATCCCCCCCCCACCAAAAAATGATTCTGATTTCTTTAAATCTATAGAATTTTTTACCCCCCCCTCCCTCCCAAATGATTTATACATGTACCTAGTCATTTCACTGTTGACATGAACGTGGCGGGGAACGTATGTCCAGGGCTGGTTTTGTTTCAATGGTGCCTCCTTTGTCCACCAGCCTACCTCTCTAGATGTGTGAAGGGGGAATTGGTAAATCTCAAAGGGCTCTGTCAAAAATAAAAACATTATTTCCAAATGAAATTATTGTGCTGTATAAGATACTAAGATACAAATTGTAACAAGCTGGATGAACTCATATATCCTAAATATTTAGCACAAGCACTTGATGCTATAAGGTATGGGGTTCATTTTTTAAAAGAAAAACATTATTACCATTTGCCTGTGATATTCAGTATCAGCTTATATTAATATGATACATGTAGTGTATTTAAATTACTGTGAAATGCATTTATCATGTTTATTAATAAGTTTAGTCTAGACAAGTGTTCTCTGAATTAAAGTGTATATATTTGTTTAACTATTGTGCATGGTGCTCTAGCACCAAAATCCAATATTCCAGACTGGCATGATCTGCAATTACAGACTTATTGGTCTCTATTTCAAAAATTCTATTACCTACATGTATTAAGTACAACCAATTCTGTCTTTTAATTAAAAATATTTGGTATCTAGTGATCAATTGGCCTGGCAGAGAATAAATACTCAATTATAAGGTAATAAAACTTGTCAGTTATTTAAATAAAGTCTGATCAGTCAACAGGTGTCAGGAAAAATTATCTAGTACATGTATATTGATTGATCAGACATTTTATATTGCAGTATAATCTACTTTTAAATAGTCTTTTCATGGGCAAATAGCTTTATAGGGTTCGATCAGAGAGAAAGATAATAATGTCACATTTCACAAATACATGTGTTTAAAAAAAGAAAAAAAAGGAATATGGATTTATCGTTTAGAATTAACTAACTGTATAGTGAATTTTTACTAAGTTTTCTTGCAATCTTAAAGTAATGCTTTATTAATCACTGAATGATTTTATATCTTATATGCCCAATTGCCCATGCATCCTAACAATGTCATGGGGTTCTTGCCATGGAACAAGTTGATACAGGTCCTTTGACATTGTGTGGAAGATGCATGTCTTATGTTATATTTACCAGTTAGAATTAGAATGTAACTGTGACTCGGGACAAGCCCTCACCACAATCAACACCCCCTTCAATTGCAAGCTCCTGATATTCTTAAATTCATAGGGTTATACAATTTATGCATTGTACATGCTACTTATGCTAGACTGTATGTTTTAATTGCAATGCATGTCATGTGCAAATACAGCTCTACTTGCACCATACTATACACTGTACCATAGTGTATGTAAGTATTTTGCAAAGCTTTAAAATAAGTAACATATAGAAAAACCCAAACCTTTCGGATTCCTGATATGCTTTGTCCTCATCCTTGTGTATTCCCCATATGAACCTTGTGGTCCAGGTCCATAACCGGACACCTGATCAATGGGAACAATAGATCGTCTGGGGGGATTTTTTTCCTTCAAGGGAGGAAGGGCTACAAATCCAATTTGGGTTTTTGAGCGAATAGGATCCATTTTGGCTGGGATCGTTCCTTCACGGATTGTATTCTGATAACCCAATTGGGTTATGCCAAAGAATGCCATATCTCTTGTCTTAAAATTGCAAGGTTTAGGTTTCTGATTAGCGGTGTGCACTTGAAGTTGCTATGAAGTTTGTTTATATCCTGTATAGAAGATTAATGTATTGAAATTCTCCAAAACGAATAAATCAAACAAAGTACAATACTTTCTTTTACTTGATAAATCTTTCTAAATGTTTTTGATTAAAACAATAGATAAATTTTTATTTCTATAAAATTCAGTTTTGAAGTAACAAAAATACATTTTTCGTAATAAATTCGGGATTTCGTTTCGCATAAAAAGAATTCCGATATGACGATTAACTGTAATGGTAAACTTCCGGTTAGTAATTCCATTCTCGTACATTCGATGAAAATTCCTCTTTGATATCCAACATCATCGGCGGTTTAAGGGAGTAGAATTAGTCATGAGCGGGTCGTTAGCGTTTGACGAATATGGGAGACCTTTTATCATCATCAGAGACCAAGAAAGGAAGTCACGATTGACAGGAATCGAGGCCCACAAAGTAAGGAATGCAGCATGACTTTTTGTTTACAAACTCATTTCACTACATAACATCGAGTAAAACATATATTACGACAAATGTTTGATTTAATTTGAAACAACATTGCATAAAACATGAACACCTTAACGTAAATTTGTACAGTTAGTGTAAAATTTAGTATTTGAGTCCTGAAAGTTAAAGTAAGTTTGATCATGTTGAAACAAGTTTAACATTCTACATTTAAAACTAAGCATTGTACATTAAAATAACTGTCTTTGCAAAGTCAGAACTAATGAAATTACATTTACTTTCCTGATGACATGAAAAAGTAAATTTTATTTGCAAGCTAGTGTGATTTGACATAAGTTGTTTTCTCTCAGTATATCAAATTATCATCCTGTTCACAGTCCCACATTATGGCAGCCAAGTCCGTTGCAGGAGTCTTGAGAACTTCCCTTGGACCTAAAGGCTTGGACAAGCTGTTGGTCAGTCCCGATGGTGATATCACAGTGACTAATGATGGTGCTACCATTCTAAAACAGATGGATGTTCAGCATCAAATTGCCAAGCTGATGGTCCAACTGTCACAATCACAAGATGATGAAATTGGAGATGGAACTACCGGGGTAGTAGGTAAAGAGACAACAAGACTATTATACGAATAAGTTTAATGCAAAATGAAATTGTTGATTAGGGCTGTCATGGGTACCCAAAATGACCTGGAACTGTGGAACAATTTATTCGGGTTGGGTTCTATTATGCCAGAATCCACTTCAGTTCCGATTTGTACAATAAAGCATAATAATGGCGTCTAAAACAAAAGGTTTGTTAGTGCATTAATGTGATTTGAATTATTTGGTTCAATTATTTTTCTACAAAGGAAACTACTATAAACTAGTCATTTTGTAGCCGTTTCTTGGATTAAATTTTTTTTTTAAAATTGTTGAATATAATTCAAATCATGAGTTTTTATTCAATTATATACCCGAACCGGAAAAAAATTGAAACTGAACTTCAAAAATTTAGAACCGACCCAAATTACATTATGGAACCGTGACAGCCCTATTGTTGATCATACACCCAATATTTTCTTACGTTTTATATGTTTTATGTTGGTGAGATTTAACCATCATATACAACTAATGAGGTTAAAAAAGGAGTTGTCAATCCTGATTTCATCCTGATACCGCCGAAAGCAACTATTTCATATTATTGTGCAACAATCTTAAAATATATGTAACAAATTAGTTATATTATTATTTTCATTTTATAGTTTTGGCTGGAGCCCTTCTAGAACAAGCAGAAAAGCTTCTAGATAGAGGAGTTCATCCAATTCGTGTTGCTGATGGATACGAAATGGCTGCTAAAGTAGCTTGTGAACACCTAGAAAAAGTCAGTGAAGAATTCACAGTTAGTCCTAAAGATAAAGAAGATCTGGTCCGTTTAGCAATGACTACCCTAGGTTCAAAAATGTAGGCATCAATGTGTGATATCATTGTTTTTTGGAGCAAAACTTCATATATGCTTAAAAGTTTAATTAACAGAATTATAAGAGCATTCATAATAACAAAATTTGTCTTGGATTTCAGAGTGAACAGATGTCATAGACAAATGGCAGAAATAGCTGTAGATGCTATCATGTCAGTAGCTGACTTTGAGAGGAAAGATGTAGACTTTGAGCTTATTAAAGTTGAGGGGAAAGTTGGAGGGAAAATGGAGGATACCATGCTCATCAAGGGGGTTATTGTAGACAAAGATATGAGTCATCCACAGATGCCTAAAGTAAGTGGTTATTCTTCTAGTGAGAAAATGAAAAATCTATGTTTTATAAATGTGTAATTGTTAAGCATTAAAAAAAATGGTCAATTAATCCAATTGAAAACTCACTTTGAGTATAATCATGTTGCCTTAAAAAATTATATTGATTTTTGCTTTGCTATTAAAAATGTTACATCAAAAATTCTTACTTTTGATGAGACAGTGATAAAAAAGTCATATAACAACATTTACTTCAGTGTTGTTTTAAGGAAGCTTTTTTTGTGTGATTTTCACACAGAACATCATATAATACGGAAAAATATGCTAAGATAGCTATTCTGACTTGTCCCTTTATTTAATTTTACCAAAGCACCTAAAACTCAAATAGTTTTACTAATATCTCAGGGCTCGACATTAACGCTTGTCCGGTACCAGTGAAAAAAAAATACGGACAAGTGATTATTGCTGGGCACTTGTCCGATTGGACAAGTGCATTTTAATGTAAAGGAGTCTCTAAATAATTAAAAGAATGACTGTTGAAAGCTAATCAGAATTTTCAAGACGGAAGCTGTACATAAAATCCAGACTTTGATCCTGATATTTACCGCTATATTAATTAGGGCTGGGTATTGGCCCGAGATTTTGTATTGCGATATATTGCGATATTTATAACTGTATTGCGATATGTATTGCAATATTTTTAAAGTAATTTAAATGGCATTTTCTTACAATATTTACTTAAATTTACATGCAGAATGTACATAACTATGATAAATAACCCATGCATAAAAAAAAATCTTGTTGATTTCATTTAAGTTATGCTGAAATGTTCCCACAAAACAACTTCTGTCTTACTGTTTGGCTTAATAACAAACTTTCATACATTCATTTCTATATTTAATCACAAAATTCTTTAAACAATATATATCGATATTGCGAGATTGTATTGTATATGAAATATCGTCCATGGTTCAGCAGGTAAGAAGTAGCATTCTGTTAACATAAAAACTTGAAGAAGTTATATATATTCATCACTCCAGTATTGTTTGTAGATTGTATCATACTGAAATGATTGTTTAAATACTGTATTTATTGCCATGCATTGCCTGTTACCAAATCCAGACTCTAAATTAAATGAATTGTATTCAGAAAAACAAATAATTGAGATTTTTTGAAATGGTTGTGGAAATGTTATTGACATTGTATTAAAATTATCTATTAAATTTTCTTGATACCATTTTATTTGTCTTTTAGGTAAAAGACACAGGTGCTAATTTGGTTATCTGTCAGTGGGGATTTGATGATGAAGCAAACCACCTGTTACTACAGAAAAGTCTGCCTGCTGTGCGATGGGTGGGAGGACCAGAAATAGAGGTATGACATGCAAAGGAAAAAAGATTAATTTTATCTAACCAGCAGCTGTAAAAATGCATTTTAAGAAATTAGCATGATTTTTGAAATAAAGATCTATTATCAACAACATATATGTCGAAGGCTTATGTCGAAATAGGCCCCGTTTTCTTATATATATGATTTTAAAAACAAAATGCAATTTATACATACAGTTAGCATGATTTTTTAAATAAAGATATACTTTAACTTGCAATTGTTTATCTCTTACAGTTAATAGCTATAGCAACAGGAGGCAGAATTGTACCCAGATTTGAGGAGCTAACAAAAGAGAAACTAGGAAAAGCAGGAACTGTCAGGGAACTGTCCTTTGGTACAACTAAAGATAGAATGTTAGTGATAGAAGATTGTAATAACTCACGAGCAGTCACCATATTTATTAGGGGAGGTAACAAAATGGTAAGTTTTTATAACAGATTGGAGGTGAGCTTTGCTATTCAAAATTTGTTCCAGATTTAGTGTAAAATTTTCATTCATTCAGAACGTTTTCTATAGTTACGAATTGACGAATTTTTATGGTATTTTAGCACTTGCATTGAATATATTGAATGTTCAAGTTATTTACTATTTAGAAGTCAATCAATTCCAATGCCCTTTGATATGACTTGATGTTTTGTAGATTATTGAGGAGGGTAAGAGAAGTATCCATGATGCCCTGTGTGTGATCAGGAACCTGGTCAAGGACAACAGGATTGTGTACGGGGGCGGGGCACCAGAAATCTCGTGTTCAGTGGCCGTCGCTGAGGCCGCCAAAAAGGTGTGTATACAGCAGACTGTGAAAGGAGACCATATGGTAATGTTGGGTTAACTCGTGCACAAGTGTTTTACAGTGTATGTGATATGCTGGCTCTGTCTTGTGCTAAAGTATTGCTCTCCTCAAATTATTGTTATGTTTTCATAAAGATCTAAACATAATATCTATGGGGAAAACAAGTGATTCTAGAGAAATACTCTTTTTTAAAAAATTGTGATGGAACGAATGCTGCCAACAATCGATTGTTAGTGGTTAAGATGCTACTTATCCATTAAAAAATAAACTCCTTACTCAGAGACTCTAGCACAAATTCTTTTAAGTCTGCACCATATGGGCAACGGCATGTCATTTAAAATATATGAAAATTCATCAACAATAATGAAGAGATTTATATGGCAGAATTTTCTATGTTTAGGTAGTTGATTGATGCATGAGGAATTTCAGTCTTTGAAATATTCAAAAGCTGGCTCAGACATCATGCGAGAGAAATGTGCTTCTTTAACCATGGTTATGTTTCTTCATGGAACTTAAACACTGATGAAAGATGTACAGATTTCATATACATGTATATATTCCATATCTTTTGAATAGAAAATAGTCCTGTCAGATCTCATAATTTCTAATTCAGTAGAACAGAGAAAATTTTCACTTACTTAGAATGAGGATTAAAAAGGAAAAAATTGTTGTGGTGTTAGACTCACTTTCACATATTCATGGTATTTGAGACATAAACATTCTAAATACTGTCAGAAAATGAAAGCTTATTGTTTTTAGATATTTTCATAAAGAATTTTTTTTGATGAATTGGACTCTATGTATACATGGTACAGGTATATATCAGCTTAACTTTGGGAATTTTTTTCTAAAACCTTGATTTTTCCTACATTAACACTTGCTTTGATATGCTTTGTAAAGCTGATATATCAGATTTATATTTCAAAAGTATAAATACAGTCACATATTGTTAATTCAGTGTTCAAATTCAAAAGATATCCTATAATTCAAGGTATGAAGATTAAAATAAAAATACATAAAGAAAGTATGGTGGGGACTACAAACATCTATGGTATTTGAGATATTAATGCCCTGTATGTCAGGATTTCGTAAAAGTTCAAAATTGTTAAGGGGCTTACCGGTAATTGAAATCCTGTTCCCACTTTAAAATATTGCATGAGGAATTTCAGTTTTTGAACCATTCGTAAACTGACTCAGACATCATGCTAGAGAAATAGACTTCTTTAACCATGGTTATGTTTCTTTATGGAACTTAAACACTGATGAAAGATGTACATTTTTCCTAAGAAGGAATATTAGTAGTCAAAGTGGTTATAGTCACAAATTTTTGAACCACCTCTTTTTTCTTACAGATATCTACTCTAGAACAGTATGCAATGAAATCATTTGCAGAAGCATTAGAAAGTATACCTCTGGCATTAGCAGAAAACTCTGGATTTGCCCCAATCCACACACTAGCTGAAATTAAATCTAGACAAGTCAAGGAAAACAACCCCAGGCTAGGAATAGATTGTCTTAATAAGGGAACCAATGGTAAGTGGAAATATTGATTGGTAAAATGGTTGTTTACTAGTGGAAGATTTTTCATGTCATAGTGTCATTTTATCAGTTTTCCAGAATAAGTTGCATCTCTTAAAGAATTGTAATAATGACTTGTTTTTCAAATCATTAAGTTATAATACAAGCAGCAATATATATTGTATAAAATATACATGTATGTCTATAATTGATGTAATTGTGTTTTCAATGCCTACCTTTATATTTCAGACATGAAGTCCCAGTCTGTGATAGAGACGTTATCTTCCAAGAGAGCCCAGATTCTGTTGGCCGTACAACTGACAAAGATGATCCTAAAAATCGACGACGTCAGAGGAAGTGCCGATCAGGTGAGTTATCCAGACCTACCGTGTGTAGAGGATCTACTGGGATTGTGTAGGAGATATACCCTGTGACATACTATAGAAGCAGGAATTTTTGTGTGGATAAAATTTTGTTGAATTGTCATCTAAAAGGTTTTGTGGGCATTAAATTTTGCTGTTTCGAAGGTAACTCTATTTAATATAAAGTCATAAATAGATTCATATGGGATTTAATTCTGTTGATAATTGTTAACAATGAAACAAACAAAATTTAATTCCCAACAAATATTTTTGCTTTTACAGTAGTTGAAATTTAATTTATACTATTTGTGTGGAATCGGTTCAGGGGTTTTGATGTGGCATAAACTTGAGCTTTCTGCAAATAAATTGTACTTAAACCAATTTTTCTTTGTGGCTAAATGTACTGTCCTATTTTACTTCTTACATTTGGAACATTTTTGTTTTTATTTAACAAAAAGTATTTCTGAAGATGTCAGAGCCGTTTAATTTTTAGAATTCAAACAAATCTTTCTATGTATATCACAAAATTTGTAAAAGATAGTCAGTTATATGGGAGGGTTAATTTACTGTACACAATGTATGGTTTTATATGTAACTTATAACCAAGTTGGCATTTAAGGAAATAGTGCTGTGTGAGATAATTTTCTTCCTGAATACTTACAATTATGTTTTGCTTTACTACAGATGTGAGATGTGGTAAGTAAGGTTGCTGTGCTAGTGTGTTTGATCGACGATCTGTCTGATTCATGTAGAGGTTCATTTCTCCTAGTTCATTTGACTGTTTTCAGACTTTTCATTTAGTAGGCTTTGTATTTTAGAATCCTTTTCTCCATATGCAGAATCACACCACATTTTACTTATCTTCATTTAAAGGTTTTCCGTATTATTATGATTTCTTTATTTATTTTCCATGTGTATTTTGTAAAAGATCATTTTTTTTTTTGTGTGTTTATAAGGATAACGTGTGGACTAAATGATTTCCAATTCATAAAGCAACTAAATGTAGAGAAAAATTCAAACCTAGCTCAACCACAATTGTAATTCATCATCTTCAAAATGTTGAAGCATGAAAAATTTCATTCCAGTGATTACATCATAGTTTATCATTGTGTCTTTCTTAATTAAATTATCTTTCTTAAAAAAAAAAAGAATCATAATTTTATCTTTAGATAGGAAATTTAGAATGATCAGTAGTTTAAAAGATGTGTTTTTCTGTCTTTCACTTCAAAACCTTCTTTGAAAATATTCTATCTCATTTTGGTATTGTGTAACCTGTACATGTACCAGATTAAAACACAGCCAATTTTTTCTGTGGCTATTTCACTTGCCTTGCATACTGGTTCATTTTTATACTTTAACAATTTTTTTTAACTCATAGTATATCATTTATGTAATACACATGTGCATATTATTTACATAGCATTTATTTATGTGAATTTTAGAGATATTTTAAAGATGTGAATAGAGTAATGTACTCTTCTTTCTTTCATTTCAGGTCTAGCTGTAAATGTGGAAACCGTATGCAATATATAAAAGACATAAATTATTAAGTGACCAGGACGTTTTTTTTGTGTTGGAACATTGGAGACTGTTGTGAATGGTTTTCATATGTGACATAACTGAATTCCATTACATTTCCCAGCGATTTAGTACTAGTGTGAATGATTCACATGTACATTGTCAAATTTTCATGATAGTGTACTTGGTGAAGTATGAGTGACTTTTTTAATACATTAAGATATTATATACCTGTTTGGATCAGACTGCTTGAACAAATTAAAATATGATGAAATTGTCATCGCTTTTCTTGACTTTTTGAAGGGAGGGATGGGGTTGAACACCAGATACTGGGGCTTTATAGATTAAAAAGTTAAAACTATTTTATTCTAAATTCTTCAGTAGACAAACCATGTGAATATGAGCAAGAGTACCTCTTCCAACATTGTGAAATTTAGGGTCATTGTTATTTAATTTATTTTTTGAAAATCTTCATTGGTCCTGCTTACTTAGATCTAGCAGCTAAACTAGGTGCCTTTTCCATGGCATAGAGGATTTGGTGTTCGAACAGGCTCTATTGGACATACAGTGAAAATGCATTAATCCATTAAAAATCTTTTTCTCTGCTCCTGAGTATATTTGACAGCAAACTAGTGCACCAATGGTAAGTAGAAAAAATGGTTATGATAGGATTTTTCATTTATAGTGTCAATTTAGGTGCCAATTTTCCATGGCTTTAATAAGTTTGGCTGTGTGAAGAATTCTTCATTGAAGGCTGGCATTTTATATAACATGCAGGGTTTTAAGTGAATAGATATGATGAGCAAGATTTTCAAAATTGTTAAACTCATTGCCCTTGATTCAAGGGCTCTAGAGTTAAGGAGGGGTGTTTTTAAAAAAAAAAATGCATTCATTCTTTGAAAAACCTTTTTTTAAATCATGGCATCTGAGACAGGTGTTCAGAGATAACTTATCCAAAAAGGGGACATCATTGGATATTTATTCTGTTGACATAAGTTTTATGCTAAAATAATTATGTAATATTTCATGATAATGATGGTATATACAGACAAGTTTCTGAGTCGCTAATTCATACCAGGGTATTTTGTAGAGCCCTGCCCATCCCTTTTGTGTCAGGTTATATTATGTTATTTAATAATTATTTACTATTCCCTCTATTAAACATGTAAGGTCCTTAGGCCTCCTGTTGATATTGAACATTTCCTGGAATCCCAAAGATATTTTAATTACTCGTAAAACATTTGAACTGTATTATAAGATTATTTTGAATCTTTCCTTTTCCATTACACCTAGAAATCACTTGAAACCAATTCTTGGAAATTCAAAGAAAATTCAAAATTATCTGTTGAAATAACGAGAAATTTTCATTTCGTCCGATGACCCCAGTTATTTCTGAATGTGCTTAACAAAGCACTAAACATTGGTAGAACTTATTAAGTGCAGGGAGTCCCATCATACTGCTAACATCAACAAGTTTTAAAAAAAATAATTAGATGGTTGAGTAGAGAATTTTATTGCTAGATATTGTTAAATGTTTGAAAAACCAGGCCTAGATTACCATACTCAATTACTTCGCTAGAGAAGGTAGTGTTTTGTTAGCCCCCCCCCCCCCCCCTTAAAATAGAAAAGATAGTTTGCTTTCTATGAACAGATAATTAAACTCACTTTAATTCATGTCATCACAATGTAATTTCCCTTTAATATATGTAATTTCGGAAATCACAGACCTTGACATTGTGAGGATGCGTAACTCGTATCCACCCTCCCTCCCCCCAAACTTGGGAAGATTCTGAGCTCCACTGTCACCTTTGTCGTAGAGATCCATTTCAGAGAATTGAACATTAAAATGGGTTGATCGCGCTCCGATTTTCACATTAGAAGTACATCTCTTGGACTTGTACAGTGCCTTTACCATCTATACGTGCCCATTGACCAAGATAAAGTTAAGAGACCAAATGACTGAATACCTTACTCACCCCGTATTGTTAACCTTGGAGAAATATGGAAAATAAACTTTATGTCATATAAATCCATTTAAATGTTTTCTAAATCGTCTATTGATGTCCCCTTTAACAATTCTGTTCAACTGATAAATGATTCTTTGACTGGGTATAGAAATGGAACATAAAAGCATCTTTGTGTTCAGCGACGGTAAACAAATTCTCACGGAGAGTTAGATATTAGACCTGTACATATATAAATTTTGGGATCAGAATTTTTTTTGTGAGGGATATCATGAATAAGTCTTATTCTGTAACAGACTGGGCATTACATGATGGGAATACGGACACCAATACTGGGGTGGATCCCACAGGAATGTTCTATTTACAGGATGAGGATAATGATTCAAATATGGAGACAGGTACATGTACATACGTGTATGCACTCTTATTTTCCATCATGGATCCTCTGTACACAATGCACTAAGAAGTTATGATCTGACTTCAGATCTAAAATCATTTTAAAAATTTTACTTTAGTAAAGCACTTTTGACATTCTATTAGACATTTAAGGATTATATTATTAGGAAGATGAACATTTCATTGCATGTATTTTCCAATGTTTAAGGATAATAAGATGATTCATCTTTTTTTTTTTGGCGCCTTTGAAAATTTTCCTTGGAATAACAGTAAGTGGTAATAATTCATCCTGAAAATGAAATAGAAAAATACAATATTTACGATATAATTTTTTTTTATAGGTTCGAACATTTTTATTAGTCTCTTTGGGGTCTTTTAGGCATGTTGCATCGGAGGGTGGGGTTGGAGTCCTGGCTCCCTATAGATCTTGCGTACTGTAGTCAAATAAGGTTGTAATAGTGTATGAATCAAGTGAAATATGTTTAGTCGAATTGTGCATGGATGCAAAAAGTGCTTTTCTGTAAAGAAAAGAGAGTT
Source organism: Saccostrea cuccullata (assembly GCF_032062105.1). Classification (NCBI taxonomy): domain Eukaryota; kingdom Metazoa; phylum Mollusca; class Bivalvia; order Ostreida; family Ostreidae; genus Saccostrea; species Saccostrea cuccullata. The sequence goes on along the minus strand of NW_026928317.1, from coordinate 144,582 downwards.
GTGGGAATGATTTAAAACAACTTTAAAAAAAAATACATACATTTTAAGTTGCATAATTATTATGTGGGCGTCATATCAAAGAATCCTGGCTCCAAGTCTTGTATTGTTATGAAAATTTAATAAGATAGATTATCTCCAAAATGGACATCAAACAAACTTTAATATTCAAACAAGATCGGTGCCATTAACTATAACGTTCAGATTATCGACCTCCCTAACATCGATGCTTTGGACAATTTGTTTTTTTTTTTCCGTTGGAAACCTCTCTTATATAAAGATGAAGACAGTGTTTTGGGTTTGTCTGCATTTTTTTGTAGACACGGAGATACTGAGAATTTAGTTCTTTGTTTTCCACTGTTTTTCCCTATATGGGCAAGTATATTTCAAGATTTTCTTTTAAACTGAATCCTGATTCCAGGAATTACTAGAAGAATTTTTTTTTTTTTTGTTATAATTTAAATATTGTGTTTTTTTTTTTTTTTTTTTAATTTAAATATTGTGAATGAGCTATGTGGAGTTAAGGATGGATATACAACTCACTAATTCGAAAAGCTAAGATTGGACGAATTTCTATCCCAGTTTCAGCTAGCGCGCTAAACCACTGAACGAGCTACAGATCTTCAGCCAAGTGCACTCTAAGCGTCTTGTACGTTGTCAATGTTCTAGAATTTATAATTAAAAAAATAATTATAATGTTACTTTTCAGCACGTGGCTAAGATTTCACTTGTTAACAAAATAGAATGATACGCTTGTTCTTTTAAAGAATAGTAGTGTTTATATCTTTTGAAGAGCAAGTTCCATGAATTGATCTGAAAAGTTAAGCACAACTGATTTTCGAGTTCTGTTTTGAATCAAGTCATTTAATATGAAAAGTTAAGGACTATCTTAAATTAATTTACAAGCTATCGTGATAACATATCCGATAAAATGTTTACAACTTTTCATAAAGCATCAACAAGCCAAGAGAAGCTAAGAAAATTGAGAGGTAGGCAGATTACAGATACTCATCCTGGTCAGAAAAGACAAAAAGGTTTTTCGGGCTCTATTTAAATTCTATAAGTTATAGTTAATAAATTATTCTTCATTTTTTATTTGGTTTTTCAAATAAATTCTAGTAATTGCCCTTTCAGTTGTTACTTACGTATTGTACATCCTCTGCCTTTTTAGGTCACCTGAGTAAACTCAGGTGACCTCCCAGGTAGCACAAAACGTTTTCATAACATTATATTCCGGTTGTAAGGATGTTATTCCAAAACGTTCTTGACATAACGTTTGAAAAATGTTTTTAACATTTTATTTAGGTTATTTCGACGTTGTTAGAAAACGTTTCCCCAAAACATTTTAAAAATGTTTTTTTCATAACGTTTAATTCTGGTTGGAAGGAAGTTTTAGAAAACATTTTTGCATAACATTTTTATAATTATAATAAGATTTTTTTTTATTGCTTAAAAAGCATTATAAAAAATGTTTTCATATTCCATTGTTTGAGAAAAACTATTCTAAAAACTCATAATATGATATTAAGAATATACACAGTGTGTTGTGTACGTTGACTCAAATTTTAAGAATATTTATTTTTAAACTGAATGAAATTTATTATAAATTCCGATTACAAATGATACCAGAAAACATGAATATAACATTGTCTTAAAATGTTTGGAAAACGTTGTTAAAACGTTATAGAAACAACAAATATCTCTATATATTTCAATTCTTAAAAAATATACATTTAATATTTACTTTTTTGTTTGTTTGTTATTAATACTAGGTGATATCTTTTAAAGCATACTAAGGAAAAAAATTAAACAAAAATGTTTTTAATTTAGTTCTTTTTTAATTGTTTTATATGCCACATTGATTTCCTAAAAAAAAAAAATGATTGTGAAAAATGTATAAAAAGCCATTTTTAAGTATTTTTCCGAAGATGTGATGTAGTTCAACAAAGTAATGCAGTGCATTTATTCACTTGTGTTGTTTCCTCCTGGGTAACGCGTTTATCAAAAGTTAATTGATTGACACAGCGGGATGTCGTGGTCAGCGCTGATGAAACCGCTCCTTGCTGCAAACTATTTCCACGTGATCTATATAGGTCAACTTATCAAGATTTTGAAAAACCGGGCAGCATTCTTGAGAGACAAAGAACAGGATTTAGGGAATATTTTACATCACCGTATGGTAAGTTGAATTTAAAGTTGTATTCATCGTGTATACATGTATTAAGAAATAGTATTATAGCTGCATGTGTTTGTATAAGCCTGAATCATTCCTTGTAAACAATGGTAAATGATTGTATATATCCTGGATATTTGAGGGCGGTTAATTGGTTGTTTTTTAAGTAAACTGATCATTGAAGTTTATCATGATTGTGCATTTATTTTACATATGTATTATGTCTTGTGTCTAGTGTGAATATTCTTTATTAAGGTGTACTTTAGTATAATCACCCCAGGCTTAGAGATAGATTTTCAAATTGTGATTTAAATAGACGAGTAGGTTGAGTTTGCGTGTTTGTGTGTGTGTGTGTGTGGGGGGGGGGGGGGGGGCTTAACGAGTTGGTTTAATACTTCTTTGGAAATGTAAAATGATTTGTATTTATATACAGTGTCATGTATATATTTTTCAATTTACAATTCTCAAAATGAATATCATTTTTCATTTTACAGCGGCTGTTTGCAAAGACTAAATATTACATGTTATGAGAGGAATTGGACAGAATGAAGTTTGCTACACACCATCTTTGAGGGATTTACCAGGGTATTAATTTTAAAGGTATGTTTGAAATTTCCTGACACGAATGCATAACGGAGATAGATTTATCATGTTTATTTAGTATAGATTTTATAGAACTGTTGCCAAAAACATACACACTTTTCTTGCATTTATCGGATTTATGACTATGTATAGTTTTTATAAATCTTCTAAAATTATTCTCTATATCTTTGTTTTTCAGAAGAAAACAAAGAAATCCAAGTGCCAAACAGATGATTTCCAAAGAAAGAAGGATATTGTGATTTTTTTTCTTATTTCAATTGTGACAAATCTTCCCTGTTAAGAAGACTTTTATTGACTGTGTGGATGTAAAAAAGAGTTCATTGATTATATTTGTGAAAGAGTTTAAACCAATTAAAACCATAGGAAGTACAATACTTTTTTTGTTGTAATTTTTTTTAATCCTTTAAAACATGTTAGAAATGTTCTGAAAACGATTTTAAAAATGTTTTGAAAACGTTTTCAAAAATGTTTTCCAAACATTGCAGGACAATGTTTTTGAAAAACGTTATGATAACGTTTAAAAAACCATACAAAATAACGTTGTAATAACGTTTTAGAAAATGTTTTTATAACATTTTGAAAACGTTTTGATAACGTTTTAATAACGTTGTTGTGCTACCTGGGCTATTGCTATCCGTTTTCGTCTGTCGTCGTTCGTCGTACGTCGTGTGTCGTGCGTCGTTCGTAAACTTTTGAACATTTTTAACTTCTTCTCTGGAACTACTGAACCAATTTCAACCAAATTTGGAATACAGCATCTATAGGTAAAGAGGAACAAAAATTGTGAATTTCATGGTCCCTGCCCCCCTGGGGCCTTAGGGGTGGGGCCAAAACCACTAAAATTAATGCAATCTTTAAAAATCTTCTTTTTTACTCCTGGACATCAAGCAGTCAAACTGTTGACATGATTGTAATCAGCATTGAGTCCTCTACAAAAATTGTGAAATTCATGGCCCCTGGGTCAGGGGTTCTGGTGTAAGGGCGGGGCTATATAGATCATATAGTAAAAGTGCATTATTTCTTTGAAAATCTTCTTCTCTGCTCCTGGGTATTAAATAAACCAACTAAGAACATAGTTATGTTGACCAAGAGTGCCTCTTCAATAATTGTGAATTTCATGGCCCCTGGGTCAGGGGTTCTGGTGTAAGGGCGGGGCTATATAGATCATATAGTGAAAGTGCATTATTTCTTTAAAAATTGTCTTCTCTTCTCCTGGGTATTAAATAAACTAACTAAGAACATAGTTATGATGACCAAGAGTGCCTCTTCAATAATTGTGAATTTCATGGCCCCTGGGTCAGGGGTTCTGGTGTAAGGGCGGGGCTATATAGATCATATAGTAAAAGTGCATTATTTCTTTAAAAAACGTCTTCTCTTCTCCTGGGTATTAAATAAACTAACTAAGAACATAGTTATGATGACCAAGAGTGCCTCTTCAACAATTGTGAATTTCATGGCCCCTGGATCAGGGGTTCTGGTGTTAGGGCGGGGCTCTATTGATTGTATAGTAAAAAAAACCCATTAATTCTTCAAAAATCTTCTTCTCTGCTCCTTAGTATTAAACAGGCTAACTTAGTGCATAGTTGTGATGACCAAGAGTGCATCCTCCAAATTGTGAATTTTATGGCCCCAGGGTCAGGGGTTCTAGGGCGGGGCTCTATTGATTATATAGTGAAAATGCATGAATTCTTTAAAAATCTTCTTCTTTGCTCCTGGGTATTAAACAAACTAAGTAAGTATATAGTTATGATGAACAAGAGTGTCTCTTCCAAAATTGTGAATTTTGTGGCCCCTGGGTTGGGGGTTGTGATGTAAGGGCTAGGCTTTATTGACTATATAGTGAAAATACATTGTTTCTCAAAAATCATCTTCTCTGCTCCTTGGTATTAAACAAATGAACTATGTACATAGTTATGATGAGGAAGGATGCTTCTTCCAAAACTGTGAATTTCATGGCCCCTGGGTCAGGGGTTCTGGTGTTAGGGTGGAGCTCTAATGATTATATATAGTGAAAATGCATGAATTCTTTGAAAATCCATTCCATTGCTCCTAGGTATTATGCGAATGATCTTAGTTTATATATTTATGATGAAGAAAGGTGCATCTAGCAAAATGATAAATTTCATGTTCTCTGGTTCAGGGATATCGGGAAGGGGGGGGGGGGGTAAAGTACATAGTCTGAAGATAAATATTAAATGCTTTGAAATCTGCTCTGTGGTATTAATCAACCGTTTATGATGAAATAAAATTTATGATAAAATTTCCAAAATTTTGAAATGTGTGGCCCCAGGGTCAGTGGTTCCTGAGGGGTGGGGTGCACCACTAGCTGGTTATAAAGTGAAAATGCATTTTCTCTTTCTTACTCTGATCTAACTTTGGGTATTAAGTAACTAGAGTAAGCATTCTAAAAAGTGTATAACTATACTTTCTACAATTCTATAAAGTGTATAATTATGATAAGCAATGGCGCTTCTTTCAAAATCTTGAATTTCATGGAATCTGGTTTAAAACACAAACCAAATTTAATATTTGGAAAGTTGTTTCATGATACTCAGGTGACCTATAAGGCCCGTAGGCCTCTTGTTATTAATTAAAATACACTTTTGAATTTTTAAGGCACATTGAATTTTTTGTTCAAATTGCGTAACCACAAGGACAGAAGACACCCCTCCCTCTTTTTAGGGAAATGGATATTAAAAAAAACGCGATTCTAAGCATCAAATGAGAAAAAAAAAACAAAAAACATTATATTGAATAGTGAAAATTAAAAAAAGCTCACAATATAACATATGTATTTTGAACTATATTCCTACAATTTGACTGTAAAGGAAACCTGTAACCAAATTTACCGAAAAATATTTTTAGGTATAAATGTTTAAACTTGCCATTAAAAAATAAAAATGTTGGAAGGTCGCACAGGCAATTTTTTTAGTAATATTTTTTAACTCATAGTACAATAATGCATAAAATCTGTACATACCTACAACGGCTAACAACTGCAGCTTAGTTAATTTAACTGCAATATGGTCAGAGTTCTTAATAAAATATTTATAACGTGTACTTCTCTTTTGTAGAACAAAAGGCAGCCTACGAGAATCGCTCACCGGTAGAAGATGAAGAACCAAAAATAAAACAAGTGGAAGAGAGCGAGAGCAGATTGTTTGCTAAAGTCGATGATCAAATAGAGGAGGATGAAGAAAAGAAGGAAAATATAGAGCTCCCAGCTGTAATACACGCTAAATCGGTAAGACAAGGCTAATTGTAATGCACGCTAAATCGGTAAGACAAGGATTACTGTAATACACGCTAAATCGGTAAGGCAGGGCTTACTGTAATACATGCTAAATCGGTAAGACAAGGCTAATTGTAATACACACTAAATCGGTAAGACAAGGATTACTGTAATACACGCTAATTTATCCGTTAGGTAAGGCTAAATATAATATAGGTTAAATCGGTAAGACAGGGCTTACTGTAATACACGGAAAATCGGTAAGGCAGGGCTTACTGTTATACACGGTAAATCGGTAAGACAAGGCATTCTGTAATACAAGATTAATCGGTAAGGCAAGGCTTTCTGTAATACACGCTAAATCAGTTAGCTTATGCTTATATTGTATTACATGCTGAAGTAAGCCGTAAGGTTCCGTTTACTGTAACACACGCTAAATCGGTAAAGCTATGAAAACTGTAATATATGCACTTAATGTAATACACGGTAAATCCGTAAGGCAAGGCTGGCTGTAATACATGGTAAATCGGTAAGACAAGGCTTTCTGTAATACACGGTAAATCGGTAAGACAAGGCTGGCTGTAATACACGCTAAATCTGTAAGGCTAAGCTAAATGTAATTTACAGTGTAATATACACATAATCGAGAAGGCTACAGAAGTGTTAGGCACGCCAAAATCGGCAAGGCAACGTTAATTGTAATGCATGCTAAATCGGTAAGACTATGCCATATGTAATACCTGCTAAATTGGTAAGGCTACGCTAACTTTAAGGCACGCTTAATTGGTAAGGATACTCTTACTTTAATACACTAAACAGGTAAGGCAATGCTTACTGTAATACATTAATTCAGTAAGTGACTTAGTTGACTGAAATACACGCTTAATCAGTTTACAAGCCTAAATTGATTGTATAGGAGGAGACAGAAACAGCTGTAATCTAAGTAAACAATATAATGCTTTCTTTTGTTGTTAGAAGGGGAATGAATGTTGCAGTTATTTCAGAAAAAAAACGTAAAATTAAAATATGTTGAATATTACATTGTAGACATTTATGTCATTGTATGCATACACAGTAACTGATGGAACACTAACATCCATTTTCCAGAAATCTATGTAGGTGGCTTGCTAAGTGTCGTTTATGGACTGATTAACGGCAATGATCTTCATTGCCGTTAATCAGTCCATAAACGATCGAAAGAAATATAAAGGAAATAATATGCAGTTGACGTAAACATATGTTTTATTAAGAAAATACGGGAACTCTTATGCAGCAGGTACTCAGGACAGCTTTTTGGGGGGGGGTGTCTCTCTTACATGGAATGATTTTATTTTTGGTCTGAAATAAGATTTGTCTTTAGGAAGCAGTAAAAAAAAAATAAATACGTACTTTAGTTTTTCCTTCATAGTTTTATTCTTTGTAATACCCGGTATGTAACCATTTCTGATCTAGGAAGGGAGATGGATATCTCAAAGCAAGGAGAAAAACAATCATCCTAAAATTGTGTAGACATGATTTTTTAAGTATTTCATTGAGGACATTTCTTTTATCTTTTAGCCATCACCTTTGCCGGAGGATATTAATGGTAATCCTGTGGAATGTGTGAAAAGGACTCTAAGGATCATAGACTCACTCTTATGATAAACACCCTCAAAGGATCAGAGACTTACACTCATAATGAACACACTTAAATGATCATAGACTCTCACTCTAAGGATGAACATACTCTAAGGATAATAGATCTACTCACATAATGAACACTCTCAAAGTATCTAAACTCACTGTCATGAAACACTCCGAGGGTAAAACAGGCTCATGATAAGGACACTTTAAGGATTAGACAGGCTGATCATGAATGTGCTCTTAGGATTAGAGAAGCTCATAATGAAGAAATTATAAGGAATAGACAGGCTCATATGAAGATGAAGGCACTCTGAGTATTAGACAGGCTCATGATAAAGCATTCTAAGGATTAGACAAGCTCATAATGATAAGACAGCTCATGATCAAGACACTCTTAGGATTAGAAGGTTCATGATGAAGACACTCTTAGGAATAAACAGGTTCATGATGAAGACACTTAGAATAAGACAGGCTCATGATGAAGACACTTTAAGGATTAGACAGGCTCATGATGAAGACTACCTTAGGATTAGACAGGCTCATGATGAAGACACTCTAAGGATTAGACAGGCTCATGATGAAAACAGTCTTAGGATTAGACAGGCTTTTGATGAAGACACTTTAAGGATTAGACAGGCTCATGATGAAGACACTCTGGGGATTAGACAGGCTTGTTATGAAGACAATCTTCAGATGAAAAGATAGCTCATGATGAACACACTGTAAGGATTAGACAGGCTTATGATGAAGACTATCTTAGGATTAGACAAGCTCATAATTAATAGACAGCTCATGATGAAGACACTCTTAGAATTAGACAAGCTCACAATGAAGACCTTTTAAGGATAAGACAAGATCATAATGAAGAAACTGTAAGGAAAAGACAAGCTCATGATGAAGACACTTTGAGGATTAAACAAGCTCAGGATATAGTACTCTAAGGATTAAACAAGCTCATGATGAAGACACTCTGAGGATTAAACAAGCTCATAATGAAGACACTCTTAGAATAGACAGGCTCATGATGAAGACACTCTTATGATTAGACAAGGTCATAATGAATAGACAGACTCATTATGGAGCACTCTAAAGGTTAGACAGGTTCAAGATAAAGACACTTTAAGGATTAGACAAGCTCATGATGATAACACTCTTAAGATTGGACAAGCTCATGATGAAGACTCACTCTAAGGATTGGACAGGTTCATGACGAAGATATTCTTAGGATTAGTTTGCTCATAATGAAGACACTGTAAGGATTAGACATGCTTTGATGAAGACACAGTAAGGATCATGACCTCTCTCTCATAAAGAACACAGATACATGTAGCAACTAAATTTTTTAACTTGTTTGACATTATGAAAAATTGGCAATTTTTATCTTCTCTCTGTCCAAATCACTTATTGCACAGAATCACAAATATACATTTTATGTTTCATTTAAAAATTGTTTAATGTATAGTCATTAACATTCCAGTGTTGTTTTCCTGTTCTTGATGATAGTTATTTGCTTTAGTTTGCTAAATCATGTTACATGTATAATTTAAAAAAAATATATCACCATTCTAGCCTTGAAACATCCATTCAATGCTATAAAATGTTTATTTTACTATTGCACTGACTTTTATTTATTTGACTGTGTTCAATTATTTGATGATTTCTGTCAAAAATACAATAAAAGTTTAATATAATTGTACCACAACGTTTTTCTCTATGGGGTGTTTGTTTTTTACCCACGTCACAAAATATTGTGGATCCTGTGTTTTAAGTCAGGAACTCTAGATCTTTATAGATCTAATGTAAGACCAACACCAGTTTGTTTTAACAAGTGTATTAACAATATCCAAACGTAGTTTACAATCCAGTACAAGCAATGTATGTCTGCTTACTCTCTCTCTCTCCTTACATACCCTGTCTGACACCTAATGTGATTTAGGGCACCCTGTTAGGGCGTTAAGCTCCATCGTAAGGGAACCTGTTAAGACATTAGGCTCCATCATTAGGGCATCCTGTTAGGGCATTAGGCTCCATCATTAGGGCACCCTGTTAGGGCATTAGGCTCCATCATTAGGGCACCCTGTTAGGGCATTAGGCTCCATCATTAAAGCACCCTGTTAGGGCATTAGGCTCCATCATTAGGGCACCTTGTTAGGGCATTAAGCTCCATCGTAAGGGCACCTGTTAGGGCATTAGGCTCCATCATTAGGGCACCCTGTTAGGACATTAGGCTCCATCATTAGGGCACCCTGTTAGGGCATTAGGCTCCATCATTAGGGCACCCTGTTTGGGCATTAGGCTCCATCATTAGGGCACCCTGTTAGGGCATTAGGCTCCAAATATTAGATTTTTTTTTAACTTGTTCATCTTCCAAGCTTTATGACTTAATGAAGAAAGGGCCACGGTTGTGTAAATGTCATCATAGTCAATTAAATGCAAATGATCCTTTGTTTCCAACTGTCATTAATGCCCTAGCTTGCATACTCAAAAACTAGGCAGTGATTTCTTAATCAGTTTATAGGTATACTAAAGTTACCAGTGAAAGACATATTTTGTCTAATGTGTCTCAATGTTAATACTGTGGTTTCGTCAATTTTCGATGATTTTGTTGTTGAGCAGATCCACATAATTAAATGTTCACTGACTTAAGTTGAATTAAAATTTGTATAGGTATTTAATGCTTTTGACCATAAAATTACATATCCTTGAAAACATCTGTTTTACAAAATACATAAAAATTGATGAAAGCACAGTATCTGATGTTAACTTAACCTTAAATTTAAGAATTAAGTCTGCAACTCTCAGACCCTAGGAGTGTTGAAACAGCATCAATCTAACAAAAAATTTATTATCTTTTCAGGCTCAAAGACATTTCCTCTAAAAACAACAAGTTAGATTGTTTTTACAGTTTAATGCATATCTATAAGCAATGTTACATATAGCTACAAGTGCTTATAACTAAAACCTACCTACATCAGAATATAGAGCAATATAATAAATCAGAAAACTGCATGTGACTTTTCTTCTAGCAGATGGACTGAATTTAATACACTGTACCAATAAATTTGGTTTACCAACATAGAAAAATTACAAAGACAGCTTTTAATGCATTCTTACATTTATCCTAGAAAAGTGGAAATGTGATATATTTAGAAAATTCAAATGTTTTTCATTATGTTTGAGGAAATATTCTATGTGCAATAAATAGAAGTGCTTTAAACTAGAGGTATTTTTCCTCATAATAAAATGAAGTACACGTTCATATGACAATATTCAAACCATTTTCATTTAATTCTTAATTTAGCACTGCAAAAAAGTTTTAACATTTAAAATACATTGTATTTCAATCTACTTTACTTTTGAAGAGTTATGTCCCTTCCCTTGTAAAATGCAGTACTTGAAGTTTTGTAAAAATGTGTTTTTGTCAGAAGTAGATGTGTTTGGTGTACAAAAGAAGTGCTAAAAATTTCAAAAGGAGAAAAATAATCTGTGCTGATGAAAAGCTTCCACTAAGAGCATCTTATTACACAAGCATCATGGAAGAATTACGGAAGTTTTAGGCAAAAATCTTTCTTGGACAAAACATATAAAAAAAAATCTTATTCAATCTGTATCTACTACAACCTAAAACTTAATTTCCTTAACAGTTAATGACAAACAGATGTAAATCTATTACAAAACAAAATGGAAATGTACAACCAAAATTTTTAAAAATCTCTTAGTACAATGAAATAAAAAAAAACACAAACTTAACAACAAACGAAAGACCTTCTCCATGTACATAGTTCAAAAACACAGCATCTGACATAAGGCATGAAAAAAAAAAATCCTGTTTTCTAGTTGTGGGCTCATTAAACATTGTGCAGAGAAAAGAAATGGTCTCAAAATATACAAAATAAAAGACAATTATTAAAGTACAGTAAAGAATGAACATGCATGATAAATGATTAACAAATAATTATAAGTATCCGCAATACAAAATCTCATTTTGTGAGTTTATCTTTTTTATGAGTGATTGAAATTTATTAAATTTTTTTTGAAGTAGTACAAATTCCTTTTCTTTGAATAATATCTATGAATTTCTTCCTATAAGTACAAGTAAAAGAATTTAATAAATTACAACCTCTTCTCTACAAAATTTGTGAAATACCTACATCTGAATTTAAAAAAAAATCCTTAAAAAAGTGTATCTTCAAGAATCAGGAAATGTTTAATATGTGATTGTACTTTGTTCGAAATACACTGAATTAACAGTACCAAAATAAAAATCAAGGTGGATTATGTCCCTTTGTTCAGCAAAACTTGAAGCATCACAATAGAATTACCATAAGCCTGCCCACAATTACCAGAAAGAACATGAATTGTTCAAAATCCAGATTTTCTGTCTATTCCAGTAAAACATCTTTTTAGGACACATTCAGTCACGATTTCTAAGCCACCTTGACATCGAAAAAAATTGATTTGATGAGAATGAAGTGGTGAATTTAGTTAGCGCTATCTTGTGAGTTCGCGCTTTCTGTGTGGACTTTTGGAGTTGCGGTCCCTGAATCCGTCAGAGACTTGGCGCCTTCCTTGAAGTTTAATTTTTGTGTTTCTATCTGCAATGGAAAAAAGGCAACATTTTATTACAAGGTATTGGCAGTTGTGGACTTAACCTTAAAGAATGAAGTCAATTTGAATGTGAGCAAAGATAGCATACATCATTATAATATCAAGCATTTCTTTAGAGAACATTATAAAGTTTATACACATCATATTTATGTTTTTATGGCATAATATTTGTATTATAAATTGAAAGATAAAATCAGAGAAATTTTATATATAAAACAGTGTATCACCATCAATTATGAGTAAAAATGCTATACTAGTATTTTATATTTTGTTTGAATAAGTTAGTAATATGGTATAAAAAAAATATTTCCCCTAATTGGCCCTTTTAACCAACATGCTGCACTATAGCAACACACACCTTCAAGAATGTCATTAAATACTAGCAAAGATATTTTTCAAGTGCTTGCTAAACATAATTTTCAATTTGAACTCCTTAAAAAGATCCACTTTTTATGAGCACAGCCTTGCAACTTGCATTCCACAAATAATTCAATATTTACTAAATCCACTTTTTTGCAATGTTAAAACATGGGGATTTACAGTTGTTAGACAAATTACCCCTAAAAGAAAGGAATATTGACATCACAGTGGATTGTATATCTGCAGAGAGTCAATATTTAAAGACCATTTTCTATACAAGGTGATATTTGTCCCATGTGTTCCATGCTATATCTGAACAAACAGCGGTAAACTTACAAAACACAGATAATTTATCGGGGTTGTCAAGCTGAGTTTTCAAGTCCTTCCATGACACTTACTGACCTGTGTTTCAAGCATTTGAAGTTATATTATGATAAAGAGATGCTTCTGTTGTTATTAAAATTGCAACGAGAGTCTAATCAAATTCTCATAATTCAAAAAGGGAGAGAATGGTGTGTGATAAATATAATTCTTATTTTAAGGTTCTCTATTTTATCCAAGTTGTTACTGGCATATGCATGTTTAGAATAAATTTTGGTGGAATTCCACCACTCCAACTTGTACAGACCATAAATTCATACTTTAGAATATATGTAAATCACTTCCCCTGTCAAAATATATTAAATTCCTTGTGCCCTCAAATATTAATCATTTCATATGTTACATGCTGAATTCTCTAATAGTCGGGTTCTACCCACCTGAAGACAAATAGCTCCATTGATTTTCACATGTCTTTTATCAAAATGAACATGCAATAATATAGTTCCTGAAGAAATATTAATATGACCTCTTAACAAATGAAGACCCCCCCCCTCCCACATCCCTTGCTATATACAGATCAAAGTCCTGAAAAAAAAAAATTAAAGAAATCAAATAATTTTATGCACTAGTCTACTTTTGTGAAATAAGATATACCCAAGCCGTAGGAAATATTACAACCATGTTTAATTTACCATGGCAAAGATGTGAAAGCCAAAGGTGATGTCACAGCAGAGCAAGGGGAGACAAATGCTATACAAACCATCAATTATCTGGAGTGTCTATTTCCCTGAACTTCTGACCCTGAATAAGAATGGTGATGGTCAACAAAATGTTTGAGCAAATGCAGATTTTGATGTGCAATACAAGATCCCAATACCTTTGATGGAAATGTTTGTTCAAAGCTTGCTCAAGAAATTTTTTTTGGCAATGAAAAAGTCTGATTACATCTGCATGCCAATTTGTTCTCATGCAATCATATTTCGAAAACTGCTCTTTCAAATCTCTGAGCTCTCTCTTATTTTTCTTTATTAAATTGAAATCACTTGAGCAAACCAGCCTGTGTTCTCATTGGAAGCCAGACAAATTTTCATTGTCGTCCAAATTGATAGGATGAGGGAAAGTTCTTTATAGATTGAGTGTATCTGAAAAGCCCTTTTTTGGCAAGATATGAATATTCTGCTCAAATGTATGATTGCCAACCAAAAAGTCTATACATCTACAACAAAAAATACTTTTTGATTAGCAAAAGAATATGTGTGTATACTCTACACAACCCCAGCATCTACTCTGAAAGGGAATCGAAAATTTTACGTTTACCGACTTATGACATCCCATCATCCTTTGCTGGTGGAGGATGCCCGACTGTTTAATCGACTGTGCTTTCCTATATTCAGAGAAAATTTTATGATATGAATTTGTTAAGTATTATTCAAACATAAAAAAATTCAAATTTATGCATACTAAACTGTTAGTCAAAGGTTTCCTTTTGTTATTAGATTTATGATTCTTAATAAAAAAAAACATGCTTCAAAAACATGATTTTTGTCTTATCATGCTAATTAACCAACAGCATGGAAATATGATAGTTTAGGTGTATTTGAATTGTATTAAATTTTGATTTGTAGAGTCGATTGTCTCCGTACAGCTAGCTGTGGCAGATGTAACCAAACCCTGTGACGCCATGTTGTGCAAATAATATCCGAAGCCAATAACCCAATATACAATTGCTTGCATGCATTTGAAATTCAGAAAATATTTTTTTCAGAACACATTTGAACTATTTTTTCCCTAATTTCAAAATTTCTTGAATCAAGTTATATCTTTCAATGCTTGGAACTGCCATTTAAAATTTGAAAGCATTGTTTAATCGAATAATGCTAGTACATGTAGGTCAAAACCATTTAAATATAGATTTAAGAAAGAGATTTCATATTAATCCAAGTTTAAATACAAGGTATTTATTCCCTTATTTTCCCCTTGAGATCTAACCATTTCTCTTTAGATATGAATTAATGCTAAATATTTTAGTAGTACCAATTTCTCTAGTTTACATAGCATTTTAGCTATGCTAAACAAATTACAGTGGCAGATGGAATTAATTTTTGTGGGGATATCAAACTTACGTAATTAATAAAAAAAATAGAATTTCACGAAAATACCTAAGGTTTCATGCTAAATCAATATAAAAAATATCCTTATCTGCAGTTACTGTTCAATTTATGGAGAGTTACAATAAACATATTTATTAATTATTAACAGCTTCATCCAGAATGGGAAAAAAAGCTGCAATATCGTACTATGTCAATTATTACCTTATTTTTGAGTTCATTTTGCCTCTAGATAAATTGATAAAATAGATATATTCATAGAGACCAAAAAAATGTTATTAAGATTATTTTGATAATCAATCATAAATTATTGAAAAAAATTCATGCATTGTGTTAGGAAAAAAACATCATCTGAATTTCATTAGAAAAAAAAGCCTCACAACATACCAAAAGAAAATTGCATGCACGTAATTAAGTTTCATTTTCATGACTTACGAATTTTTGATAATTCAAGCGACAGTACGAATAGAGCTAGCGTGACTAAATCGGCGTCGGGCGGCTGTTACATTGCTCATGCTGCGAGGAGACGATCGCGGGGAGGATCGGGAGCTGCGTTCACCTTGATGAGGAAGATCGTTGAGAGATCCGATTGGATACGGCATGATTTTGATTGGCACTTTGATGTCCCCGCCCCCTGGCTTATAGTGAATGTTGTCTAGAGAGTGGACCTTGGGGTCACTTTGGTAACGTCTGGGGTCATTGACAATGGATACGTTTCCTCCCGTGGGTTGATATTGAGCATTTTCTAGAGATCCCACTTTGGGGGAGGCGTGCCAGCGTGGGGTTTCGTTAATGATGCTGACTTCACCCCCTCCCGGTCTGTATGTTCTGTTATCCAGGGAGCCAACTTTGGGGGAGGCATTCCATTTGAGTCTATCCTCGTGTATATGGACCTCTCCTCCTCCTGGCTTATAATGAGCATTATCCAATGAACCCACTCTGGGTGAGGCATTCCACTGAGTTCTTTGATTGATGATAGTTTTGTGTCCCCCTCCCGGTTGATATGTTAAATTGTCCAATGAACTGACTTTGGCATGTGCATCCCACACTGGCTTCTCGTCTATAATAGAAACGTTCCCTTGTTTTGGCTGATAATGAGCATTTTCTAGAGATCCAACTTTGGGGCTTGCCCTCCATCTTGGTTTCTCATCCAGAATCTTCACATCTCCCCCTCGAGGTGAATAAGTAAAGTTGTCCATTGATCCAACTTTGGGTGAGGCATTCCAATGCAGTTTTTGCTCAGCTATTTGAACGTTCCCTCCTCCTGGGGTATAATGCTTGTTTTCTAAAGATCCCACTTTTGGTGCAGCTCTCCAATGGAGGGATTCATTTGGGATATGAACATTTCCTCCTCCGGCAGAATAAGTCACATTGTCCAAAGATCCCACTTTGGCGGCTGTCTCCCAGCGAGGAGTTTCATCCAGAATTTTCACATCACCACCCCCAGGTCTATGATGGACATTGTCCAATGATCCAACTTTTGGTCCTGCCTGAATTTTCTTATTCCTGATATGAACATATGCTCCATCTTCAGTTGTCTTTGGTTCCTCCCATCGATTGAGATCACTCGTTCTTTTACGATATATACTTGGAAATTTGATGTACTCAATTCCATCAAAACTTCGGGGTCTTTTTTGACTTCCCCGCAAATGACTGTCATCAAGTGAACCAACCTTAGCTTCAGCTGCCCACTGCAGTTTTCGCTGCTGGATTTCTATGTTACCACCTCCTGGCTTGTGGTGAGAATTTTCTAGAGATCCCACTTTTGGCTGTGCTCTCCAACCTAAATCAATGGCAGGTAGAGCTGGAAAGACATCCCCTGATGGTCCTTGGTTAGCCCTGCGTTTGGTCATCATATCAATGCTTTTCTAAACTGTCCAACCAATAGGAAAAAGTCTTAGAATCTAACACCCACTTATATCATAATGAGTTAACACCATTCATTTCACAGCACTAAGAATCCTGATTCCAAGAAAAAAATGTCCATCTAGGATTGGTATAATAGAGCTGATGTTACTTTTTTTTAAGCACTGGAGGTAATATTTGCAAGGTAAAACAAAACAGAACTCCAAGGCCCTGTCTCTAGGTATCTTTTACATGTGGTAACTAAGGGGGTCTATATAGAAATCAAACACTCCACAGCTCATTCACTGGACATAAAAAGAAAGTTAACCACACTTCAGCTCTCTTCAATGTCTATCAACATAGATCACTCTCGGATTGGGATTACGTCACCAAGTTTGTTTTGGGCAAAAATTTATATTCCAATTACCAGCACATTAAACGTATTTTCTCCCTTTGTTCAATCAATACTACCCTACTATATATTCAAAGCCATTCAGTTCGCAATACACAAGTATTTAAATCAAGCGTAGCATGTTAACCCTTAATGCCTCCGATAAGTTTGTCAAATATTGAACAAGCTTCCTATCCAATTCCTTTGAACATTTGGCAGTAATTCCACGGTAGACAACGGTAGTCCATGAGTGAATTTAAAAATAAAACCAAATCCTTTTTTTTTTTTCATGCAAATGTAACATTCCATAGAAAAAGCACTATTATAAAAGGCACAGATTTAAAGTCAATTAGATTACCCATTCAAAATTTCCAATAAAAGCAATTTTAGTCATATTCACTTGGCAGCACAAAATTCTCTGTTATATCATGTCCAAATTAGGTAGAATGGATCTTTAAAATTATCCTTTCATTCAAACAATTTTTCCCCCCCTTCGAGTTCCGTTATATTTTTCACACATTCGTCAAGTGCACCACCTGTTTCAATATATTGGAGAGTGTGAAACAAATCAGAATTCTGCTGGAATTATTGCAAAGATATTTTATCACCGAAATCAGATTTAAAGCCCATCTACGAAGGGCTATAAATATATCTGAAATAAGCACCTGAAAATCTTCTTGGGTGAAAAGGTACAAAAGGTCCAAATTAGTGCTGACAAAATCTTACACAACTAAAATATAACACCCAGATTAGGATGATGTTAAGATTACCCAATCTTCGCAGGGTATCTAAGGTAATCATAACTGGCACAAACCGTTTATCACTTGTATCATTTTCTGCCCTATTAATTCTACACACACCAACACAATCAAATCCTGATTTGTTTGGCCTATTGAAACACCAGAAGTGTCACAGAGTTTATTTTAATACCACGATACTGAACCATTATTTTATTTGAATGAGTTATTTTTGCTCTGGATAAAGTTATTTCAGTGTGACATTTATATATGTAATATATTAATCTCAGATTTTTTTCAAAGGTGATCTTTATATTTATCTTTTTTTCTTTCTCCTTGATGTATCAATTTCATGGGTAATCTGAATTCTATATTTAAACTTCACAAATGATCGATTGCAAAGGATGACAAAATGTGCAATAATTTACAGTGATATTTTAATATTTAAAATTTGATATGTAAATGTAACTAGATTTCAAAGCAGAAAATCAATAGTATTATCCATATCTAAATTTCAAGGTATGAATTGTAATTTCACTTACGCAGAAAAACCATTTCTGAACCTGAATTACTACTTTAAAACTTGTCTTCAGACATGTTTTATGACTTAGGCTGCAGGGTTTCCATTCATGTAAGTATTTTCCTTTAAATAAAAGGCATTGGCTTTCATTTAACTATTTCACTCACAGGTCCATTAATTCTTAAAGTCAACATTTGGAAAATATCTAATCTTATCCATGTCTGCCAAACAGGTCAAGTTAAAAACTTTTGCTACATTCTAAATTGATTTCACAGAAACACCTAAAATAGTTTATTAAATGTATGTGGGAGTATAGAGTAATTTTCCATATACCACTCAAGTTAAAAAAATTGCAATCAATCAACTCAAAACCCCTTTGGTTCAAATCATATAAAAGCTGAAAATTACCATTTATGAGGACTTTGTTGGGAACTGCAACCATAGTGACATTTGGAAACAGTTTGCTACGGTAATAGTCCTATAGGCTACTAATTCAACCAATTTATAATTCATTGAAAGTGCCATTATTGACAGAGAAGTTGGTGTCCATTTGAATTACATATTTCATTGATTATGTAATGTTAAAAAGAGAATGTTTCTATATATTCGAATTTGATGCAAATTTTATTACCACCATAACTGAGCCATAGGGTTAATACCATAATATGGCTATATAGAACAAGTTCATTTGTCCATAGTTACACTAATTGATACAGTCAATAAATGCAATCTTTATAGGTACATCAGTGTCAAAATCTAT
Organism: Saccostrea cuccullata; assembly: GCF_032062105.1. Classification (NCBI taxonomy): domain Eukaryota; kingdom Metazoa; phylum Mollusca; class Bivalvia; order Ostreida; family Ostreidae; genus Saccostrea; species Saccostrea cuccullata. Next base: position 125,304 of record NW_026928317.1, on the reverse strand, counting down.
AATATGAGAAGTTGGATGAGAATTTTCATTTAAGCATCCCAGTTTGTTTTTCTTTCATTTACAAAACATACAAACAGAATGACTACATGTATATACATTGAAGCATCAAAAAATGAGATAAAAAATCAACCAGAAACTGAGAAATTCATTTCTCATTTTTGCATGGACAAATCATCTTCATGTGAAATGTATATATTTAATCCTCATCCTCCAGAATTCCCTTTGTGTTCAAAAAGATAACCCTATCCCCTTTAAGACCCTTTAATTGCCTGCACTTTCCTAATCTTTCATACACATATAAAATTACAAAACGGAAGTGTAAAGAATTCCCTGGGTACACTAGGTGAATTGCAAACTAACTGACTTGCAGATCTAACCGATCAAACCAGTAGTTTACTTAAACAACCTTATTAAATTGAACCATTACCAAAGATAATCTGCAAGCCAGAATATGCCTGGACAAAAATATATGAATTCATTCAACATTTCTGAAGGGCTTTTTTCCTTTTTAACCAATCTCAAATACACTAAAATGAATGTTTGGTACGTTGCCATAGCAAACTGCTTCCATGTCTACTGACTAACACATCTAAATCTGTATGTTTTACACTCATTAAAGATGATATTACTTGTCGATATTGGTTTTAGGGCATGGATTTAATTACTGTTGTCATTTCTCTCCAAGACTTAATGGCAATGCAAACAACCAACTTGAATTTCTTGATTCTCAAGTCTCATAAAAAAGTTTCGACGAACAGAAAAATATTTCATTTTACGGAGAAGTGAACAAGAGATCTTATATAAGGTTGAATCAATTTTTGCCTTTTTAAAGTGCTTTTGGCACAAAGATTCATAATAGAACTTTCGGGTACATACCAATGACGAGATTATAAAGATAACTGTCGGGGCGAGAGAAAGTTTTAAATGAACACAAAAGTCCTAACGGATAGGATTAAAAAGAATTACAAAGCAAAGAGTTAAGATGTGTCAATAATATAGATCATATTGCGTTTAAAGAGACAATGGTGTATATATTTTTAAAATTTTCTTTAGATAACCACTCATGCCTTAAAATTCCACACTTGTTAAAATCAGTCAGCTAATATGTCACACTTTGGATATACATGTACCACCATTGGTTCTGAATTTTTGTTAAACAAAAGTTTTGTTTCTATGATTAGAATTTTTGAAAATTTTCTTCTTTCAAAAGACTAATTTCTAAAATGATTCATTTTTGAGTTCATCATGAGAATTTCTGCCATTTAAGTCCATCTCAATTCCCTCTTGTAATTTAAAAAAAAGAAAATTATTCTAACTTTTATGATGGTTACATCATTTAAAAAATCTCTTTGACACAGTGTGTAAGTGAATTGCCAATAAGATAAAATATTCTGCACAAGCTAAAGTATTGTTGAGGTCAAAACACAAAAGAAGCTATAGGAAAAGTTAATCAAATGATAAAAGTACAAAAAGGACCAAAGTGACAATGCAACAAATAACTTTTATACATGTATTTATTAAAATAAATATCACAGTTACCTTTCATAACAAATGAACAATGGATGATGTTGGCACAATTTGATGACCTATTCTAATTATCACAACTAGAACAATTTAATAAATAGCAAAATAAATAAAACTTTATAACAGTTTAACAAAATCAATTTGAAAAAGTAGAACTTAAGTTTGCTGTAGCACTATTGATTCTTCACAACAAAGCGATAAAACACAAGAAAGGTCATACATTTATAGAACCCTTTTACTTGTCTTCATATTAAAAAAGTACTTAATTTCGAATACTGTAGACGTACTTTTTTCCGCAGGGTCATAATTCCCCGAAATCTCAATTTCTTTTTAATCCACGGGTAGAAAATTGAGCGGATTTTCTTGACTGTCACTATATGCCTTACATTCATATCAAGTACCCTTGGACAAATCTCCATGGATTATCTATGACTGCGTACATAGCCTAAATTAATACCACACAGAAAAAAGTACTTCTACAGTATTTCTGCAATTAAGGAACAAGATGTAAAACTTCACACATAACTGAAACATATGGAAACTCATATTTGATGCAAAATATAACCAAACCTTTCAAGAAAAGAAAGTCAGCTAGTGTCTAGCAAATTACTACAATTAGCTATATTCCTTGAATCATCGCTTCATCAGTTCCCTAATCCTTGCCTCTATTTCAGCATCTTCATCGTATTCCAGGTCATACGGATCATCATATCTGTGTTTAGTTTTCCAGAGAGCACTAATCTTAGACTCCTTCTTCCAGTTTGGCTTTGAGTTGAAGATCTGGGGATGCTTCGATGGTGGGGAGTACTCAATGTTTTTGAGTGAGCCAATCTTGGCTTTGGCTTTTTGATGGAAGTTTTCACTGAAGTGTGGCACTTTGAAGCTTGATTTCTGAGGTGTATGATCAAAATTCTCCAGGGAACCCACCTTAGGTTTAGATTTCCATTTTGGTTTTAAATCAACAATTTGCACATCTCCACCGCCAGGTTTATGAAAGACTTTCTCCAAAGATCCAATCCTAGATTCCGCTTTGAAGTCATGTGGAAAATGTGGAATCTCCACGTCTCCACCCCCTGGGACATAGTGGATGTTGTCTAGCGAGCCAATCTTTGACCTGGCTGTGGATTTTATGGATCTTGGAGAAGTTTTGGATGTACCTGGAGTGAAATGGGAATTCCCAAATGAACCAACATCCCCACTCCCTCCATACTTAGTTTTGATTGGTGGAAGCTTTAAACTGTGAGTCTCAAATTCACTTATATCTGACCTGTTTCCTACTTCTGAAGCAGGATGACTCCGTGAACGTTGCTTTTTATAGTCAACGTTATCTAATGATCCGACTTTGGCCTCCGCTTCCCAATGAACATGAAAATGGGGTACTTTTTTATTTGAGGGTCTAGGGCTATGCTGTGCATTGTCCAAGGATCCAACTTTCGAAGTAACAGTCTCCATATGATTGTTAATGGGTGGAAGATATGGATAATAATAATTACGATCGAATGACCTCTCCATGGATTTCCCTTTTGATGACCATTTCCAGGGTGGCTTGACATATTTGTATTTAGTTTCTCGATTTAACTTGTCTTCTCTCTCTTCAAGACTTTTCAAGTCGTTAAATTTTTCACCGGAGAAGAACGTATGAACTGGCCGCTGTTCCATCACAACGTAGCGTCCATCTTTTTTCTTGTGAACAGAGACAACGGGAAATCGTCCTCGGGCATTCGCCCGATTTGGCACATACACCACCGTTTTGATCGGCGCTTCCATATCCTCATCCTCGATTTCTTCTCCTATCACATGATGTTTGTGAGCACTAGGCAGACTAGGATAAGGATGTTTGGTCCTATGTTCCATTCGCGGAGAAGGAGTGGTGGCCATATTAACTTCAAAATTGTTTTTTTTTTTTAAACCTTTGTCTCTTGAAATCTCATAAAAATTCAATCCAAATAAAATACACCAACAAAAATTTATCCCATCTTACATTCTTAAATGAATATTCAGTAATACTCCATCGAAAATAAATCAAAATTTCACTTGAGCTTCTATTTCTTTGATGATAGTATGCTAAGCCTTCACTTATGAATGACTTATTTCCTTATCAAAAAGCCATAAAACATTCAATATGCTACAGATTCACAGCTTCAGACACATTTAAAAGTTCACCTTATTGATTTTTTGCTGACATTACACAAGACGTCCTGAAAATATTGATGCCGACTAATGGTTGCTACATGTATATAAGTAATGCTTTGATATATCAAACAATTAAAAAACTTTCTTTTCTGAATATTTAAACCATCAGAAATCATTAACCCTTAAGAGAATCTACAAAATGCATTAAATAAACATATTTGAACTACATTCTATACAAAATTTACCATTCATAAAATGTCTTTTAATGTCCAATTTTCCACAATGTCAATACCATTAGCCAAAAAAAATTAAATTCACTAATTCAATTATGGTGTTTCAAAAACATCAACACTCAACTTATGAAAAATCATGAACAATGAAATAATACTCTCAAATTTGCTCCACTGACCAAATGCAGCAGTAAATGTTCACAATCTAGCTAGGTGAACTTAATTTATATATAGGTCAATACACAATAAATCTTTCTTTTCTAATCCTATTTAATTCTTCCATCCAAATGCCTTAAAACTTTGGATGTGCTTTTACCTAGAAATAGGTGAAATGATTCTAATAAAGTACAAACAGAGGCGATTAAGGTATTAAGCTCATTTGACATGACCTGAACAATCAAATCAAGAGTCTAGCTGCAGATGAGACAATAGGGTATAGTTTTGAAAGACAATGCACACATAAGTTACGCAGCACTTTACTTAAGGCAGTCTGCACCAAGATCCAAAGATTGTCTGCCTTTACTTAAGGCAGTCTGCAGAAGATCCAGAGATTGTCTCCAGGATGAGATAAATTTCATAGCCTTGAAATCCTACGCCCTTGTCTTTAGGGGGTCGTTAATCTGATGTCATTTAAAGCCTCCGTTTCAATAGATCTGTCATGTTTTCAGGGCTGAAATCGGGGACTCTATCATCAACCTGTCATCAGTACTCAGCAAAAAAAAATCTCCACAATCAGTTCCTCAGAAAATGTCAATTAGTCAAAATATATCTAATCACTTGAAAACCATGCACGCTTTATTGAGGAAAAACAGCTGCTTCTCAAGGCACTTTCCTCTTATATGGCCACAGCTTTTCAGAATTTTAATAAGAGTCAAATTTTACAAGGCAATTTAATCCAATTCACAGGGGGATGGATTTATCAGTTCATGTTTAACTCCATATATGTGAAACCCAATCTCATTTTCAATATTTTCTCCCTATTTATCAGTCATAGGAAAAGTGGAAATCTTAGAACTTATCATTTCTGCGTAGCCATTTCCACTATCAGGTATCAATATTTGTATTTCTTTTCAGTCAGTAATGAATGGATAATGCACATACAATGACCACCACCCCAGATCGTACATAAATAAAGTTAACAATGTAATCAAACTCGCCGAAAAGAGAAAACAATAGCTAGTTTTTAAAAGCCGTGTTTTATCAGTCTTTGATAATGCTTCCAAATTTAACGTTATATGCGTAAATTCAATTCTTTCATTAGATGAAAAGGACCATGTTTTTCTTTTGTTAACCTTATGTCACTGATTAATTGTGTATTGAGGTAATCAATGATTTGGAACACAATCATATTGAATTTCACTCAAAAGAATGATTTAAATGTTCTTTTTTTTTTCAAAGACATATGACATACATCAATTTTCATTGCTGGCTGCCTGTAAACCACACATCTTTTTTTTCTTTTCAAAAAGGAGGATCAACATAGAAATAAGACCCATTTTTATTTGAAAACTTTCATTTTTATCACAATGTTTTGTTAAAAGATTTTTATATGTATATAACATATAGCAATTTTCTCAATACCTATATGTGCTGTTTTGTTCAAAAGAAGGATCAACCTAGAAATAAGACCCATTTTTATTTTTAAAAAAACTTTCACGTTTTTATCACAATACAGAAAAATAAATTGTGATTCATCAACAGAAAAACATATCCCCTTTATAAGCACTGGCAAGAGATCACCCAAGTAGTTTTCTACTAATCCCAAAATCTCTCAGAAATCCCAAGGGGATCTGGGTATAAGCCACTAGTGACATATCATCAATATTCCCTCTAAATTAAAAATAAGAACCAAAGACTCTTTCACAAGCAAAAACCTTTGGCAATGAGTGTTTATCTACGTCTTTGAATTAGACAAGACCACTGTCTTTTAAATACACATTATAGAGTCTGCAGATCTACCCTTTGTTTGCTTTGGTCTCTGACCCTTGTTTAATCATTGATTAAACTGCTCCTGCTGTTTTCAAACTTGGAAAATTTTCAGAAAGATCAAGAGAAAGACCAGTTGTAACTAAATGGTCCCACAATTTCCAGAATATGATTGCTTGAATGCATCTACAGTTTCTTTCCTTATGAAGATCATAAAAAATAAGAATTCTTGTATTTCTTAACATTTTTCAATTTTTATTTTGAATTTGATTACCAAGGTAATACCTTCAGCAACACTAAAAGATATAAATTGAATTTTTAATTTCATGATATTTTCAAAAGGAATCATTGTATAAAGAGTACATAGGATTTTGAAATTATGCTAAGTGATTCAATTTCAGTTTGTGAAAAGGAAAAAATTAAACTCGATCAGGATAACTGCATCTCTATGTATATAATCTCCATTGAAAGTATAGCTTTATATCTTTAAAGAACTGATTATAGACATACTGACAGATGAATGATGGACATTCTACCAATGCATTTAAAATCTCCTTTTGTTTCTGACAAGTGGAGTTAATTTTCTCCCCTTCAAATTAAAGGATCAAATTTGACAGCATTCTATATTTAAAAAATGCTTAACTCAAACACTTTAAAAATCTACCAAGGCCAAAAAAAAATCAATACAATATTTAATATTAGTTTTTCCTTTGTATCTGGAAATGGATTACTGACTACAAGTGTCTAGGTCAATGTCTTTTATGTAAGTTTCTCCCCTATGTAAAGTCTTGCTTAAAAGTTAAGCCAAAGAGAAACAACTCTTGATATAAAACTTCAGTCTGAATACTTATGACCATTTTAATCACCTGTTGAGCATAGACAAAGTGATTTAAAGTTTGCAACTATATCTATCTTTTAAATTAAAATAAAAGGGTTCTCATAAATGAGTTCATATTTTTTTTTTTTTTTTTGTTAAATCAAACATCTAGATGACTGGAGTTTCACTACAGTTTCATTACAATACAGGTACAGAGTTACATCAAAATTCCAAAAAAAAATTGACATTCTTGAAGGTGCAAATCTAGCTGTCGTCTGAGGAAGTACAAAACACCATACTTACCTTGATCTTAAATTTGACCTTGACCCAACCTTGACCTACCTTTTTTTCACCACCTCCTGGCTTGTGGTTTGTCTTGGATTCCACTCTAGGCTTGGCTTTATCTTTAAAGTCTAATTTTTGTGTCTCGATCTGTAAAGACATAAAAAAAATACTTCTTCACTGTCAGGCATTTTATAGTGGAAAAATAATTGCAATAATTGTAATCCTTAAATTAATTTATCCTAGACTAGAATTTCTCTTCAATTCATTGTGCCATTTTAGCAATTCCTCTGTTAGCAAAACCCTGTAAATTTAACATTTCAGAAAAAAATATCACACCCTCAGAAATACAATGCATATGTATGTCTAAATATGCTAACAATGCTTTACCTTTTTCTGGCCTCCCCCAGGTTTATGGGACATGTAATCAGTAGATCCAACCTTGGAGTGGGCCTTTACTTCCACTTTGTGACTCTCAATCTATAACGAATTTTATGAAAATATTACAATTATCATCATTTATTACTTCAATATTTTTATCTTTATTTGCCTTTTATCATCTGTGCCTTGGTCATCTGAAATTCTCAAACTGTGTTATTAATATTGCATGTTTAACCTCTATTAAAACAAATTAGACATTGCTGCAATCGTATCATGATCCATGTTTTCTCTCTAATAGTATTGTAAATTTTTAAGGTTTTCAATAATGACTGATTCTGACTTATCTTGTTTCTGTTTATATTTTATGTCATTTTAATGTAGTTAAAATGCACAAAATATACAGTAAAACTTAACAGAAATACAGGGTTCTAGAAAAATCACAACAGAATAAAAATGGAAATTGTCAGTTTTGGAAGAAACAAAAAATTACTGAACGGTCACCCAAAGCTACAAAGTAATAGCACCAATTGCAAGACACCCTTTACACATGAAAATATATCTAGCACATGTATAACAACAATTTAGTAACAACATTAAGACATCTTACGAGTACAAACACATTAGTACACCCCGCCACCTGTACATTTGGAAAATGGTACTTTCTGAGACATTTTGGTTTGTGCAGGAACATGAACTTTGAATTAACAAAATCTTTCCACCATTTGCATAGCTCTCCAGTATCATTTCCAGTTTCTTTCAATACCAATATCTATCTTACTTTAGATTAAATTTTGATGGTCCACGTAACAAGTGAAAATTTTGGAATAATTTTACAGACCACCTCTATTATTGTTATTTGTGCAAATCTAATATGATCTACTTAATCTTAATATAATCTACTTGTCCTTGACAAGACCATGAAGCACAAATTTCATTCATATCACAATGAATTTCTTTCATAAACATCATCATTATATGGATAGGAGTGCATATAATCAATCTCACAGACTCACATCTACTTTACAAAATCAACACAGGGTGATGGGAGGACGAGTTTAGTACAGTAAAACAGACAGACAGACATTCCGTACATGAACGTTACCACCCCCGGGTATATGGTCCATGTTAGCTAATGATCCAACTTTGGACTGAGCATTCCATGCAAGGGAGTCATTCACTATCTGAGTAGGCAGGCAAATGAGAGAGAGAAAAAAAATAAATGAAATAACAAAGAAGCAGCAAAATCAAAATATAACTGCAGTCACAAAGCTTTCAATTGACATTTTCCAGGAATTTTTGCATGCTTTAGTAGGATGAAATGAAGATTAAAATCATTGAGCATGCTTTAAAAGAGTCAAAATGAAATATTGTTAAGCTTATTAGTAAATGATATGAACTCAAATGAGTTAACAGCCTAAAGCATGCCCTCAAAATAATAGATTTTGATATTAAAATTCCTGTTTGTTGGTTATAACATACTGTATCAGTGGAAAATGACTACTGTAATGTGATTACTGATGTGAATAATTACTTTAGGTTAATGAAAATTGTGTATCTGAAAATTAGTGTCAATATTGTTTTAGCTGTATCAAATAGACATGTACTAAAAAACTTCTCTGACTACATTTTTAGAATCATATCATTCTATTAATATTTATACAAAAAAACTGAACCTAAAAAATTCCGAATAAAACAAACTGGCTATGCAGTTTATTCATGTTTATAAGTAAGAACAAAAAAACATGAGTGAACAAAAATGACGGAATGCCATACTTTCACATTACCGCCCCCTGGAACATGACTAGCATTGTCAAGGGATCCGATTTTCGAGGTAGTTTTCCATTCAACTTTCTCATCTACAATCTAAATTGAAAAAAATGAAGCAGAAAAACAATGAATGACCCATTTGAAAAAAATGACAAATGAAAAGCCTTCAAGATTCTACTGTTTCAGTAATTTTCTCTGAAAGCAAATGAAAAGGAAATTTTTTCTGGCAGAATTTCCTCTGTCATGATTTAGTAACATGCAGACAGAGAAAGCAGCAAGTGTTATAACAATGACATTAGTCATTTAACAGTCAAAGCTTTTACTATTTTTTATTTTTATTAACCAATAGAAATGCAAGTATTATAAACCAATGAAAATGCAAGGTGATAGAAAACTGCGTCTTCCCCTTCCTACAAACTGATATTTCTAATCCTTACAAAAATGCATTTTATAAGAGACAAGTGGGGAAGAATTTACATCAAGGAGTGGAACTAATCTTACGGTCACTGCAGTGATCTATTTATGGCAAAGATATTAACTTACTATGCTGCAGTGTTGTCTACGAGATTCAACTTTTATGGATGTTTAACTACACTGATAGTCTGTGGAATATTTCCATGAAAAAAAGATCCACCAGCAGATAAAACTTAATTTATGTCTTAATTAAAGAATAAATTAAAGATAAAGAATTCCTTTGATAGATAAATTAGTCTACCGAAGAGAAGCATTTTGCAATAAATTTGGTTTGGCCATACATTAAATTGGAAAAGCGATAGCATACTTTAACATTACCGCCGCCTGGCGAGTGCTTGGCATTTTCCAAGGAGCCTATTTTGGAATTCGTCTTCCAATCCAATTTCTGCGATAATATCTAAAGAAAAAGAAACAAAAGCAAGCCGTGTGCAAATTAATTAAGCCAAACACAGGCACTGGCAATCATGCTTTTTCTCTGGAACAGAAAATAGTACTCTACCTTTTTCACACCAGTCTGAAAATTCATTTAAAAATATTTCAAAACAGAACAGATATTTGCAGTTTTTATTTTAGTTTATAAGCCATTGAGTGCTCCAGCTCATTTCAGACCAAAAATAGACAAGATCCACTTTAAAAAGTTTTCTCCCTTCACTTCTAATTAGAGATAATCAAATAATTTAATATAATCAATTTGCATGGGAAAATGGAGCTTTCCCATCCATTAGATTAAAATTACAGCATTGATGCAAAAAATATAGTTTTTGCTTGACAATTTCTGCAGAAAATCCATATCCTAATAAAAGCCAACTTGAACATTGGACTCTGACATTTCACGAGATGTGTACTAAGCATTAGTATCAGCGTGAGTGAGTTACCTTTTTCTCGCCGCCTCCTGGCCTGTGGTCCATATTTGCTGTGGAGCCTACTTTACTTGTCACAGTGGAATAATCTTTCTTTTTACTGGCAATCTTCACCTGTAAAAAAAATCAACAAATGCATAAGGGATGCAGAATTTGATTTAGCTGACCTGAAGCAGAAAACAAGACACATTCAGTTTCAAATATGAGTCTGAGACTTGATTAAAATACTTCAGCAAACAGAAATGCAATGCCCATGGGCCACAATGTTCACCTGAGTCATCATTCTCTTTTAGTAAAATTAATCTATAACCTGGCTAAAAGATCAAACCTCTTATCACTTAAATTTGAATCCAGTATTTCAATTTGACTTTAGAGTTTATTATAAGGCATAATGTCAACTTCACAAATTGTGGATTTCTGTTTTCTGTAAGATTGCATGAGTAAAGGAAAAAATTTAATTAAAAGATGCATCAATGCTGGTCATATCTATTACTCCCCTTCATCATGTTTCCTTTTTTTTTTTTTTACCCCAGAAGCAGCACTACTCACTTGCCCCCCTCCTGGGGTATAACTGGCGTTCTGAAGAGAACCAATCTTTGATGTCACATTCTTCACGTTAGGGGCTGGTCCTTTAGGAGTGGTAGGTTTAGGTCTCGCTGAAAAACCAAATTTCATTTACAGCTAACACTCGAATATCAAAATAAAGGGCAGATTCTTTGAGAAATCTTTTGGTTTTGCAAAGGGAATTACTTAATCATTAAGACCCAAATTCTTTAATTATCATTGGCAAATCAGCTTGTTGAACTGCCATGTTGTATACACATGTACAATATGTGAAAAAATAATAAAATTCACTGCATTTGAAGACATGTGCAAAACTCAGAAAAGAAATAAGTAAATTTACTTAATGTACAGTTTTCTACACTGCATTTAACATGAATTCTTACGAGATTCCTTTCTAGGTGAAGTACTAGATCCTGGTGGAGTTTTGGCGCTAGCGTTGACTTTCGACGTGGCCTTGACCTGTACTTTCTGGTCGAAGATCTTGACCTGACCGCCCCCGGGTTTGTAGGACATATTCTTGGAGTCTATGCCATACTTCTTCTTTGAGGAGGCTGATGGAGTCTGAAAATTAAGGGTATCATCTGTTAGTTTTTAATTTTTTTTTTTCAAAATCAAAGTGACCATTCTGCACAGATATCTTGATAAACATCCAATGAAAACATAAAATAAATCTTTATGTTTCTGGGGGGGGGGGGGTAGAAAAATTCTCTTTCAGAAATTTCTGAGGGTCAAACAATTAAAATCATCCTAAACAAAGTCATATTAATTATGTTTTCAAATCTATTTAATATTACTTCTTTCAAAACAGTACAGACAAAATTCTATATTGTGTATCTATATATGCATGTCATAAAAAACCTGTTATTGGGAAGAATACTAGTATAGAATTCAAATTTTATTCAATACCTTTTACAGTCACGATTTAACTCTTGATCTTAGCAACCTTTGGGTCAAGCTATTGTACTTTCTAAATAGCATTGCTAAACAACTTGTCAAAAATATCTTCACTCAGGATCATACCCCTCTGATCACAAGCTAAAAATGAGCTTCCAACATTACAAATCTATAGCCCCCAAAACAAAGAAAGATGAATGGTTTTACAAGGGTTTTGACCAACAGGTATGTTGATTGCTTTACACCTTGAACTTGGAATGGAAAGGGTAAAATCCTTAATTTATTTCACTTCATTGAAAATAATCAAATGCTTTCTTATCCAGCATCTAGTGATTTGCACTCAATCATAAACTTATTTTATATTCCCTCAGAGAAACCCCTCAAGTTGTCAGTGTTTGTGTGAAACAGGTAGGTCAAGATACCAAGTGATTTTTACTGCTATCAAAAAGGTGTCATAAAAACTGTCTCTTTGATATTGTAAAATGTCAAATGCTCTCTAATGGATTGATATCAAAAGCCATGCATTCATAACAATGTTAACATAAACGTTTTTTGAAAAAAAACCTTTTGTATGAGTACATCCTATTCTGGTAACAGGAAATGTACACATGGTAGAGTAATGTTTTCTATGTTACACATAATGAAAATACATGTACAAATCTTAAGTACATGCATCAAGATGTATATTAAGATGCGCATCATCATCAGAGTCTGATGTTAGCCTAGTGATAGGGTGTAATGGTAGCCTAGTGATAGGGTGTAATGGTAGCCTAGCGGTAGGGTGTAATGGTAGCCTAGTGATAGGGTGTAATGGTAGCCTAGTGGTAAGGGTGTAATGGTAGCCCAGTGGTAAGGGTGTAGTGGTAGCCTAGTGGTAAGGGTGTAATGGTAGCCTAGTGGTAAGGGTGTAATGGTAGCCTAGTGGTAAGGGTGTAATGGTAGCCTAGTGGTAAGGGTGTAATAGTAGCCTAGTGGTAAGGGTGTAATAGTAGCCTAGAGGTAGGGTGTAATGGTGGCCTAGTGGTAGGGTGTAATGGTGGCCTAGTGGTAGGGTGTAATGGTGGCCTAGTGGTAGGGTGTAATGGTGGCCTAGTGGTAGGGTGTAATGGTGGCCTAGTGGTAGGGTGTAATGGTGGCCTAGTGGTAGGGTGTAATGGTAGCCTAGTGGTAAGGGTGTAATGGTAGCCTAGTGGTAGGGTGTTTACTCTGTGATTAAAAGTGAGCCTAGTTTGATTCTCATTCTCTTAGTCATGTCAAAACCTAAGATATAAACACAAATAGTGACTGTTTCATTGCCCAATGTTCATCATCAGGGGTCTTTTGCACAAGACCTGAAAAACCAAGGTCCTACATCATAGTAGCATGACTAAAGAACCCTCGCTGCATAATGGTCCTTAGTGTCAATTTTTAGGTTTCAATTCGAAGCCTTTTATCTGCATATGGTGATGTCTCTTTTTTATGAGTAATGAATTCTCAATTATGATGTTAAATAACAATCAATCAATCTATACAAAAAGTGTATTTTTTGCTACAGAATTTAATGTATTAAATAACCTTTGTCAACAAAATTTTAGTGGAAAACAGTACTGTAAGAAATCTTTTACAGCAGCTTCAGTGATAATTAACTTTTAAGTGTCATAAAACTAAATTATATTTCTCCCCACACAAACTCAAACACTAAAAGTATAAATTTAGAAGAGATAGCCCCCCCCCCCCAAAAAAAAATAAGTAAAATTTAGTGAAGAAAGAAGATATAATTGTCAATTTTTACCTGTTGGCTCATTTTCTGAATATCCAGCAGAAAAATCAATTAAGTGTTGACCACTTCACTTAAAAGTCACATAGCTTTGATATACACAACTTTGTAACTGATGGAAAGCAAATACAAATATTGTGTGGCAAGACACTTGAGAAAATCCTCATTATAAACTGTCAACAATACCTACAGGTAAACAATGCCCGCTTACTGATGAAACTTACTGTAAATAACCGTACATACCCTAATAAAATTCACTTCTATAAAAACATAGAAAAATTTAAAGATTTTCAATATAGTCTGACTTTCCAAAACATAAAATTTCACAAATATTCCAAAAGATTCAGATATATCAATATACCAATACCAACAGAAAGTACACCAATCTCCTAATAATTAAGATTATTTTGAATTTCCAACATTACAAGATGCTGATCTATTTCAGCCAAAACCACTTGGTCAGTGCATCCCCTCCTTGAAGGTCATTTCTTCTGGCTCTCACCCCAAAACAAAACCACTGACAAAAATACCTGTTAATTAATTGCTGGCTACAGCGCCAGTAGGTACATGTTTTGATTATGAATGTCAGAGTGTATTACTCTGTTTCTCATTGATTTCCTTTACTCCCCCCTCTCTCTCTCTCTCTTTCTCTCTCTATCTTTCCCAAGGCATAATTTTTAATCAGCTGTTTACAGTACAGATTCTGATTTTCCCTCTTGTATCATATGTACAATCAATACCAAATTACAGTCTAAATTGATGTAACTACATTCCAGTCTTTGACTAGTGAGGCTTACACAATAACTAAACAAGTCTGTAATTGTTAATAGCCATTCTCTGTAACCACTTAAACTTCGTTGCCACGCATGGTCACCGATTTTGATGAAACTTCACCCATGCTTAGTACTTGACACCAGAAACAAATATCAAACAAAATTTCGTTGCTATGTGTCTCGGTTGCTATGGCAACAGCCGGAAAAGTCTGGAAAAATCGAGATTTTCAGCCACTTTAAATCTTGACTGTGGCTTAATAAAAACTAGAAAAAGCAAACAAGTCATTCTCACAAAAACATGACACCTTGATGTCATTTATACTGTAAAGAAAATGTTTAGAATATATCTCTAAGTAAGTGGTAACCAAGGATACATTTGGAATACATTTAAAATGCTGAAATATGCTGAAAAACACTCCATAATCACTAATGGTAGGTGTTACATGCTCAAACTCAATCAACGACTTAAGAAAAACAATGAAAATGTTTAACCATAAGTATATAAGTATAAGCAACATTATTCTACAAATAACTTTTATGGTTGCCATGGTAACACAGTGTTACCATGCAAAACAAGTAACTAAGTTTGGGTTAATGCTACTGTCTTGAGGAAAAACATGAAAATTCAAGACTGGCTAATATGCATCCTCAGGACCTTAAAACACCAAAACCATAAGAAAAATTGGGTATAATTGCTACTTTGCAGTGTTACCATGGAAACAAAGTACCAGTGCTTAAACGTGAATTATTTTTCGCTGCATTAAGAATTAAATTGCCATATAAACAAGAAAAAAATTAAATGATCAGCTTGAATCATATTTATCTGTTAGAACTGAAGTTGAATATCATATATTGATAAAATTTGATGAAGAAAACAACACTGTTGCTATGGTTACCAAGAAGGGAAAATGTTCGATTTTGTGAACTTTATATTAATATTAAACCCTGTGTGCCAACTTCTTGCATCCACTTAGAGATTGGATGATAGTCAAAATTAAAAGTCAGGTAAGCTGTTAATAAATATCAATCATAAAAGTTTTGGGAATCTACATTTAAGGGTACGTATCCAAGGACAGAAAATATTTTTCAGGTTTTTAAGCATATATTTTCTGCTTATTTCCATAGCAACGCTCTATTTAAAGAATCTAAACTGAATTTTTTCAAATGGGAAAACTAGGAGCACACCAACATCTTCAAAAATTGATCATCAGTTATGAGGAAATGTGCTTTTTTAAAAGATAGGATCAGATTGAAACATACAGAGTGTTACTTTGAAGGCTCTCTGTGGTATAAAAACCTTGGCAACCATTGCCAACCAAAATGAAATGTCATATTTTGTTCTTGGTATATGTTTCAAGGCTCTTTTTTCTATTATTTGGTCACATTTCATCCTATAATTGCTTTTTATTTTTACGTGTATGACTTTATAAAATTCAATGAATTTTTTTTTTACTTTTGAATAGTTTGTTACCATAGTAACGTATGTAATAGTTAATTTACCAAACATGTTTATCATGCATTTGAGACATCTGACCTTCAACTTTTGGAAACAGTCATTGCCAATTGTTTGCTTTGCCGCTAATGTTAACTATGGGGCTCTAAACATGTTAAAAAATGCCATTTTTCGAACTTTAAGACATGTTGCCATGGTAACTATAAAACATAGCAACCAATTTTTGCCTGATTTCAGTTTAGGGTATCAAAGACTTTTATCACAGAGAGTTTGGAGAAATTCTGAGACTATGCGTGCCACAGCTCCTATATAAAAGTTCAAGTCATTACAGAGAATGGCTCTTAACTCTTTCATCCTACAATTCAGTGAATCCTACTTTTTTTTTGCCTGTTTTGCCTTTGTGCAAACAATTTCTCTATTTGCACAAAATATTTCTTACAGCATTTTTTCTTTTTTTGTTGTTGTTGTATCTGTCAACTGATCATCTGTGGAAAATAATTCATAATTGAAGCAAATATTCTTTCTATTTTGATGAACTCTATGTAGGTCAAGGGGGTAATTATTACATAGAGAGAACTCCCTGTTTTGGCAAACGGCCATTATACAACCCTGCATGCTCATTTATAGGATGGACTTATGTAAGTCAAAATTGTAAGAGGAAAGTTAAGTATATTATTCCCCTTCCTGTCATTTGGGGGGTGGGGGTGGGTAAATTGTTCTTCCATTAGTTCCTTAATCATTAAAAAATTAATTAACTTTTGGTCAAAAGACAAAACTGCAAGAAATCTATTAAAAAAAACATCAATTTCAGTTTGTATGAAAATTATGTGTCTAAAATCATTTATTAGGGTATATAAGGTATTCTAATTCTTCCCAGATGGCTGTAGAATAGGAATGACAGTTGACAAGGTAACCAGATGACACGATAGATGAAAATTAAATAGACAATTTAAACCACCTACTTCACTTATTTACAATCTCTACTAACAGTCAGAAACAGGATATCAACCCATGTACCCAGGGAAATGATTTGATATGAAGTTACTCATGAAATATTCATGTCTGTAACTAAAAAGATTTTTATAGTAAACTTTGTCGTTTCTTTTAAAATTAATGGAATCAATATATCATGAAAAAAGAAATTTTTGTCATTAAACTTTGCAATTTTAAGTTAACAAAATTCCTCTTCCTGTTTTATCAGAGATCAATATAATGCATAAGATTTCAATCGATAAGTCAGGGTGATATGTTTTGCATGGTATGATGTCTTTTTTGACCAATAATGAGAAAAATAAGTAAAATTCCTGTGAAATAAATACCAACAATTGAAATGATATTCAAAACATAACACCTTGGAATGCTGTTGGTGACATAAATGTATATTCATTACTGACATCTTGTTGACAGATGTCATAGTGTGTGTACAACTGGGGAGGGTGTGTGTGTATTGACAACAGCTTGCTTACTATGATATGACCTACCCTTTTTCCTGCCTTTTCCTCATCTGTACCACTTGCGGGTGAAGTTATACCATTAGCAGCTGGGGCATCTACAACATCAATGATACAACAATTTAGTCTCAATTTATACAGTAAACATGGTAAAGAACAATCAATCTTAACATTCTTATTCATTAGTTCCATTTATAAATGATAACATTGCCCATTATATGTATATATATTTTTACTTAAATTATCTCCTATTTTCCTTTTCTTCTTTTCTTAATCTCAAAAAAATTGTCACTTTATCAAAACAATGAAAATGTTCAGCAATGTTTGATATCAAATTGAATAATTGGCTGAAGAAGCAAATTCAAAACAAATTCTGGCCATGCCATGCATCCAAACTAAATTGAAAATCTAAATCTGGGAAGGATCAAAAGAGGATGCAAAGGAACAAAATCTACAATGCAAAAATGAAACGGGAAAAAGGTGACCATGCTCATTTCTGCTTGCTTAAATTGCAATAAATTTAAGATTAAAATTATTGCAGCAAGACTATATCTACATGCAAATCAGTGATAATCTACAGATGTGTTTAATGTATGAACAGATTTTGCTAAATGGAAAAACCAAGTTCATGTGTACAGTGTATTTTGCAAACATAATGTAAGATTTGTTTGAAATATTTGGAAAAAAGACAGAAATGAGATATTTAGTTTAAATTAAACCTTTGTGCAATGATTGAAAATAAAAATGTTAATTTTGTGAAATCTAGTACAAACAAAAAAGTGTATCTCATTTTTAATAGTTAAACAAAACACTTCTACAAGATAAGTTTGTTCCATACTGTATAGGAAGAAATGAAGTTAAATTAAAGCAAGTTGATTACATGTTTTAAATTAGGAATTTTAGGAAAAACTGGAACAGGAAGAGCAGAACTCCAGTAATGTATGAACTCTAAAAAAACTATTATTTTTTTTTTCTATCAAACCAAACATACCATAAAATTATGAATAAATGACTTGTCAACTGAAAGAAAAGAATTTAAAAAAATATCAAAAGCATTCACAAAGAATTTACTACACTATAAAAACACAAGGCACAAGATTGCAATATCTCTCATCTGAAGTCAATAGGAGTTACCTCCCTTAGAATGAACTCTTCATCATGCAGAACAAAAAGCCAAAGCAGCTGCACGAAGCAATCCAACAAAATATGCACAAAGAAAAAATGTATTCTACTGAGTTTTCTAATATCTACATGCTTTTATCTGACAGCATTAATTTATTAATTAATTTACATAATTAATGATGTTAGATATTGCGACCTTTTTTTTAAATTCAACATACCACATACTCTATCAAAGGCACCATTGTCAATTGTCAAACTTATCACATTAAAAATATGCAGGCAAAATGAAAGAAAAAAAATATCTAAAAAAAAAGAAAATAAAGCATTACATTTTACAAGACAGTTCAAACAGGGAGAAATCCATTCAACTGTCCTATAAAACATGGGCCATAATGCACAGTCCAGTCTTTTTTTTTATGTGGATGAATATAAGCAGTAAGGGTGATTTTTTTTGAGTGCTAGCCAGACCACAAGCTTACAAAATATAAACCTTTTCTGGGCTGGAGAAGTCTGGTGGGTCTTGCGTTCCTTGTGGTAGTGGTTGCTTGGCCTCGCATTGGACTCGGGCTGAGTTTCCTATGAGCCCCAGGCCTAGGAGTGGACTTGGAACGTGAAATTAATGATTCCTTAACGTCTGGCGTGGACACATCCTTGGGTTTTCGTGGTACCCTAGCCTGACGAGTTGCAGACTGACTCCGCCTTGTGACATCTCCCTTCTCGGGAGATGGAAGTTTGGAGTCGGTCTGTTTAAGTAGCTCAGATCTTTTCACAGTTTTACGAGCTAGACTAGCACTTGTATCCTGGGTTAGACGACTAGTGATATGACTATATTTATTGTCCTTAACAGGTGCTTTTTCAGTCTCTGTTTTAGCACTTGTTGGTTTACTTTCAACTTTTGCAGGGGCTTTTGCTTTGGGTTTTGGCTTTTCTTTTTTCTCTTTGACTTCCTTTTTAATGTCTTTACTTACTGAGACATTCTTTTTATCCTTTTCAGTTTTGGTAACTTGTTTAGGCTCCTTCAACACCTTCTCTTTCTTTTTAACCTCATCTGTTTTGACTATCAGTTCTGCTTTCTCCTCTTTCTCTGGGGCTGTTTCTTTCTCTACAGCCACCTCCTTCGGCTTTTCTTCAGCCACTTCAGCCTTTTCTGGTGGAGGCTCAGCAACAGGACTTTCTTCAGATTTTTCAACTGAAGGTTCTTCAACAGCACTCTCCTCTGTTCTCTCTGTAGATGGCTCTTCAGTTGAAATGTCTGGAATACACTCTTCCACTGCAGACTCTTCCACTGCAGTCTCTGTTTTTTCTATGGAAGGTTCTACACTAGATGCATCCTCTACACTCTCTAGAATTTGCTCTGATTTTTCTGGAACACTGTCTTCGAAACCACTTTCAGTTTTCTCAGTATATGATTCTTCAACTGAGATATCCTCTGTTCTCTGCATGCTTTCAACTGTATCAATAGCATCATTTAGAACATTTTCCACCATGTTCTGTGCCGTCTGCCTCTGTAGCCTTGTTTCCTCATCCATGTATCCTATACTTGTGCTTCTCAATGACTCCTCTGTCTGAGACTCAGTATAGCTTTCAGTAAGGGACTCGTCCACAACATTTGCTCCTGAAGTTTCAGAAGTTTGCTCCTCCTCATATGGTTCAGATTCCTCCTCCCTGTATTTAGCCTCTTGCTCCTCCAACATAGATTTCGATATGGTGTCTTCAGGAAACCTGTCCTCCAATTTTTCATCCTCATCAAGAACTATGGATCCCTCCATCATGGATCCAGTCATGACATTCATTTTCTGGGAGGCTTGACTGTCTTCTGATGTATTTGTATCTTCCATTGTTGATCCGGAGTGTTCAGCTGGGATTTCTTGATTTTCGAAAGTTTCTCCTTCACCCATAACAATGGAATCTTCCATCATAGACCTTGACATGGCATCCTGTTGCTGTGGCAAATCATCAATGGTCTGACCTTCATCCATTATCAAAGAACCTTCCATTGCAGACCCTGCCTGCTCTGTGGGAAGATCCTCAACAGTTTGGCCTTTATCCATTACGAAAGAACCTTCCATGACTGAAGTATGTTCAGCTGGAAGATCATCTATTGTCTGTCCTTCATCCATTATCAGTGATCCTTCCATTGCATTGCCACTCATAGGGGGTGCAATTTCATCTTCAGGACTCTCTTCAAACTGAGCTTCTTCTGCTGGCTTGGCATCCTCAATTGTTTCTCCTTCTTCTAATATTAGAGAACCCTCCATCATGGCCTTACTTGATTCTGTAAGAGCATGATCTTCAACTGTCTGCCCTTCATCTAATATAAGAGAACCTTCCATTGCACTACCACTCATAGAGGGTGCAGTTTCTTTTTCAGGACTCTCTTCAAACTTAGCTTCTTCTGCAGGCTTGGCATCTTCAATTGTTTCTCCTTCGTCTAATATTAGAGAACCCTCC
The DNA here is from genome assembly GCF_032062105.1 of Saccostrea cuccullata. Taxonomy (NCBI): domain Eukaryota; kingdom Metazoa; phylum Mollusca; class Bivalvia; order Ostreida; family Ostreidae; genus Saccostrea; species Saccostrea cuccullata. The sequence goes on along the minus strand of NW_026928317.1, from coordinate 104,446 downwards.
ATCATGGCCTTACTTGATTCTGTAAGAACATGTTCTTCAACTGTCTGCCCCTCCTCCAGGACCATTGATCCTGTCATGGCATCAGGTGGGGGTGCAGAAATTTCTGGTTCATCCACTTTAATCTCCAACTGCTCATCTTCTGCCTCAACTAAGGGTTCTTTGTTGTGGAACAAGGGATCACAGACTTCTTGGGGCACCTCACTCCTTGGTGAAGCCATTTTAATCATCTGGTCAGGATCTGGGGTGATGGACCTTTCTTCCATGTCTGATCCCTCACTCTCAATGAATGTATCAGCTTTATGTGGCTGCTCTTCAGGTGGCTCTTGATCAAGTTCTTCAAAGTCAGGTGGTTTATCCACAATTATAGTACCTTCTATTCTAGATGCAATTTCTTCTTCAGAAATATCTATTTGATCACTTTGTTGTGGTATTTCCATTTGTCTCTCGTTTGTATCAAAGCCCATGTTTTCCATTTTATTCATTTGCACTTCACTCTCTTGTTGTTCTATAAAGTCCTCAACATCTTGTTGATCATATTCCTCTCTCTCCATATCTTGCTCTCTTTCATCGGGATAATAGTCATCTTTTGGTTCCCCATTGTCACCATTGCTGAAATTGCTTTCCTCCTCATCCATCCTATCATCTCCCATCTCTGCATACTGAGACCCAAACTCACTCACATTACTCTGGATTTCTATCTCACCCTCCTCACTCTCACCCATATCAAGCAATTTTGGAGTTTCAACAGGGATTTCTGCAGGAGGTTCCTGCATGGTGGTTAGAATCACATCTGGAACCTGACTTTTGCTTTCCTCTACTTCTGGAGGTTTATCTTCCACTGTAATTTCATCCACATCCACTTCCTCTTGTGTTATTTCATCATTTTCAATGTATTTTTCATTCTCATCTTCCTTGAATTCTGAAAGTCTTTCTCCAGTTTTGACATCTTCCTGATCATAAACAGTATCTTTAATAACATGATGCTCATCAGCACTAGGTGGGGGAATAACATTTTGAATGTCTCTCTCTTCACTAATTTCTCTCTCAGCCTCAAAGCTCTCTTGTTCCTCATAAGTATATTGATCCTCCTTTTCATTGTTTTGAATGTCCTGCTCCTTCACATCACTTTCACTCAAACCAAACTCCTTAACAGATTCATCCCCTTGAAGTTTATCATCAACTACAAAGGCCTCTCTTTTACCTGCATCTCTTTCATCTGAACCAACCTCTCTCTCCTCTTTCATTCTCATCTCAACCTCATCCAGTGGAACTTCCTCTCTCTCCTCACTCACTCTCTGATCTTCATGGCCATTGTCTGCCTCATTTGCCTCACTCAGCTTTTCATCCCTTTTCTCCTCAGTGGTGACATCTGATTCTGTCATATGAGAAACTTTCTGTGTATCTGCCACTTGTGTGACTTCTGTTTGGGTTGTAGGTGCTGTTTGAGCAGCAACATTCTCCATGTCTTCTGACACTTGTTGCTCTTCACTCGATCTTGCCTCTCCATCATAGTCTGAGGCTACCTCTCGCTCCTCACTTGCCCTGTAGCTGTCAGGACCATCATATTCCTCATCATCAGTATAATCTTCCTCATCTGAATAGACAACACCCTCTTCATCATCCTGTCCTTCTTGATATTCCATTTGTTCTCCACCTTCTTCCTCACCATATGAACCATCAGAACCATCATCATAGTATTCCTCACCATCTTCTCCACCATACTCTTCCTCCTCAGTTTGTTGTTGAGGCTGAGGGGCACCATGTTGCTCCTCTTTGACTTCCTCCTCCTCTTCTGAGACCTCTGGTTCAGGTTCCTCAACACATGAACACACTCCTGGTACAATTTGTTCATCGAAAGAATTTCTCTCATGGGATGAGACATGCTGATATGCACTTTGATCCTCCTGGGACGTAGGCACAGATTCCTCCTCTTGAGCAAGATTTGATTCTCTCATATCATGAGGAACATTAGAAAGACTAGGGTTCATATTTTGTGAATGGGCAAACTCATCCACATTTTGCGAAAGACTTTTTTCTGGTTCATTATCACATTGACATTCCATTTCAGAAGCACCTTGATCTTGGTCAAAATTATCCATTGAGCCTTCAACACTAACACCCATACCTTGCGGTAAAGATTGCCTTCCTTCAGAGGAGGGTAAATCTGTGTGTCCAACATCCATTGAAAATGGGTCTATATGCCCTTCACCTTCAAAATGAGATCAATTTCATGAAAACATGTCACAGGTCTACATTAAAAACATGGATTTGTACAATTATACAACCATCCACTTCATCAAAAGATATAAATTTTATATAAATTATTCATACCTTTGGAAGGAGGAGCAGGTGATGATGCCTGGTCTTTTCCACTAAAATCTATTAACACTCCATCATTTGCTGGAGGTTGTGGGTCAGGGGCAGCGGCCATGTTTTCACCAGAGGGCACTGTCTGGTCACTTGTTTCCAAACCTAATAAATCACTATGTTGACCTGAAGGTTCAAAGGGACTAGCATTGGGGTCTAATCCTGAGGCAGCTTTGCCTGCAGGGACAGGTTGAAACTGAGCCTCAAAGTCATCCATTTTCTGTGGTGAATTCATTCCATCGCCATTCATATATTCCACTCCATTAGTTTGTTTTACACCTGCAGGGAGAAAGAAATTGTAAATCAATAACAATACATTTAAAGAAAGCAGATGAAATAACAGGTTCAAATGCAATTTCCATAAGTTACAAGCAAATTCAATAAGTTAATGTCTGCTAGTTAAGCTGTGTAGTAGATAAATGTTTCAATGTCTACCCATTGATAAAAATTCCAACAATATGAAATAATCAACTTGAAAATCAATAACATATAAAATCGTTTTTTTCAAAGTCTTAAAGATATTATATCATGCCAAAATATTGATTAGTATCTTTGACACGTCACACTGAAAATCCCAGTATATATTTTTTTTTAAATGAAATGGCATTTTGTTTGATAATTCTGAAATTGTCCTTCATTTGTGTAAGGGAGAAGCACAGCACCACACAGTATGCAGTACATATAAATTGATAAATAGCACCTTTAGCTGTATAAAAAACATAGGTAATCAGAGATTACAGAGCTCACCTCAACGAATGTTGTCTTTAAGTAAGGCAAAGTCACACAATTAACCATGTACATTCCAAAGATGAAAATATTTAAGCAATTTTAATCTGAATTTGAAATAGAACAACATAAAAAATTTAAACTAGTTCTTCTTCATGAAAATGTAATTAAAATCCAGCATCTGAAGCAAATTTGAGAGTTTTCATCTCTTGATGCAACATTTGTGCAAGTTTGGTTTATACAATGTTATATAAGCCTTATAGTTTTTTGGTAATAGACCTGCACCCATAACTTTTACCTGGTCTATTATCTGAAAATATATGTCGAATTCAGCATCTGAAGCAAGTCCATTAGTGTGCATCCTAAGATGTATCATCCATGCAAGTTTGCTCATTAAAGGGCTCATAGTTAATTGGAAATGAAACATGCATCAAAAACTAACATTTTCATTCAGCAACAAAAAGTAGGTCAGATTCAGCATCCGAAGCAAGCCCAGTAGTATGCATTTATATGCATCATCCAAGCAAGTTTGGTCATTAAAGAACTCATAGTTACTTGGAAATGAATCATGCACCAAAATCTTTAACCTATTCACTCAACTGGAAAATGTAGGTCAGATATTGTTTAGTATATACATCAATATATGTATAATCCATGCTAGTTTAGCCAACATAGGGCTTATAGTTACTTGGAAATGAAACCTGCACCAAAAACTTTAACCTGTTCACTCAACCAGAAAATATAGCACCTGAAGCAAGCCCTTGCATCCTTTATCATGCAAATAGGGCTTACAGTTACTTGGAAATGAAACCTACACCAAAAACTTTAACCTGTTCACTCAACCAGAAAATGTAGGTCAGATTCAGCATCCAAAGCAAGCCCAGTAGTATGCATCCTTAGATGTATCATCCATGCAAGTTGGGTCAAGACAGGGCTTATAGTTACTTAGAAATGAAACCTGCACTAAAAATTTAACCTGTTCACTCAACTGGAAAATGTAGGTCAGATTCACACACAGTATGCATCCGTAGATGTATCATCCATGCAAGTTTGGTCAACATAGGGTTTATAGTTACTTGGAAATGAAACCTGCACCAAAAACTTTAACCTGTTCACTCAACCGTTTAGGTCAAAAGCCTGGTAATAAATCCATGCAAGTTTGGTCAATATAGGTCTTATAGTTCCTTGGAAATGAAACCTACACCAAAAACTGCACCAAAAATGTAAACCTGCTCCAAAAACATTAACCTGGACATTCCTTTGCTGAAATTGCAGCATCTGAAACTTTGACTGGTACAATGAAACACACTAGAACCATCTTCCATGCATGTCTAATCAATATAGGACATAGAAGTTCTTAAAAAGAAAACTGCTCCAAAAAACTTAACCTTAACCTGGGATGCCGACGCCGACACCGACGCCGACACCGACGACGACGCCGACACCGACGCCGAGGGTATTACATAAGCTCCCCCAACTTCGTTGAGGTGAGCTAATAAAATGAATAAGACCAATTACAGGTATGAGTGTCTGGACAAGTCATTGACCAGCAGCTAACATCAAGATTCTAGCGATTCCATTAAATTGGGATCTAAACAAGTCCAATCTAGCAATAAGACACTGGGAAATGATACTGCAAGCAGGAAAGGCCAGTAGTAATGAAAAATCTCCACTTCATTTGATCGGACATCTAAAGGTTCAAATTGTGGTCAGAAAATTTGTTGTTATTGGGAATTACAAATGATTCCAATAAACTAATACATGCAATTACCAGATGAACTATCCAATTCACCAATGACATCTGTAATTGTTCAGGCTAAAAACACAAATGAAAGCAAATCTCTCTTTGAAATCCCTCTTGACACAAAATGGTGTAGATCGTGTTTTTGTAACAGACTCTGAAACACCATCTAGTCATGCAGGGTCAAATTTACTTCTGTAATTACATGTATTGCAAATAATTGTCATCCACATACCTTGTCAATCCATATTTTTTCGTCTTTTTTTTTTTTTCAACTGATCAGTCAAATCAATACTTGCCCATTTCCATTTCTCATATACACAAACAAAAGTCAATACCAATAACATTATCTTTACACATATACTCAGATTCTTATGAGCAAAATTATGGATATATATTTAGCAGGAAGGGAAGTAAAACCATCCAATATAAACCCTAATTGATTCTGGCACCAGTTTTACGATGAGACTGACTCGAATCAATATAGTAATGTTGCAAATCATTGACCAAAAAAGTGTCCTGAAGGAATTGTGGGAAACAAAACATGCTTCATGTAGCCTGCAAATTGTAAATGAAAGTTCTCACCTCTGAGAAAATTGCAATTTTCACCATAAAAAAGCTCATTTTTTTGCTTGACATTATTGAATTTTTGCCTAATATTGAAGAAGGAATATCAAGGAGCATCTTATTGGTACAAATCCCCTAACAAGTATTGGTAACTGGAAACTTTTATTGTTTCCACGACCACGGAAAATACATGTACTTGATCCACTTTCTTCTCTTTATACCAGGTATATATTTTTCTTTTTAAGCCCATATGAAATTTTGTTCTTTGATGTCGAGAAAATGTCATCCTTTGATAGTTTTATAAAAAAGGTCATCTTTTGAAATACTACAATTTTTTACCACTGCCTTATATTATGTGCCCTTGTGACACTAAATTGACCTTTGCCCTCAACGTATGACCTTAATCCTTGACCTAACTTGAGCCCTCATTCATTTTTGATCATGGATGATGACTAAAGCTAATAACAAGCATGTAGACAACAGAGACCTACCAGTATAACAAAATGATTTTCAATCACTAACGTTTCTCATACAAATGCTGCATTGCATGAATATTATTTTAAGGTTATGATCAATAGGTATCTATCAATCTCTTAAGAATACTTTCAGGTATCAATTTTCACAAAGCTGACTGTACAACTTTTACAGAATCTTCTATTCCAGTGGGATGATGCAGTATTACATGACCAGTTTGAGACTTCATTTAAAGCTAAGGTTCTTTATTAGATTTATACACAGTAATAAAATTACATAATGGAATGGGGCTTTATCTCACTTTGGAATTAAGTTTCAACTGTAATGGACGTGATCTAATTATAAAGAAATAAGAGTTTCGAAAAAAACTTTTAAATATCAATAAAATACACATTCAGCAAGTTTTAATCATCTTTAACCTTACTAGAAAATGAGGGACCATAAGATTATCCCCATTTCTTGTATCTTCACCTTACATCACCCCCACAAAATGGTCAACCAACCTAGACAACCAGTGTAATTATAGCTATGGTGGGAATTCACCAAAATCAATATGTCTGGTTGTCTTAATCTCAGGCCAGTTCACAATACAATACAATTATCCTATTGTAACATCTTCTAGAATAGAATGCGGAAGTCTGCAGCAGCAATGAGCATAAAATTGTGGACTTTGAATGATCATTGCAAATGTCTGTAAATGGGGCTTAAGTACATAAATGCGTCCCATGAAAATAAAATGTCCATTAGATGGTTAAATTAATGAATGTAAATAACATTTTTTGCTTTGACTTTATTATGAGAGGCTTCAAATGGATGTCCAAGAAAAAAGTCCATTCTTGATTTTATATTTACACTACCGTATAATCCCTTTTAACTGCCCCAGCTCCTATAAGTGTACCCTTAAGTCTTTTTCAATTGTCAGGAAATGCGGGCCCCCTGTCCAGTGATTAATTAAAACCATCTAGAATCATATCAAAAGTCTGCCAAAATTTGAAGAAAGTGAAAATGAAACCTATCTATAATCCAATTTCTTGGTGAAAATGAATCATTTAGCTTAATTTGCCAATGGGTGGATATCTTCACTTAAAGTAAAATTAAACATTATTTTAGTGGTTCTTTGAATTTTTTTTTTTTCAAAGATTATTTGAAGTTAAAATATAACATTAAATATCATAAAGAGAATACTAGAATAACTGCCCCCCCCCCTTTGCAATTTTCTAAGTGCCCAGGGCAGTTTATAGGGATTATACAGTAACACACAGTTACAGCAAGCACATGATGAATTCATGCATACACATTGGAGTGAGCATGTTTGACTGTCATGCTAGGATACTTTATCTTGAAAAGGAAATCCAAAATATTATACATCCTACTGCATGAATTTACTTTATCTACTCAAATAGGGAAGGGTGGAGGCTTATTTTTATAGGTGGGGGTTTTTAAGACATGCAGACATAAAGAATTTTGGGACCACCCAGAAACACAGTCCTATAGATGGATGTAAATATTCACAAGTAATTTTATACTAGGAAAATAAGATAGGACCTACATGTAATATAATTTTGATCTATGAAATATTCCCTTAACATGCAAATTATCTTTCTCGGTTTTTGCTATCAGTCTGCATTGATAAATATTACCATTCAAAAGTACAATTTTTCTTTATCTAACACAAACAAGGAAAAATTTGATAATTCATATGCATTCATGTTTTCTCTCTAAAAGTTGGCTGAACTTCCATTGAAAAATTGCACAGTGAAAGAATCTTCTTAATTATTCTACTTTTTAGATTAAAGCTCCCTGTAAAAATCAGATATAAGATTTTAATCAATAATCATGTTTTCTTACAATGAATCGTTGGAATGCAGTATTTTGTATCAATAGCTGGCACACATAACTGCTAAAGCCACCTGGCGTTATGAATAATAAATACTGATGTGCCTGAAATACTTCAAATTCTCCAATGTTGCAGGACTAAAAATATTTTTTCTAAATAAACAAAAATTCTACCATTATCCAATTTAAATATTAGAAGCCAATTTTGTGAAAAATCTCTCTCTTATCTAGTGTCTTTTATTCCCCACAAAGTTGCATGGAAGAAAAACATTTTCTGTTGAACTAGCAGTCTTAATAATGCTTAAGTATTCTAAATTGAAAATCTAATTAGCAAATACTGCAGATGATTTCATCAGAAGTTAAATTAAAGAATACAAAAAAATCAATTAAATCAATTAACTGGGAAAATATTACGTAATAACTGCCTTGGTGATGCATGCATATTCCCTATTGTGCACTGCTATGACAATATTAACTTCTGCATAATCTTCAACCACTATGTCAACATGCACATTATGTGTACATATCACTCGAACAGAAATCATTCATTTTCCTGAAATTATTTCCGGATTCTGTAATGCAAGCAATAAAGCTGTCCTTATACAACAAGAAATCCTGTAAATTCATCAATTTAAGCCTGAACTTTTCCATATAGTTTTTATCTCTTCTTCCCGCCTAAATGATATCGACTTACTAGTATAGCATATCGTATTAATATTTTTTAATCTTCTCCTTCCCACATTGATTTACAAGTCTGGGGAAGAGGAATTCCATACAGTTGAATTTCATTATCCCGAACTCTGATATCTTGAATACCGTCGATATATCAAAGTGATTTGAAAGTCCAAACAATTTTGATGTAATACAGTCCCTCACTATCTCAAACCCTCAGGTATTTCAAAGTTTTATCTTTAGTCCATCAAGTCGAGGTTAGGCTGTATTTCAGAACAGAAGCCTCAGGGATTGGGAAAGACATTTTTGACAGTTATTGTTGCAGTTCCTTCCCTTTGCATGATAAACTAAAAGAAATTAAAAAGTTGATTTTCTAAATAGTTAATACTATATGTGTGTATTTAAAAATTCCCTTTAATTTTAACTTTTTTGGTAGTTTCTGAAAAGTGCTCACAGATTTTTAAAAAAAGTAATGCCACCAGCTTTTCAGTATTTCAAAATTATCTTCTCTTGAATGAGGGTGTGGCCCCCCAATTGAACAAACATGAATTCCCTTCACCTAAGGATGCTTTGTTGTAAGTTTGGCTGAAATTGGTCCAGTGGTTCTAGAGAAGATATAAAAAATGTGAAAAGTATTAAGACAAATGGATGAAAAGGCAGACGGACTACAGACAAAATAATATAAGATCAGAAAAGCTCACTTGAGCTTTCAGATCAGGTTAGCTTAAAAAGAAAGTTTTAAAATACACATCTGTTTAAAAATGATTGTTCTTTACCAAAGTCTTAAAAACTCAAAGAAAGTGCAATAACCCAACCGCACTTTAAAGCTTTAAGTTTACAGTTATTTAGGAGAACTGCAGACAGAGGAGAAATATGAGAAAGCCTCCAATTATTACCACCATAGGAACAAAACTGAAAACCTTGAAAGCTAACGAAAATTGATTTCTCTCTATGATACATTACTACTTCTCTCGGCCCTTCCTATGATGAGCGATGGGTACCGAAATGCACTCTATTCCGTCCCACCGGTAGTCAACTCCGAAAAGTCATTCTCGAATTAGACCTTCATCGATTCCTCTGACAACATGGAGAGAATATACAAGATATCGAATAAGCTGCCTTAGTTCAAAGGCAGTCACAATATCAATGAACAAAATTTGTCCAAATTAATGTCCAAGCTTCCAGTCCATTTCTTCAATATTTGGTGATCTGATTTCAGGTATCAGTTGATTTAAATGACTCATGATTCTGGCATGCTGGGTTTTAATTAAATGACATCCCCTTCATCAAACAATCAATACAGTTTGTCTGCAACTCTTTCATATGGCACCAATTGCAGAAAAGACATGTTCTGTTGCATTTTTAATGAGTTAAAGCATTTGGAATTTCCAGGTGACTGATCAAATGCAGAAAATGATGCTTTAAGGCCGTAGGGGCCACTGCTTGCAGATTTTGGATTATGCAGCGTATTTTAGTAAACTTCCTACGCTTATGTAAATCAGTTATGAACTTCCTTCATTTGGAAATAAAAAGGTCGCAGACAGATTCAAGCTGTGAATATGAAGTCTGTCATTTCGAAAATAACTTCACGTTTACCTGAAAATCAATCTTCTTGCTTAAGATTTTCAAAGCAAGAATATAAATTGAGACCTTAATGTCAGAATCTGAGAATTTTTTTTATTTGTAGAAAATTAAGATGACGAAATTGTCATCCTCATTATTTAAGCATTATGCAAATTGCCTTAAAAGCTCAGTTATAATACAAAATATTTGTTTAATGTACTGCCTTACCATTTTATGCAGGCTAAAACTTCTCAAAATGACTTATAAAAATAAATCATATGATATCACCAGTCATAATAAGAAACCTTTGAGCCATTGCTTCTGTAGTTTCTGCATAACAATCCTATGACCTTGACAAAATACTACAGAATATTGGTCTTGACCTATGACCTCATACATTAACACAACCTTCCATAATGTTCCATTTATATGATCAATACAGAGGGCTATTGGCAGGTTAGACTAGTCAACAGGGGATGCTCACTCCTCCTAGGCAGCTGATCCTACCTCTGGATTTTCAATGGTCCATATTTTACACCCTGTTTACAGATCTTTTTACAGTATTAATATATTCAAAAAAAAAATCACTATGCATTAACTGCCTTCAGCTTTTTTCAAAAAAAAAAAATCTACCTAATGAATATTAAAACCTAATTTAGATGAATAATTAATTTGTTAATTTGTTTCTAAAATGGTTAGCAAGCTCAATCAAAGGATAACAGACAAATCAAGCTAAACATGTTAGAAGGAAAGGTTCAAATTATCACCTTCACCTACATGTATTTCAAATTATTAATTTAATGAGCACATTAAGTTTGAAGCCGTTTGATGTCAAGGTAATGCATGTTTTTTCTATCCATGGTTTCAAGTCACTCAGAAGTAAAAGGGTACCTTTACCTGCACCATCATTCAAAGGAGTTTGTCTACAGTGAACCTGAACCTGTGACCTATCCAGTTTGTCTACAGTGAACCTGTAATCTATCCAGTTTGTCTACAGTGAACCTGTAATCTATCCAATTTGTCTACATTGTATCTGTGACCTATCCAGTTTGTCTACAGTGAACCTGTAATCTAACCAGTTTGTCTACAGTGAACCTGTGACCTATCAAGTTTGTCTACAGTTAACACTGAACCTGTGACCTACGCAGTTTGTCTACAGTGAACCTGTGACTTATCCAGTTTGTCTACAGTGAACCTGTGACCTATCCAGTTTTCCTACAGTGAACATTTGACCTATCCAGTTTGTCTACAGCGAACCTGTGACATAAATTATCAAGTTTTCCTACAGTGAACCTTTGAAATATCCAGCTGGTCTACAGTGAACCTGTGACCTATCCAGTTTGTCTACAAATAACCTGTCACCTGTCCAAGATAAACCTGTTTTTATCCAGTAATTCAATATCTTTAATGGATATCTTTAAACTCTGCCATAAGAAAGTTGCTTTCATAATTGCAATGCGATAAACTAAGAATGACACATTAGCAAACTGATATGCAGCATTTCACGAACGATCAATATTTTCTGAATGTTTTATTCCATCAAAATGCTAACATTGACTGCAATACTCTAAGAATGATCTGTTGAATTCAGCAGCAATTCCCATACACAAATGCTTTGCATAAGAAATGATCCCACTTTAGCACATAAGCTGTAACTGATACCTATCCCAAAAGTCTTCTACAAATTGTTTCTGACATAGACTAAATTACTTAGGAACAAGATGACAAAAGGACACCTTAAGGCAATCCATCTTTCTCAAGTTTTTTTGACAGAAGATGTTCAATTTTTTAGAAAACCAATGCAGATGTTGACAGAATTTCATATAATACAGCCCAAAAACTCATGTTTGCATCTTTATACACACTCTTGGAATCATGATTTCAGAGTCACTACATACAGTAATGGCAGAAACCATCAATAATTAAAGGGAAGACTTAGAAAAAGCGCCATTCCTATTCTCACTGATACAGCCTCTGTTTAAAGAAGAAATCATCATTGTGAAACCAATAACCCTTTCATATAATTACAATTCAAACACAGACTTCGATATTTTTTCCAATACCTGCATGCCCTGGTCATCAATCGCTGACCAAACACAGCAGGAATATTTTTGACAAACGTCTTCAGTATGGTGTTCAATCCTACACCGTTCTTGTCCATCGGGTTGAGTATCTTTTTTTTAATCTTACAGTAGAAGACTCAATGTTTTTAATCTGAAGCCTGCAGGAAAACATCAGAGGTTTGTATTGATTACTTCTACGGACTGAGGCAGACAATTATACTCATGATATTTGAGTAGAAGGGAATGTAATGGACAAACCTACTCCCATCATGCAAGTCATATGCTATGATATTATACGGGATGAAAATGGATGAAAATGCTATGACATTTCACATGGATATATGAAAAAAAATGAAAATGATGGTACAGGCATGTTCTTTAAGACTGAGTGGGATGTGAATGAATAAAACCTTTTTATGACATAATTACTGAATATTATTTCAAAGATCATTGAATATTTCCTCTAATTTTAAAAAACCAATATTCTGAATCAATAGATGCATTACGACCATATTCTCAAATATTCAACATTAAAACTGCTTATATTGACAAAAAAATGTACTTAGTCCAGGCCAAAATTAAAATTTAGAAGAAGAGATGTCATCAGAGTGTAATTTAACATTGAACAATGAAATGAAAACCTGGTTTAGTTTTCATTTTATAATTAATGTAAAATCATGCAATATGCCATAATCTAAGCTCTACCTGAATTTTGTAAAGTACAAGGATTGACTTGTAATGTACAGTAAATAAGGTCTTTAATGTCTAATTTTCATGTACAACCTTGTCATGAGATGCACATGTTTCAATGAAACATGGTTTCCTACAGTAGTATCTTAGAATAAACTTACAGCAATCCTGTTAATCCCAAAGCCAGACTTAAACACAAATTCATGTCTGCTACCGTATTGATTTTCTATCAATTTTTCCTTTTTATGGCATAAAGCCTTCAGAGTGTATCAACAGCTGAAAAACACAGGAAAAACTGATCCTTTTTCACTAATTAACATTCTTACCTTGTAAATTAAGACCTTGAAGCTGGGACTCTGCTGTATCGTCCATTCCGTGGAACGAGAGAGTGGGCCTTGTCGCAGTCTCTCTCTCAAGCAGACCAGCCAAGCCTATGTGTGTTCGCACAGGAAGCTATTGAGAGCGTGAATCGCTTTTCTCCAATATTCAGTGACGAGTCTCCGCGAATTATGGGATGTGCTTCTGCTGATGATGAAGGGGTGGCGGTTTTTCTTGCTTCAAATTAAACTGTCTGGTGGCAGACGATGCTTTGTTGTAATCTACAAAAAAATATCAACCCCAAATAATCACATGATTAATCAGTCACAGAAAGACTGAAAATTACACAAAGGCTGCAAAAAGCTACAATTACCAAAAAATATTCCTATTATTTTATATTAATCCACAAAAATATCAACCCCAATATAATCATATGATCAATCAGTCCTACAGTAAAATGAAAATTGCACAATGGCTGCAAAAGAATAAAAAAATATTCCTATTTTGGCATTTTACGCATTATTTCAAGCACCATTCGAGATTACAACTATAGCCTTACATCCATACTAAAACAGTCATGCTACATCCTTGTCTATAAAAAAAAAACCCAGATGAGTAAGAAATAATCCTTAAGCACTTTGAAGTAATTTTGAAGAGCAATTACATCCCAAATTATGAGAGAGAAAAAATCTACTGTCTGCGTCTGTTCAAAATGAATTTAGGATCCTCTTTCCGTCCTCTGTCAGACAATATAACCAAATTTTCCTAAACTTGATTGGCATTTACAGGACAGTAACTCGAATTTCCATAGCAGTGGTAGGACTTTCCAAATCATCTCCTAAGAACTTTCATTATTTCAAGTGCATGTTACATAATTACCTTTCTTCATGATTAATCCTTCCCGACACATTACAAGCTGACTCAAAGTGCAAAGAATGCCTTGTTGTTGTTTGGTCATAGACCATCACACTTTATCTTACAAAGTAAATCTTGCTGGGTGGTTTAAGTGCATTAAATTGCAGAAGAACAGGTGATTATGCAAGGTTTCATTGGTGTCCTCTTGTTCAAAACTGTGTGGTTCTTACAAACCCATGTCAAGTTATGTAGAAATTGTTTAACCTTGAGTGGTATATGGCAAATATAAAACCTGAACTGCAAATTAGCCAGACCTGGTAAAAATTTTCCCTGGCCTTATAGCAGGCTACTAAATAATAAGTTGTTGTTACAAGGGTAACACAAATTTGTTTAAGGCCAGCATTTTGACGTTGCCTCATATTTTAGTTTTGGACTTAATTTTATAAACAATGCCAGTTTGGTGAATTCGTCATTGATCCTGCAGATTTCATTCAGATATCGGACACCTTTTGCTTGTAGTCTTCACAGTAAAACATGCTTACTGAAAAGTCCTCAAAGAACATACTGTTTTAGATCCTAATGATTAATTCTTTTAAATTATTATCCATACAAGAAAGTAATATAAAGGATAGGTGAAAAAGTATGAACAAGATTTTCCTATATCCAAGTACCTTGTAATCTAGTTTCTACTGTATTTCATATGAGAACAGAATGATTTTGATGAAGCCATTCATTCACTATTAAAATGTACCTCAGACCCAGTAACATTAGAGCATCATTAGTATGTAAGTGAAACTAATAGGTCACAGGGCTTGATTAATGATGACCTTGCATGAAATTTGGCCATTGTGTAAGTCTACATAAATCAATAATTTCAGTGCATTCTGCAGAATTCGCCTGTTGTGACCTGGTCAAATAAAATAGTCCTACCTCATACATAGAGTATAATATCATTACCATCAATATAGGGCCTTATTTCCCCATAGAAAAGAAAACTTCCATCAGCAATAACCATTGACACACTTTATTTGATGAAGCACACACAAATGGAGCCTTTTTTTCCATTGGTGATTACAGATAAGGTTAAAATTGTGTATTCAAACGGATTGATTACAAGAACAAAATTCATGAGAATAGAATTAAAATTTCATTTGGTCTATAAACAGTTGAAAAAAAATTGATCAATAGGCTCATGGGCCACAATGCTAGCCTTAGTGTATACATGCCTCTTCTAAAATTAATATCAAAAGCTGTAGTCTGAGCACTTAGAATGAATTATTCACCAAACGGTTGAAAGCTTTGAAAGCATTACAGAGATGCAATACAGAAAACTTAGTACAAAACTGTGAAATATTACATGAGTTTAGCATCAATTTGGAACTGTACAATGATTCTGTAGTCATTATTTGAGGCATCAAAACATTAATTTGTCACTAAGCAGCAGTAAAATCATTTCCTCAAGGACATCGATGCCAAAGCCTCTGGATTAAGTGAGATTATGTGACGTGACACAGAGCTGATAGAAAGTGATAATATTCTGCCAATCAAAATCCAGGGCATCAATAATGGAGTTTGTATTAGACAAACCAGAAACATCATATATATGTAATAATTCAAAATTTTCCCAGACACTATAAATCCTTCTGTTATGTCTCACTAGAAAAAAGAGGCCCAAAGGCCTTAATGCTCCTAAGATTATGATATAACCAAGAGTAAGGGCTCATAGAATAGCATTGTAATTTAAAGGAATAAATACTCATATACTGTGTGATAAGGGATCAAAAAATAGTTTGTCTGGTAATCTGCAACAACAAGTTGTAAATATATCCTGAATTGTTTATTCAAAACTGATCTAGACACTAATTTAAGAAAAGTGAGGTCAAACAAAAGGTCAAGGTCAAAAAAAGGTGATGCAGTTGAAAAGCTTACATCAGTATATCGTCGCTGTAATATCAAATTGTTGTAAGTCAAAAATCCCAACTTTTCAGGAGAGACAAAAAACATCTTTTTTCAAAATGTCGTATGTCTAGTGTTTTCCCTTCTGTCCAGGATGTTTTTTCTGTACAAATTGTCGTATCTCCAGTAAAGCATTGAAACAAATCCCTGCAATGTATTGTAAGCGTACAAATCTGATATTAGAACGCTCTGAAATGTATTATATGAACATACTCATAAATTGATTGCAGTTACAAACTGCGAAAACAGAATTCAGTTTGTCATGAAGTAACCTTACATCTAACTTTTCATCAATCTAATTCCATTGATTTCTCTGTTTATTAAACAAATATACTTTGTTTTCTATGTTGAACACATTTTTTAATAAAAATTATAAAAGATTTAACTAAAATTATAATTTTTACCTTGATATCAGACGGCCAGTGACATCCTTGTCAGTGCCCAGAGACATACGACCTTTTGTCAGAAAAAAAATGCATCCAATGGACATACGAGCTTTTATCACACGTCTGTATCTCACTTTCTAATTGGCCTAGAGACATGACGTTTTGATAGAACATGTATTCGATATTGCAGATTCCAAATTAGCAATAAAAATTTCGCGCCAAAAATCGACTTAAGACATTTTGATATAACAGCGACGATATATCAGCATATGAAGTTTGATTAATGTAACTTGAATGGTTTCTTTAAAACTACAGTAAACACTAATTTAAAGAAAAGTGAAGTCAATTTGTCAAAAGGAAAAAACAAGGTCAAAAAATGTTGATGCATTGAATAGCTTAAGAAATCATTATGCATCAACATATGAAGTTTGATTACACTATCACTACACCATCTTGAATGGTATCTTTAAAACTGAGCTAATATACTAGTTTAAGAGAAGTGAGGACAAGGTCAAAGGAAGGTAAAAAAAATGTTGATGCAGCTGCATAGCTCTCATCAATATCTATCAGCATATAAACTTTGATAAAAATATCCTGCATAGTTTCTTTGAAACTGAGCTAAGCGCAAAGTGTGATGGAAGGACAGAAGGAAGGATGGATGGAAGGATGGAAGGATGGAAAACAAACATGGCAAACACTATATGTCCCAGCTATAATACCAGACCTTGTTTATAAGGAAAACTAAATAAAAAAGATATCTAAAACAAATGAAACTGTACTTGAAATGAGCTGACAAGATCTCTATGGATCACAATTTTTTAAGACACAAAACATCTGCAACTTTACCTTGTAGCAGTGAATAGAAACACTCCTTTATTCCTTAGATCAGCAAAATCCTATCATTCACGAGCTAAAAACAGTTCATTTTAAACTAACATATATGTACTTCAATGAAATTAATTAAAAACCAACTTAGTTTTCTGCACGTGTTAGCTCATTAATTCCAAGGAAAATATGTCAGTCATTAAAAAAAATCCACTGATTTCCTCAAAATGATCTTTTTTCCTCCCAATTACTTGAAACAAAATTTTCTTCAGCCATATCAACACTGTTGTAAACGGTTTAGCTAGAAACATATGATTGGTACATGATTGGAACACTGTGCAGTAAGCATGCACTAATAACATGACTAACATATGACTTCAATGTAATTCGCCAGTGACCCGATCTGAGCTCTATCGACACAAATCAATTAATCTAATTATTAAATAGGCCAAAAACAATAAATAAATAAATTGTATATTTCAAATAGAAGTAGAGGCATGTGTTATTCATTTGTACTTCCTTTTTCTAATTTAACACCCAATCCATGTTCTGAATGGAAAAACATCCCTTTACTAATTTTTTCCTCATTTTTTTTAAGGTTGTATATTTATTTTAATTAAACCTGTAGCCAATCCTACAAGTGAAATAATTCTTGTCAAGTGTTATCAGCTAATTTTTTTTTCTCCTTGGAATAAGTTCAAAAACTCTCAACCAAGAAAAAAAACCCATCCCATTATCTGTCTTTTTTCAATTTGTTTTGAAATATACTGGTACGGCTTGTTGGTAATTATAGTATGAATTTTCCACTTCCATTTCTTTATTATAAAAACTTTTCCTCTAGCAGGATGACTTTGCTTTGATTTTTGTTTGATGTTGAGTAACGAGTATGGAAGAGACAGCAGGAAGGAATGTAAACAAAAACAAAAAAAAACACCCCAGGCCAAGAATGCAGTGGTGGTGACACAATGCCAAACATCGCAGTTGCCACGTGAGGATGAGGCACAGCTATTTTTAGAACTTTGTTTATAAATCTTTGTCACATCTGTCAGAATCAAACAATAATGTCTTAGAAGCCTTGCTCTAAGAAAAACCAAAAGATTGAATGGATCCAAAACACTGACTCAAAAAGTGATAGTGTTTCTGGAACATGTTTAGATTTTTGAAACGGTTTGGAATGCAGTGTGCACTTTTTGGCATCATCCAGCTTAATTTTCTGCTGAAGATCGTATATCATGATAATTTGAAAGTAATGTGCCGTACTTGAAACACTAGGTTTCTTTTAAGAATTGTCTGGCCCACTCACCACCCCTGAAGTTTTATCTTTTTTCACAAACAAAAAATCACATTTTCATTATCTCACACCATCTCTTGAGCAAGGAATTGCTTCTTCATCGAGAAGAAAACTTTACTTGTGAATCTATGAAATAGAAGAGAATTGCATTACTGGCCTACCAAATGATTGATTTGTCTGCAAAATGGATGATTAGAAATAATTCTGACATAATGGACACTAAAAGACAAATTGGTCAATATCTTTACCTCAGTGTGTAGAAGTTTAGTCAGCTTTGTGTAACTCAGAGACAAAAAGAGCTGTATGTTTTTCAGATGTTCTAATTACTTCTGGAGAAAGGTTTAATTTTTTTTTTTTAAAAATACAGTACATATGGAATTGCTAGTAGATTGCAGCTTACTTAAGTATGTAGCATAACTTTTGAAGTACTACAGTAAAATGCTTCATCAAATTGAAATGCCATTGATGGATGATTTTGCTTTGTTATAAACATAATTTGCTCTAGTCATTGAGAGTTCACAATAATGTTTTAAAGACATAAGGATTCACTGTAAGCATGTCTGCTTTAAACATGTTACACTGTACTACATTTTCACATTGGGTAAAAACCTCCCTGATTACCATTTATGCACCATGTTTGATGTCTTGCAAGGAAATGAGATACTGAATCTGACAATAAGTCACCAATAACTGTAATATTAAAGATCATTAACTTCTGTTACTAAGTGTTACTTGACCCTTTGGCCTCTAAACTATGAGACATGTAACATTATACATGCACAGCAACTTCAAAGGCAGTTTATCAAGCTGCTAGGACAATCAACAATTTCAAATCAATCCTTAGAACTCAGTAGAGTGAAGTTTATATTACAATCTATTAAATACAAGAAAAGATAAAAATGACAAAAGGGAATGCATCATTATGCTAGCAACACAGAGCAACAAAATCAATGCCATTGCTTTGGATACCCTGAAGACAGTATATATCAGTTATTGCAATCTCTCAATGTTATGAGGAAGGTCACAATATTTGTGTTCTTACTAAGTTGTGTTTTCTAATCTCATGTAAATACAGCTTGTACTTGAATAAAATTAAAAAAAGCAATTTTAAAAAGGTTTCACTGCTAGGGCAAACATGACAACCTAATATTTCATGTCCCCTGGAGTCTGTGTGAAATTGCAAAGTTTTCCTTTTGAAAAAAATCATTGTACTTTATTTCAGTAAGTTTTTTTTTCTAAATTCAATAACAGAATATTATACTTTTTTTGTTTGTTTTTTTTTTTGGTATAGATAACTGGTGATGGTAATTGGTGTGGGTGGTTGGTAAAGATAACTGGTGGTGGTAATTGGTAGGGGTGGTTTGAATAACTTGTTGTTGTAATTGGTGTGGGTGGTTTGAATAACTAGTGATGGTAATTGGTGTGGGTGGTTCTTTTGAATAACTGGTGTTGGTATTTTGAGTGGGTGGTTGGTGTGGATAATTGATGGTTATAATTGGTGTTAGTGGTTAGTGTAGATAACCAGTGGTGGTAATTGGTGTGGGTGGGTGGTTTGGATAACTGGTGGTGGTAATTGGTATAACTAGTAGTGGTAATTGGTGTGGAGTATTTGGTGTGGGTGGTTGCAGGTGTGGATAACTGGTAATGACTTGATGAGGGTGGTTGATGTTGATAACTGGCAGTGGTTACAGATGTGGATAACTAGTGGTGATGATTGAAGTGGATGTTTGGTGGTTGTAATTCACAGTGTTGGCCCAGTGGTGAGTTTTGTGGTTTGTATGGATAACTGGTGGTGGGAATTAGTTTGGATGCTTGACGCTGGAGATTTGGTGCCAGTGGTTGGTCTTAAATGGGGCTGCATGGGGAGGGGGAATTTACAATAAGGGGGGTAACAGAGAAAAATACTGCTCAAATTGCTGCACTTTATCATTATACAATAATTACACAAAGTACCATGTGAAAATAAATTTTTTTTTGCCTTGTACGATAATCTCTTTTTGAAAGCTGTTGCAAAGTAATTTGCATTTGAGAGGAGGATATTACACAGTTAACAAATTACAGCAACTCTCCAAGGAGTCTGGCTGTCTTGTTCATCAGACATGTCAAAAGTAGACAACATGCAGGTTGTGCGATATCAACCCCCACTCAAAGAAGTATTTCAAGCACTTTTATCAGACATTCTTATACAGATATTTTGATCACAAAATGCATGTGTATGCACTGAATTACTGAGTACAGTTGCACTCTCCTTTCTCTATTGATTACTATAAAGTCAGCTGCATTCCATACATTTATATGGGAAATTTTCTCATTTGTCATAAATTATCATAATGTCTGATGTTGTAGAGAGAATTTTCAAAATATGACAAACAATAATCTATAATTCATACAAACTTGAAATCAATTTTGTGCAATGCTTCCAGCAACCCAAATGAAAAAAAGGGGGAAACAAAATACTATAACAAAATACTTACAAAGTATCAAAGTGTTTTGAAAAAAATCACATGCAAATGAGCTGCAAGTTTTGAAAACACTTACTAACAAAACGCTTTAACAAAATACTATCTAACAAACTACTAACAAAACACTGTGTTTTGATAAGTATTCCATTAGTAATTTGCACATGCAAATGAGGCTAACAAAACACTCTAACAAAATACTAACAAAGCATAAGTAACAAATCATCAATAAACCACTAAATTTGAATTTTTAAAATTATAATTAGCAAATTCACAAGTCTTTGAAAACATCTAAACACAGTCTCATATTGAAACATATTATAAACATCTTGTTTCACAGTATTTTGAATTCTGGTTTGACATTATTGTTCATCAGCACACCATTCTAACATTTAAAAACACCATGCAGGTTGTGTGATCACTCTCTTATAACCCCCAGTGAAATCCTTTGAAGAGATATAATTCAAGACCATTTCTTTCACATACATTTTCACAGAATTTTCATATAATTATACATTTAACCCAGATATTTTGATATATGGATTAAAGGTCACAAAATGCAAAAACCCAATAAAAACAGTGTACACATGCATTCACAGATGAATTTAACTGTAGTCCAGTTTAAAAGAACTTTATGTCATGCAATAAATAAATACTCTCCAGATTTCTCTGATTTTGATTACTATATATAGTCCCTTCAGCAATCTCATTCTCTCTGATACATTTATAAAACTAGTAACACAGGATATAAATAGATAATTGTTCTTGGAAGATTTTACTGTCATAAATTATGTCAATCAAATGAAATGCTCAAAATATTAATTTGATTGTAAATAAACACTTTCAAAATGCAATTTCATTCTGATATTTTAAAACACCAACATTTTCCAATCTAACATTAACAAAATAATAATCTAAAATTCATACAAACTTGAAATCAATTTTGTGGAATGCTTCCAGCAACCTAGTAAATCTCTAAGGATCAAACAGATATCTTTTATCATGTAAATGCACACAATAAAGGAAACTGGGAAATATTTAAAATTTTAATCACTACGCGTTATTATGAAGTAACACAATATAAGGTTTCAATGAACAGAGGGTCAACAATAAACCATTATAAGAGATCACTGCATGTGTTTATTTAGAAATAACTCTGACATTAGACCTTTTGTAAACATGACTAATTCAAACTAAAATTCTCAATATTTGCCTCTGGCTTCTTTCATTTTGACATTTTTGGATCCACCTATGACTAGTATGCAGAGTTTCACTGAGAAACAATTGGACATTGACTCACACAAAGATGGAAATATTGAAGCATTGGAAAACAAGTTGAGGAATCTACAGTATTTGACGACTAGAAATTGCATTGTCACATTATTTCCAGCGGAAGATAATTCTGTCATAAATAATGCATAAACTGTCTAAATGTATTTTATCAGAAAGATGCAAAATGTGTGAACTTGTCAATATATATTCAACAATTTACCACCTTTATCTGTGTCTCCTATATGGGGAAACAAAAATCATAATCATTTCTGTTTCTTTGAAATGTGATAAAGACTCATTTAATGGTCTAGGCCATGGCCATGGATTAAGCTCAGCGGTTAGACCAACTGACAAGTGATGAAGACTCCCAGGTTGGAATCTTGGTCCATCCATGTACATTTTCTTTTAGCTTTTTGTTACATAATTAGGTGTCAAAAACCATCCATCCATGGACTTGCAATTGAAAGTCCTGCCGAGGGCAAAAAGCCTTAAAAGGACTTAGGTTGTGTCTTCAAAGGCAAAAACAATTTAAGAGGGGAGAATGAAATGGTTTTGGCTGTGGATATCAGCATGGACATACAGCTCAGTGGTTTGACCACTTGACAAGTGATGCATGCAAGGGTCTGGGTTTGATTCCCCATCAATGCAGACATACACTTTCTTCTTGTGTATTACATTCTGAAGCAATACACAATAAATAATTACATTGCTCATGCAGGCAAGTAATGTTTTATACATAACACCTGTATTCCAAACAGGTGGCAGAAACAAGCAATGCAAAACACATTGTATTTCGCTGTATAAAAAGTAAAGTAGATGTTCTTGCTTGATAAGTAAATACTCTGGCATTTTACTAGAATACAACCTACTGTATGATTTATCTTGAATCTAATTAAAATTCAATTAAAGTCAGTTCATTCAAGCTAGTATGTGTCTTATATTCCCAACAATTTCTGACAACCAACTTTTTATTTTAAAAAGTTTGGGTTGAAAATGCAATGTTATATTATCTATTTAAAATTTATAACTGGTATTTCTAACTAATTTACACATAGCTTAAAACAAACTACTTGCAAAATAATGAGAAATTGATCCTTAAAGTTAAAAATTAACTTATCTATTTCAACATGCGAGAAATCTCAAAATTACCTCTGAAATCTCAATATTGCTTTTTAAATTAAAAAAAAAAATCAATAAAAAAGAAATAAATTTTTCAACCAAAAAAAAAAGCAATCACTAGTTTTCAGGATGTCCTAAAGATAAACTTCATTGATTTTTTTTTCTCTCTCTAGACTGTCCCTCCATCCCTCTTTTCCCCTGACTGACTCTCTCAAGGAAAGGTTAAATTTAGCATACATTGGTCAGAATACATTATCAGATCTAGAAGTAGCAAAAATCATATTACCATGGAATACAATCTATTAGCTACAGATGAGCGGCTACCTCTTTTTATCTGGTCAATTACCTCTCTTTCTCACCTAGGCAAGGTGTTTATCTTCACACACACTTTTGAGATGTTCCCCCTTTTGCCCCCTAGCTTTGCCGTCTGCTGTAATGTCCACACAGGTAGAAAGTCATGTCCCTGACGTGACAAGGTCACTGAGTTTTGACAAATACCACAGAAAATGTTTCCTCCATCAGACTAAATATTATTGACTGGCAGTATGGTATATACTGATTGGGACAAACATTAACATAGGTGCCAGTGTACCAGCTAGTTCAAAAAACTTGGGTCAGGATTAATGAACACCACCCCCATTTCCTAATTAACAAATGGGAAACATAGTGGTCTTTCATTATGATGCAAGTGGGTACCCTCGAGAGGGAAGGTAGAGCAGATGGATTTACAAAATTTCTCAGACAACTTTTTGATTAATGAATAACTTCACACAATTTTCATCAGGCTAATGCAATTAACATCCACACAGAAACATCTGGCACTGAAACAGTAAAGTACACGACTAGAAAAATTGGAAACCTTCCACATCTCTGAACAAAATACTTGGGTCTTATTTTCGCACCTGCATACAAAGGTATCACATTGTAGAGTATAAAATCTACAGTATCAAATTAAAGCTGCTACAGTGCCTTCCATTACAATACCCTGGTGGGATAAACTCATGAAATATTGCAACATTTAGATATTCTTCAAAACCCTAGCCGTGTTATCAAAATTCAGCATCTTTGGCATCTAATCTGTATTGGGTGCTAAGAAAACTTTACAAATATTCTGACATGTTTTCTAAATATCCAGTGATCTGTACTGGCTAGACTAAGAAAGTCATGTTCTAACAGATGGATATAATATACGCCTACAAGAGAAACTCAGAGTTGGAAAAAGTAGGTGAGCAAATGAAGGGTTATTTAAGGGTCTCAAATCTATACACCCCATTTTATTGTTTTCTTCCAATGCACACAATTACCCTTAAATTTAATCAACAACAGTTACTGTAAAAATGCATGAAAAAATTTGACAAAATGAGAAACAAACCATTTAGAGCAACAAAAAATAGTTCCTTCTAATATAATCTTACCCACATCAATTGTTTCCCCATGAAATTATTACAACACAAAATCATGAGTACCAAAGTAGGTATTCATGTAAAAAAAAAAAAAAAAGTACTTTATGCTTGAAAAAACAAAAGTGTACTTCTACTACCAAGCAGTTTTTACCCTAGCAAGGAGGAAGCTCTATCCCATCACTGCTAAGCATCTCAATGAACATTCTTAATGAAGAGTAGCTTTAATTTTTTGTTGTTGAATGATTGTAAGTTAGCTTTTTTTGTTATAAACTACTTCCTTATACCAGTAAGTATATAACGGTAGTCACAATTGTAAAATCACTGGGATATAAAAAAAATAGCTGACAAAAATTGATCTATTCAATTTTTTTTTTTCCAATTATTAAAATGTTCTATTCATGTTCTTAAAACTTATTCATAAGTCTTATTAGGTTTTACAGATATTATAAAGCAAATGAAATTTTATTATATTAGCATTCAAATTTTGATATTCCCATCGTCAAAATTAATGAAATTTGTTGATTAGCATTTAAATTTTAATACCATCCAACTTAATTATGAATATAATATAACCTAGCTCTGACTCTCTAAGCTTTTAGAAATGCTTTTGCTAACACTGTCTTCAAAGTTGAAAAGAACAGTTAAAAAGTGGAACAATATGTTGAGCTTTTTTGTGACTTAATATACACACCAAGTGACATTGCCATGTGTAAATGACCATAAAGCATGCAGTGACCTCAACTTTCTACACTTTATAATGGCAGTTTTATTTTTCAAAATGTAATTAATCATACAACTGTTGTGGGGAAAATATGACAATTAACATGATTAAGGTAATCATAACCTTGCTGTCTCCTCTATTTAAGTCTGCTTCTATGATTTTTATAAGCTCCTTCACAACCTGAGTGTACCTTTCCCTCAAATAAAGAAGTTATAGGAACCCCCCCCCCTCCTTCCCTCCTAAGATCAACCAAGTGACTCAGATTTTGTTTTTACTGTAATTCCTGTATTACGTACTGCACTTTAATGTGAAAATGTGGATTGCTTACTTAATGATTTATATGATCAAAATAGTTTATCATGCCTCAAGTTGGAAAAGAAAAATATATCAAAGGAAAAATAACTTATACAAGGAAATTTTCAGATTTGAAATTATTTAATTCCTTGATATTTTAAAGAGTTTATTTGCAAACACGCCCTGCTACTTAATTTAGTGTAATATATATTTGTATAAGTAAAAAAAGTATGAAGTAAATCTCTGGATATCATGCTGGAAATGGACATTTGTTAAGCAACCTCCTAAATCCTACTTAAAACTCCTGTCCACTTTCAGATGAATTACGTACTTTACTTCTGAGGCTTAATCCGTACAGATTATAGAAAACGTTTACCTATATGATGACATATGTGGTTTGCCAATTAACTGAATAATTAATTGCCATATAGCTTTAAAATCTGTCTTTTTTCAAAAAAAGTCTTTGACTAAAGAAGCAGAGATTAAGTATACATAACTATAAATAACAGAAACTTTTAAAAACACATAAAAATGAGATTATCCTTTCCGAGATCTTGCTCCTATTATACGGATCAGAAAACTCTCTCACCTGAGAAAAGCTGGAAGATACACTCTGATATGCTATCTAACACCGTCGTCACCTGCTACTTCTGCCTAAGTAAACATTACATAATTCCAGTCAATCAGCGATACTTACTAATTAATTAAACCAGGCACTGTGAGAGAAAAAAATCCAGCGAAAAATCCTTGCTACGCTTCCATCCCTGCAATCAGAAAAAATTTAAAACATCATCCCTGTTTAAAATGTGCTGTCAGTGTAATAAACGGTGGAAATATGAAAAAATACCAGATTCCATAAGTTGAGGGGTTGTCTCAAAAACTGATAGGAGTAAATCACACTGAACTCTTGGGGGAGATGCTTTAGTCTCTGCAGACTGATGCAAAATGACGTAAATCCTAATATTGCATAATCAATATTCCAGCTTTAGGGAAAATTTGATAATTCATAGTTTTGTGACTATCAAGTCTCTATCAACCAGTAGTAACTGGTATACATTTATAGCCTAAGTGTACCAGTTTCAGTGATTCATTAATGAAACTGTCTACTTATTAGAAAATTGATATTTTTAAGAAAATCAATGCTATATTGTTTGAGATAATCAATTAATGATGTACTTTGCAAACATTTTTTTTAATTTAATGATTTAATTGGAGCAAATAAAACATCAAAGAAAATGTGGTTTGTTTTACCTCCATATCTTAGCCAGAAAAATCTGGTTTATCTAAATTCAAAATGATCCACATGTTTTTTTGTATATTTGTTTGATTTACAATAATCATTTTGAGAAAAATTTTCACATACATTGGGATACCACCTGCAATTGCCAGTGGAAGGCTGCAAATATGGATCTAACAGCTGGGCACTAATGACCATTGACCATTACAGGATCTTTTTGGGGCCAGATTCTTCTGTGATGCAGGGTCTCAATTTAATTGGTGACTTATCCAAAAGACCTGTCTCCACATCCCACACTGGGATTAAATCCCTTCACCAATACATTAGGATCAGCTCCCTTATGACTCTAGAATGAACCCATAATCAAATGTCATATGGTCAGTAAACTTTATAAAAAGGGTTTCTACCAGTACATACTCTTTTTGATTAGTCCTATATTTTTCATGATTAAAACAAGTATTGAGTATTGACTCTATGAGAGAAAAGTAGGAAAGTTAGTTATCTTCATGCAAGATTCATAAAGGATCAGCATCCCTGTGGTGTTTTAAAGACTTTGCAACATCGAATTAGTATTACTTGACATCAAAATCATACTTCTCACAGTCATACAGACAGGTAAAGACGAAATGATCCCTGAGTCACTCCATCTACATAAAAATTATACCGTCTTTCAAAAAATGACACATCTTTTAATATTTATGCAGCATTCACCTTAAACACCATCAGATATTAGCAACCTGAATATAATAATCAATATTTCAGGCTGAAGGTAGTCATATTGTAAAGATAATAACCTTTCCTACATAAGGCCTTTCCTATGCATGATTTATTTTTATGGCCGTTTTGCACAATACTTGGGATGACATAATTTGAACACAACATTACGTTTTACTGTTTACAGTGTTTCAATACATTAACCATAATAAAAGAGATAATATTATAACAAAAATTTAAAACAAAGTGCAGTATACAGTTGGACTAAAATACAGTCTCCCAACTTTAATGCTTTTTGTCCTCATATGATAATGCTAGATTTTTATCTAAAAATCTCCTGATATTAACTAGGAGTAAAAAGTATATGACATTTTCAGTTAATGATGTATTTTCCCCTCCCAATTATGCTACTAGATGTACATACAGTAGCTATTCTTGATGGAAATGGAAACCAAGGGAATAAATTATTTGATAATGAGAGAATATAGGAAAAGGATTCACACACAGTAAACTACATGTATATTCTATATATCACAATTTTTCTTTCAATTAAAATAAGGGCTGCTTCCAATTGCACTCAAACCATCATGAACTGGACACCAGGGAACCTTTCCTTATTTAATTTAATTGTATGCACACCCTCATGGTGAATCTGTCTTTGGGTAAAACAGCATCAAATGACATATCTTTGGCTTTGCCCTGCTTTTTTTCTTTAAGTCCATTACTAAAATGTATCATCTGCCTGTTTAAAGTTTGAGATAATGTCTAGAAATCAGTTTGGCACTCGACATTACTAACAGGAAATCTCCCCCCATGAGTTCTTTAGATACAGACAGTTTGGTTATTATCTCACATTCCAAGTTCAAAATATTACAGATGTTATCCACAGGCTTTAATTATATGTATCTAAAGATTTGTAAGAAATCAGGCTGATTTCTGAAATGTAGATCTGAAAATTTAATGTTATTAATGTGACATAAAATGCTATAGAAATAGCTCATTTAAATCTATATTTTTTTCTTATTCCACTAGAAGAAAATGGGGAATATGACTGATAATTCCAAATCAGTAAATCATAGTAAATTAATAACTGAATCTAAGTATATAATGATTAATACCCTGAATAAAAATAGTATTACCGGGTACATATATTCATAAATACATTATCTATATTAAATTTCACAATTACTTGTTACTCGATCATTATACCAACAAATCATTCATGCTGACAGATGAATGTAAAGTTTTTACATGTTCATGCAGTCTAAAACAATGTTTTAATAAAGGTAATGGTATACATGTAAATGTAAGTTTTAGTATGATGTAAATACCGTCTAAGCAGAAATTTTAGCGAGGATTTAATTTTGGCATTATCAGCAAGGGTGATGAGATCACCAAAATTACATAACGCTAAAAATTTATTGCGTTTTATTTGTAATAGGTTCTTTAATGAACAATTTAAAATTGCATCTTGCTAAAAATAAAATACCAGTTTTTAAAGACAAATCGCTAAATTTGCGTCTCGATAAAATTTCCACATATACGGTATTTATTTCAACTGAAATTTAAATGCAGGACCAGAATTCACAGGGAAACAGATTGCATAGCTAGGTTTCGAATAAGTCAGTTTTCACATTTTAAAAATACTTAGAGATTTCTGATGGAAACATTTTGGTAAAATGATTCTTTTAACCAAATGTAAAATAATCAATCAAGTTTCTTCCCCAATAAGAGCTTATCGTGCTTACAGTTAAAATGTTGCATAAAATTAAAATAATTCATAATTTTCTAACCCCACGTTCCTCCTTCCTCAAAATCTTGCAAAAGTTATGCACGGTCAAACACATGTCATATGTTACTTTGTAGGGCTGGGCAAAAATATCGATATTTCAATATATTGCGATACAATCACAAAAAATATCGTATCGCAATACGATTTTGTAATATCGATATATTGGCAATATGTATAGATTAAGGAATTTTGTCATTAAATATTAAAATGGAGTTATGAAAGTTTGTTATTAAGCCAAACAGTAAGTCAGAAGTTGTTTTGTGGGACCATTTCAGAGCATAACTTAAATGAAATCAACAAGATTTTTTTCCGTGTTGGTTATTTATCATAGTTATGTACGTTCTGCATGTAAATTAAGTAAATATGGCAAGAAAATGCCATTTTAATTACATTGAAAATATTGCAATACATATTGCAATACAGTTTAAAATATCGCAATATATCGCAATACGAAATCTCGGGCCAATACCCAGCCCTATTACTTTGTAGCTTAAGGATCTTAGAGTTATGGTACTGTCGTTTCATATTTTAGTCTTTGACAACAAGAAATCTGTGAGCCAATGCTCACTAGTAATAACCCCGCTCTGATGTAAATAAGCACTATCATGTTAATATACACAAGTTCAATTACAGGCCGATGTACAGAAAAATATGAAGTTGACATCAGATTCATATCAAAATTAATCCCACCATATGGCAACAAAGAGTGTAATAAAATTTAAAGCATCTGCTATGAATAACTAATGAGAAAACTGCGACGAAGATTTGTTATGTATGAAACGGACAGACACACAGACAAAAAGGAAGTTGACATCGGATTTGAACAAAAATGTATCCCACCATATGGCATGCCTCAGAGAAGATTGTTTTAAAATTTCAAGCATCTGTGATAAGTTATTGTTGCTGAGAAAACTGTGACGAAATTTTATATGTATGAAACAGGCAGGCGCACAAACAAACAGGAAGTTGACATTGGATTTGAACAAAAATTTATCACAATGTATTGCATGCCTCAGAGAAGATTGTGTTAAAAAATATCAAGCATCTGCGATGAGTAGTTGCTGAGAAAACTGCGACGAAACTTTGTTATGTATGAAACAGACAGGCGCACAGACAAACACGAAATTGATATCGGATTTAAACAAAATTGTATCCCACCATATGGGTATGCCTTAGAGAAGATTGTGTTAAAATTTCAATTATCTATGATGAGTAGTTGCTGAGAAAACTGCGACGAAAATTTGTTATTTATGAAACGGTACTCTTCACTGACTGACTATGTGTACTGTCTGGGTGTGTACTTGTCACTGAGTATGTATTCTGCCTGGGTGAGTCCTTGTCACTGAGTATGTGTACTGTCTGGGAGAGTTATTGTCACTGTGTATGTGTACTGTCTGGGTGAGTACTTGTCACTGAGTATGAGTATGTGTACTGTCTGGGTGTGTAGTTGTCACTGAGTATGTGTACTGTCTGAGTGAATACTTGAAACTGGGTATGTGGCCTGTCTAAGTGAGAACTTGTCACAAAGTACGTATACTGTCTGAGTGTGTGCATGTTAGTGATGGGACATCGGTAGGGGTGGGACGATACACAGATCTTGCGATACGATACATATCTCGATATATTGGCACGATACGATACGTATCTCGATATTTTGATATATTATAAACTATTTTTAAAAAATTAGTATTTTTTTTCATTTCTTGTCTTGTCATTAAATCAACATGATAAATTATAAAACTATTCAAAAGAATAAGTACTTTATTTCATTTTTTGCCTTGACATTTAAATCTACAAATTATTCTATATCAAATCATGTGTGCTTTGAAATTAATACTTGAAGTTCATCAATGTCATTCACTAAAATTTTACAAAAACAAACATACATGTACATATTATTATTACCAAATTACTTTTAAGAAGTTGTTTACAAATAGTTGTGTAGTTCAGCAGAGAACACTGACTAAAATTTATTTAAAAACATCACATTTACATTTTTATTAATTGCTGAAGGTCTGTAGCAAAGCTGAGATTACAAAAGAAATACGAGATGGACTAACAAATAATAATGTCAAATGCTCTGGAAACGATGCTTTCTGTGTAAAGCACGCATTACATACTGAACTTTTCTTGTCCAATCTTCCGAGGCTGTTTCAAAGTGAAAACATTTTACCCATAAACAACGACTTATTAGTTCTAAAGTGTGTTTTCAATAATCAAAATCATCTCTTCGCTTCGTACAAGCCGCCATTTTCCAAGGACATGTACTTTCATTTTCAATTTTTGGATAGGTCGTTCGTGTATCGTTTCGTACCGATATTTGAATGCTTGTATCTTAAACCGTATCTTAGAGAAAAATATCGATATGTATCGGTGTATCGGTATATCGTTCCACCCCTAGACATCGGTTCAATTTTATAATCGATCATCGGTTGGAATCGGTTACTGCTTCTGATGCGATTTTACCGATTATAATCGGATGTCATAGTTTTGTATATAAAAACAGACTATAGAAATGAATTCATATTATTTCTTAATCGCGGATATATAAATATATAATATATTGTTTTCTTTGTTTTTTATCTTCTTTTCCACTTTCTATATAATGCACCTTTTGGTTCTTAATCACCTCTGCTTTGTGCTAGTTTGCTTTGTAACACATAAGTATGGGGAATGGTGTGATGCCTGTCCATATGAATCATTAATCAGGCACTGTTAGCATTAAAATATCCTGGAGATTCCAACTAATACATAAATTAGAAAGCAAGAAAAAAAGATGTACTTGTATAATTTGCTGATAAATGATAATTAATACATAATATATTATATTAATTAGAACGTTTCCGATGATCGATTATGAAAAACAATAATCGATCATCGGAATCAGTAGCATTTTTTCGTCAACAATCAATGTTTTTCAATTATCAGTGCAGCACTAGTACATGTAACTGGGTACATGTGGCCAGCCTGAGTGAGTACTTGTCACTGAGTATGTGAACTGTCTGGGTGAGTACTTGTTACTGAATATGTAAATTGTCTGTGTAAGTACTTTTCAGTGAGTATGTTCTGAGTGGGTACTTGTCACTGAGTACTGTCTGAGTGAGAACTTGTAACTGGGTACATTTGGCCTGCCTTAATGAGGACTTGTCACTGACTATGTGTACTGTCTGGGTGTGTACTTGTCACTGAGTATGTATACCGTCTGAGTGAGTCCTTGACACTGAGTATGTGTACTGTCTGGGAGAGTTATTGTCACGGTGTATGTGTATGGGTGAGTACTTGTCACTGAGTATGTGAATTGTCTGGGCGTTTAGTTGTCACTGAGTATGTGTACTGTCTGAGTGAATACTAGTCACTGAATATGTGTACTGTCTGGGTGTGTACTTGTTACTGAATTTGTGTACTGTCTGAGTGAGTACTTGTCACTGAATATGTGTACTGTTTGAGCGAGTACTTGTAACTGGGTGCATGTGGCCTGCCTGAGTGAGTATTTGTCACTGAGTATGTGGCCTGTCTGAATGAGTACTTGCCACTTAGAATGTGTTCTGTCTGAGTGAGTACTTGTCACTGAGTATGTGTACTGTCTGAGTGAGTACTTGTAACTGGGTACATGTGGCCTGCCTGAGTGAGTACTTGTAACTGGGTACATGTGGCCTGCCTGAGTGAGTACTTGTCACTGAGTATGTGTACTGCTGAGTGAGTACTTGTCACTGAGTATGTGTACTGTCTGAGTGAGTACTTGTCACTGAGTATGTGTTCTGTCTGAATGAGTACTTGTAACTGGGTACATGTGGCCTGCCTGAGTGAGTACTTGTCACTGAGTATGTGTACTGTCTGAGTGAGTACTTGTAACTGGGTACATGTGATCTGCTTTAGTGAGTACTTGTTACTGATTATGTGTACTGTCTGAGTGAGTACTTGTAACTGGGTACATGTGATCTGCCTGAGTGAGTACTTGTTACTGATTATGTGTACTGTCTGAGTATTTGTCACTGAGTATGTGTACTGTCTGAGTGAGTACTTGTCACTGAGTACGTGTCTGAGTGAGTACTTGTCACTGAGTACTGTCTGAGCTCTGAGTGAGTACTTGTCACTTGTTACATGTGGCCTGCCTAAGTGAGCACTTGTCACTGAGTATGTGAACTGTCTGGGTGAGTACTTGTTACTGAATATGTGTACTGTCTGAGTAACTACTTGTCACTCAGTTTGTGTCTGAGTGAGTACTTGTCACTGAGTACTGTCTGAGTGAGTACTTGTCACTGGGTACATGTGGCCTGCCTGAATGAGTACTTGTCAATGAGTATAATTGTACTTTCTGAGTGAGTACTTGTAACTGGGTATGTGTCCTGTACTGTGAGTACTTTTCACTCAGTGTGTACTGTCTGGATGTGTACATTTCTCTGAGTTTGTGTACTGTCTGGGTGAGTACAAATCCAAGATTCCTCCGACTCTAACTCCCGCTTTTATATTATATTTCTCCCCCCCCCCCCCCAACACACACACAAGTCACAATATAAAAAGCGGGGGTAAGAGTCAGAGGAATTTCGGATTATGAACACCTCTGCCCCACCCATCTTACAAGTACTCACTGTTTGTTCAATCTTTAACTATAGTGTATTTACACTTGAGTTAATTAATCTTGCCTAGTTTATAATAACCCTGATACATACATTTACTTACAATTCTCTTGGGTAATCTCACTTAGTCAGTTAGTATCCGATATCATCTGAGATCAACAGTGCGCCTTCTTCTGTTCTTTGTAATCGCCGCCATGAAATAAACAAAGGTGCGTTACATTCTAAGCGGATTAGACTACGAATGGACGTTTAAGCCCCTCTGACAATATATTCAATAATAATCATGAAAATAACATAAATTTCTTCAATTATAGTAAATTATACGTTAATAATATAAAGAGCATAAATTTTATTACACTGAATTATTTTTTTTATTTGTTCCCAAGGAACTGTTCTGAGTTTGATATATCAAACGCTTCTAAACGCTTATTTGTCAAAGTGTGAACGGTTTCAGCTGTGACATTCTGGTAAGTGCAATATTCGAGAAATTGCTTCAAACATTGTGTGACATACGGTGACAACATAATTTTTCAGATAATTTTTGTTGTTTTGTTATCTTGCCAATGATTAATCTAATCCCTGAATAAATCGAAGTTAAAAAACAGTCATGTTTAGCATCCGGAACCGTTCGAATTTACTCTAAAGAGACATACAGGTGGCAACTGCTCAAGAAAACCAGAATGACACAATAATCTACTGCACATTTTCGTATGACAATTTAGCCAGATTATTTATTTTGAATGATTGTGTGTATTTTTATATGATTATCATGATTTTACACGTAAATTTTTCTCATTTCAGATGGAAGAAAATCCGTTTCAGGCTTTAAAAATTTCATCCTCAGAATTTTTGAACACATTGGAAAAACGAAGCATATGCCCAAAATGTTTAAAGTCGAGAAAATTTTACTGCTACAATTGTTTTGTGCCACTTAAGGGTACAGAGGATCTTATCCCAAAAGTGAAGGTAAGACAGAAACCCCAGAGTATCTGAGAAATTTATAATAAAATTTAATAAAATATCTCTGATTAAAATCAGATCCTTGTTGCTCCTTTTAACTATATGTCAACTTGTAAATGACATACTTTGACTATTAAAAAGAAGCAATGAGGCTCAGATTTTAATCAGATCTTTTTTAAAAATGAGCAAACGGAAAATCCATTATCAGCTTCTGACACACAAGATGTTCCTTACTTTCTTTCCTCCTTGTAGCTACCTTTAAAGATTGACATCATCAAACATCCCAATGAGTGTGATGGTAAGAGTACATCGGCCCATGCTGCAGTTCTGGCTGCGGAGGACGTCCATGTGTATACCTATCCTTGTATTCCAGACTATCCGGACAGGAGTAAGGTGGGATATTTCCAGATAATTTCACATAGGACTTGTTCATATATTACATTTATGACATTAGATAATGTCAGGTTAATTATCAATGATAATACATGTACATGTTTATGTACATCAAGAGTACAATTACAGGGTTCGACATTCGCGCTTGTCACCTCGTCATTTCCATCCAGAAATGATTTCGGACGACCTGATTTTTAGTCTGGCTCGCCCAAATGACGACCTTGGAAAGGTTGGGAATATTTAATAATGATCTTTAATATTTTAAAATAAACTTCATAAGGCTTTGAAAACATATTTTCCTGTAACAAAACCAACCCTTTCAACATGTTCAAATTGCAGCCGCGTAGATTTTTCTTCCTGCCAAATCTGTTCGATCAATCAGCTGATGCAATTTTTACCAAAAGTCTTTATTAAAGTTTAATTTGAGATATAAAATATGTCAACAATCACCTTAAATATAAAGAGTAATTATCATCATTGTAACATCTTGCATTTCCCCCTACTACTTTCTGATCTTCTGATCAGACTGATGATCGTTTTCTGCTGCTAGACAGCCATGTTGGGTGTCCACTGTAATATCACACCTGGTTAATTCAGTTCATGGTTATTTGAACCCTGTTATGTAGGGCTTCATGTGATAAGTGAAAATGAATGTTTTAAGGTGGCTCATTACATCCACAGTTTATTTTAGATTTCAATACAGCACCACTTATAATGTAGATTTCAAATATCCAGATGGGGGTATTGATATCATAAATATTTTTATGCGCCTGGATCGATAGATCCAAGGCGTATATTGTTTTTGTCCTGTCTGTTTGTCTGTTTATCTGTTTGTCTGTCTGTCTGTTGTCAACTTTAACCTTCCCCATAACTTTTGAACCGTGAGAGATAAAGACTTCATATTTGGTATGCATACTCGACCAATGAATCTCTTTCAAATGGCACCAAGGTCAATGACCTTGTGACCTTGGCTGTGACCTATATGCTAAAAATAGCTTTTTCGAACTTTCGCCATAACTTTTGAATCATGAGAGATAGAGACTTCATATTTGATGTGCATACTCCACTAGTAAAGCTCTTTCAAATGACACCAAGGTCATGAACTTTTGACCTTGACTGTGACCTATATGCTATAAATAGCTTTTTAGACTTTTCGCCATAACTTTTGAACCATGAGAGATAGATACTTCATATTTGGTATGCATACTCCACTGATGAAGTTCTTTCAAATGACACCAAGTCGATGACCTTGTGACCTTGACTGTGACTTATCTGCAAAAAAGTTTTTTTGAGCTTTGTTACCACCGGGTGCATAGTGTTTCACAAACACATCTTGTTTATAGAAATTTTTAGTTTTTGTCTAATTTTAGTGAAATGTTTTATTTCAAGTTTATTATTAACAGAATTTCTTAACTTTCAGTGTCAAACGATGGGCATCTTCTTAAGACAAGTACACACAGGGAAAATACCTCATAATACGTAATAATAATTTTATTAGAAAAAATAATTTTCTCCTAATTAAAAAAAACAATCAATGTCATTATCTTTTTAATCTATGCATATAACATTAAGAAAATGAGTTCTGAAGAGACAAGGAATGTATTTCAATGAATTACATGTGTCAAATTGAATGAAGAATGTTTAAACGAAATGAAAAAACCAATTTAAAAAATATTTGGAATAAAAAGTCCACTTTCAAGAGTTATCTTTCCTAATTACCCAAGACTCAAAACACGAAGGAACGTTTGACATTACATTTAAAATGCAGAACAAAGCTTTAAATTGCCAGAGTATACTTTAAAATCAATAAAGCAGATATATAAATTAACACCAACACAGTAAATATTGCAAGTAAATAAATTTTTAATTTCAACAAGGGTGTAGATTTTAACTCGAATTTCCTCCATACAAACACGTCATTGATTGATAGAGCTCACTGCATGCATCGCTATGAAATTGATCGACATTACTTGTTTGGCGAAGATTTGACTGTTGTTTTCTTTTGTTTCTGCTCAAAAGCAATTCTTCTTGGTTTATGCATTATGAATCCGTTACTTTATTTTCACTTTTTAAACACCTCATGTTTCATCTATTTTTAAAGCGTTTTAAAGGTCAGGGTCATATTATAGAGGTACCTGTACAATTCGTCCCCAGAGGAAACCGGTCGACACAATGGAGGTTTATTTTTTTGTGTAGTACGTCATCAAAAAGTGGTGTAATGAGCCTCCTTAAACTACAAACTTAAAATTGTATTCTGCATGTCTGATCAATCATCATTCTGCTTATATTTTTGTTTGATAAAATACTGGAAGACATCATTCCAGAAATGTCTGGTTTACATTTTTAATACAAAATTGAAAAACACAACTTCTGTTAATTATATTAACAAATTTTAAACAATTGCACATTGAGTTTTGTTTTCTTTTATATTTTATTTGGATGACCTGAAATTCATTCGGGCAATCTGTGATCATACCAAGGTTGCCCAAATGGCGAGACCAAATTTCGACGAGTGTCGGACCCTGCAATTAATTATTGATTACTGTGAAATATCACCTATTTTTTGTGTTGGGTCAAATCTTTGAAGTTTGCAGAAAAGCGCTGATTTGAGGAGAATGAATTTTGTGGTTACTTCCAGTATACAAGCACAATACTGCCTGAACTTAGTAATTTAATCATTTTCTTGAGGTTATACTTAAATTGGTCGGTCGCTCCATACTACAAAAACAACCAAAATTGTACAAAACAAAAATTTGCAAGTTTACAGTACATATCTTCTCTTGTAGGTAGTTTTAGTGTTTCCTGGAAAAAATTCACAAATTTTAGACGAAATGGCAAATGCATTAAGAACAAATGATACCAAACAAAATGTAGACGGTATCAGTGGTTGTGATAAAGATTCTTTCTTGAGCTCACCAGTGATGGAGCAAAAGGACTCTTCAACTCCCAATATGAATGGAAACTGTTCCACGTTAGGAAACTTATCTGATGATGGCAAGGGAAACAACTCAGATGAGTCTGAACTTGACGAAAAGTCTGACATTTCCTTATTGAAAAGAAAGGGGCAGGAGGATCAAGAATTTCTAAAGAAACTGAAAA
Organism: Saccostrea cuccullata; assembly: GCF_032062105.1. Lineage (NCBI taxonomy): Eukaryota > Metazoa > Mollusca > Bivalvia > Ostreida > Ostreidae > Saccostrea > Saccostrea cuccullata. Next base: position 66,076 of record NW_026928317.1, on the reverse strand, counting down.
CATTTAAAAGGGAACCTCCCTTTGAAAGAGCCATCTTTATTGATAGTACTTGGAATCAAACTAAAGGGATAATTTCTGATGATAGACTCAAAGGTATTTCTTCCCAATTCCCTTATGCATGAGGGTTTGATACTTTTTCAGATCAATTTTTTTAATGCTAAAAGTAAGGTTTCCAATTCATCAATTATTATTAACATAGAATCCAGCAAAATATTTAACTGCGGTGCAAATCAAATATATTTCAGGAATGAAATTAAAGCATTAAAAATTCTGTTAAGGAACAAGTTTAAGTAAAAGATATTTTAAATGAATAATTTTGTCTGCAGAGAGCTTTTTACTATGATTTCAGACCTGACCTGTGTTCAACTGAAATCAAGAGAAACTAAATTCTGGAGACACCAGAAGGACAATCCAGCTACATATTTATCCACTATTGAGGCTGTGTATTATTTGGTGCGGGACTACCATGACCTCTTTGTAGATGATGTTTATGATGGAGAATATGATGATCTTTTATTTTTCTTTAACTTCATGTACCAAAAAATAAGGACAGCATATGATGGAGGGAAAAGCTTAAAGACTTACAAAGAAAGAGCTAAACAGAATTGTGAAAAAGAGGCCTCTGAATAAATGTTTTATTTTATTGGTACATTGCAGTTGATTTTTTTAAATTCAGTTAAGTATCAGTTTCTTAATATGTCTACCGGTAGTTATAAAAATTAATGTAGACTAGAGATTTTGGCAAAATATTTTCAGGATGAGTATGTAGGTCATATTTTATCCCTCTCATTTGTGTCACATAGAATATTATTGTTGTGCGGGAAAAAACTTTGTGAAGCAGGAATAGCAGTTTTCACGTGGGAGAGGTAGAGCGTTAGATGATAACAATTTTGTTTATTGCTTTCGTTTAAAGATATATTTCGAACAGAACAAAATTCCAAAGATTGATTGTGAACCATGCCAGTACCAGTCATCTAGACATTCTAATCAGTTTCCAAATTTAATTTCGACCTCAGATTATATAAAGGTGGGTTTAGCTGTTTAAACACATTAAGTGGCACACTCATAAAATTCTCATACCTCACATTCTAGGTACTACAGTTTTAATTTCATAAATGAAAAACAATAAGTCTAAATTGATACTCCTCTGACCTATGCTTTTCCCAAATGTCAGATTTAATAGTTTAAAAGAGTATAGACTCTCATATTTAGAAAATTAAACAACTCCTACATCAATCCATCTTGTAAATTTTAATCATACTTAAATTTTATGACTTTAAACATTCAACAATGGTTTTCTATAAATAGATGCAAGAGTACCAGGAATGTTTTTTTGAAAGAGCTAACAAATAAACCAGAACAAGAGATGTTTGTAAAACACTTATGCCCCTCCCCAAAATAATTGGAATTTTGTAAGTCCAAGGGGAATAACTTTATCTAAAATGGCTCAAGTGTACCCAAACCAGGAAATTGATGTATATGTTTTTATAAATCTGTATAACAAATTTCATTTCAATATGTGCAACCTCTGCAAAGAAAATGAATGGAAACTGCAAATAATTGGAATTTTTTAAGTCCAAGGGGCATAACTCTGTAAAAAAGGCTACCTAGATATTCTTATAATAAATCTGTAAACCATATTTCATTTCAATATGTGCAACCTCTGCAAAGAAAATGAATGGAAACTGATGGTGGACCAACAGACAGACTGACCTACAGACAGCAGCAAAGCAATATGCCCTCCCTTCTTTGAAAGGGGGCATAAAAAAAAAGACAAGCACTAAAATATTTCTTACATGCAACTACCCATTTCTGTCACTGATGGATCTACCAGGTACATATACAAACTTAAGATAGAATTTAATTTCTTCAAGTACAACCTCCTAGAGAGTATTTTATTTAATTGTTCAATTCATCAAGAAGACGGATAAACACGATTCTATGATTAGTCCATACAGAAGCACAGATACAAGGAAACAGGCTGACCATTGAGTGACCTGTTCCACCGTCAGTTGTGCACCAGTCATCACCACATAAACCAGGCTAAATAGAGTCGTGGCTAACAGAAAAATGGCAAAGAGAGACATCCAGTACCCTGACAGTGGTTTGCGGTTCTCTTTGGTCATATCCCATTCAAGTTCGTACAAGATTTTGGGTGTTAGTGTCTTGTCCACGGAATCTTCTGTGAGCATCAGAGCAGATTCCATCAGAGTTTGGAAAGCCTCTAAGGTGAAATGGTTGTGATATTTCCATGATGTGTGGAAGAAAGTTGAGGACAGTTTTCTGTGGATCTTTATGCTTTCCAAAAATTTCAGGTATCGTTGAAGTGGAACCAAATCTGAAATGAATGCACCGACTTTATCATGTTTAGGGTAGATAGAGAAATTTACACAATGATTTTAACACTAAGTTCACAATGTATCGATCAATTTTCCTTGAAAATGAACTCATTATAAGTGAATAAAGTTAATGGAGCACACTTCTAATAGATACATGTAGTAAGGTTATTGGTCCACACTATGATTGCATGCAGATAAATATGTAACAAATCATGAAATATTTTAGAGTCTTCTCAATAACAGTATTTAAGTTTTTGAAATCATTGTGATTTTTATATTCAGTGTTTGGCTATATACATGTAGTGACAATGTAGATTAATGATCAGAACCAGTACTTTTAAAGCATTACCTTTTTTGAGTTCTTTTATATCTGCAAGTTCCATATCTGTTTCATCTCTGTCAACAGTAATGACAACACTGTCCTGTAAGAGATATTTCTTAACTTCTCATTTTCTGTCAAATTGACTGTAGTTTCTTTCAGATATTAAGTCAGGATATCACCCTGCTTCTTGTCTTGATGTAAAAGAAGTACCTTTATGGCTTGTTTCAACATTTCTTCATGTTGTAATTCCTGCAGCATGCTGGATACAAGGAAGCTTCCCCTACGCTGTAGAAGTTCTTCGTAGATCACTCTGGGGGTCAAAGTCTCGAGAGTTTTCCTCAAAGACACAAATGTCCTGTTCATCTAATGAATAGAGTAATTTCTACATGGTGACAGTCAAGAATGAAATCAGAACACTATATATAAAAGGAAAAAGCACTACATTAGTATGTACCAGTACACATATTTGCTGTTTGCATTACCTTAATTTCAATTTCACTTTCGAAATCTTGCTGGCATTCTTTAGAGGAAACAAAGGAAAATGCAGTTAAGTCTAAATTCCTCTCTATTTCTATAATCAGTATCCTTCTGACCATCTGCTGCATATACTGGAAATCAGCTTCATTCTGTAGAATGTCACACAACTTCAGGACCCCGTTCTGGTCTAAACTTTCTGCATACTTCAAGAGGAGAACTTCTGCAAGTAGTCCACTGTAGATCATCTCCTGTTCTAGCCCCTCCCGGTGCCATTTTCTGTACAGCCTGGATCTGACTTCTGCTAGATTTGTTTCATCATCAGGTAACAAAACCCCACTGTTACATATCTTTTTTAACCTTCTCAGTATTGTCCGTTTGATGCAGAATTCCAGATAAACGTTTTCAGGAACTTGATGTTCTGATGTCACTTCCTGTTCTGCTTCTTCAATGATGTCACAACACAGACTGTAGACTGCATGATCCTTGGCAATGTCTCCTTCTATAACATTCTGAATAGCACTTTTTAGGGAATAAGGCTTAGACAGATATTGCCTGGTGTGCAGGCACACTGGTGTTTGATAAATTGTTTCACAAGCTGACTGAATGACCTTGAAGATGAAGGATTCCATAGGCTTCTCCAAATTTTTAACTTCAATATAAAGTATCAAATATAGAAGGATAAAAAACAGTACCACTGATGAAAGGATCAGAGAAACAATTTAACAGAAACAATGACCTATAGCTACATACCTGGATTTTCATGATATCTGCTGGACACAACTGCATGTTGTTTGTCACGCTCACACATCCCTTCAATATACATATGTATATTTTAACTTCTTTATTGTCAAGTTAAAAAGCTAAGTAAATTTTCAATAAGAACATTTAATTGTGAATTCTTAAGTTTCCTCTCTGGTTCTTTGTAACTTTAAAATGAAATAAATTGAGCAGTTCATACCAGCTATATGTATTTCTTTTTACTGGGGATATAACTATACTTTTAACAGACACATACCTGAATAACTAAGAAGTTCTTCACAAATCATTAAAACCATCCCTGTGGAGAGGTTAGAATGCACTGCCACTCTCTCTATGACAAGGTTCATCATGCTTAAAATGACACTTCTCTGTTGATCTTCAGTAAGAAAAACTATTTCCTCACCTACGAGAAAAGATTTAATTTTATATCATATTTCAGAATTATATACCATAAATCATGCTTGATAATAATATCAAAATGTTCCTAAGATGTGATATAATATAACCAAAAATATCGTTTAAAATGCATGTTAATTCCAATACCTTTTGAATTGTTTATTCCACATTTAAGGCGAGGTAGTAATTCTTCCTTTAAGACAAAGTACAGCACCTCCAAACATTTTTGCACACACTCAATGGTTTCACTGTACTTCTTCCTTAAAGTAGCATCCTCAGCTTCATGGAAAGCTCTTCTCACAAAAGTCACAATATTTTGTGCTACTTGTCTGGCAGTCATCTCTGGTGAAGATATTAGAAGCTCCACAGAATTAGACTTGGGTTTATCTACCTCAATTTTGCTCAGAGGTTTGCAAGAGGTAATGGAGACTTTATTTTGTGATTTTTCATGAAGAATGTCAGAGACCTTTATCAAAGTTTCTTCCTCAGAGCTTGGCTTTTGAAGTGAAGAAGTCTTTGCTAAAATCACTTCCTCAAGGTGAGGCTTTTGAAGTGAAGAAGACTTTTTCAAACCCTTTTCCATAGTAGTTGGCCTTTGGAGTGAAGTTGTCTTTATCAAGATTTCTTCATCAGTCTCAGTCTTTTGGAGTGAAGGTGTCTTCATCAGATTTTCTTCTTCAGTACTGGATTTTTGAAGAGAAGAGCTTGACAAGTGATAAAATTTCAGGCTGCTTGATTCAGCATCTCTGTCTGATAGAATAGATTGGAAACTAGGATCCTCAGAGTTACCATGTGATGACAAAGGCTTGCCCATGGACACATCTGATGGGAGATTATTTAAAAAAGTATCATCCTGTGATTCAGTTACAGTAAAAGCACTGTGAAAGTCAGGATAGTTTGTTTGGCTCATCTCAGTATCCTTGCTTACAGAGGCAATGGAGTGAAACTTATCTGAGAATGACTTGTACTGAGATTCATTTGCTGTCATAATACATGTGAAATTGATCGGAAAAATATTTGTACCGTGATTGATTCACTGTTGAAACATTGGACAACACATTGCTCTTTTGGTTTACAGCCTGCCTATCTTCTGGAATATTTATGTTCAACACTACGTTGTCTTCTCTCCAATTCTCATGAAGTGATTTTCTGTATTCCCCAATCTTTTCTCTGGACCCTGATCTGACAAGATGCAGAAACAGTTTCATAAATCCCAGCACTGGAATAGAATACACTGTAACAAGACAGGCATAGCCAATGGCAAATAGCACATTATTGTCTTTTTTCTGGGGAGTTACAATAAAAAACACTAAAGTCGCTAAGGCCAGAACGGAAAGGACCCAACAAACGAAAAGGACATGTATCCTGGTGGTGTAGGCACCATATCTAATGGGTGTGGTCAAAGGAGATAGCCACATGTGGTACATCATCAGCAACTGCCAATAATGACCAAAAGTTCTTCTGAAATAAAAATGATTTTAATTTACTAGAAAAAATACAGTGCATTAAATATCATTGAAGTACTTTAGCTTGGTACCTGTATAGCTATATATCTTTATCAATCAGTTTGTAACTTATTGAACCAGTTTACCTTTTATTCGATGTAATGCTTTGGTTTTCTCCTCCAGCAGCATGTGAAATACCTTGGTCTATATCTGTAATGCTGTGATGGACTTTCCATCTTTTTCCACTTGCTACATGCATCACTGTCACATCATCAGGAGTCCTGTAAAGACAATTATCAAAGTCTTTCCAGATGTAGATGGAAAATAATTATTTGGGAATTAGTAGTCTTTTTTATCACATGTTTGTTATAACCTTTATCCCATGGATATCATTCATTACAGATTTTTTTTTCCATTTCCTGCTGCTGCAGTCTGACTACAGCCAGCCCCTTAGTATTTTACTTCATTGTACATCAGAGCTGTGATGCATAGTGGGTTTTTTTTGTGTGAAAGTGATGACCGTACATCAAGTCATATACATGTATATAAAAACAGTGTAAAACATTAAGTTATACAAAAATATATAATAAAAAGAATCTCCCAAAATTTGTGGTTGAATATGATTTTTATCCAACTCGATGTGTGTTTTTTATCCCCTTACCAGGATTTGGGGATAAAAACACACACGCACACACACCCTCACACACACACACACAACTTCTTTGAAAAAAAATCATATCCAACCACAAATTATAGGAGATCTTAAATATATATAATCCCTGAGGGTAACAAACTAATATTGTAATAGAAAGCATTGCAGTATGAGAGATCATGCAAACATTCATGGATTGTAAGCTATAAATTCAAACTAGCAATATTTGTGGCAATATATATGTTTTAATTACCATGTACTTTTTTTATTCTTGACTATTATGAAGTTAACAACATCCATTTCTCCGATGTTATCTGTAAAATAAAAAAAATATTATCAGTATTTCTATTTTCAATTTTAGATACTAAGTAAATATATATTCAATTGCAAAAGAGAATATTTGTAATCACTCTATCATTAATTTAAAATATAAAGGCATGTAATCTGACCTACAAAAATTATAGTCTCTCTATATTGTTCCATTATTTTTATTTTATATGTGTAATATTTCAACTTTTCTTAAACACATGAATTTGATATTCTTAAGACTTCAATCAAATTAAAATTAGCATAATCCTTTAATGACAAAGCGTAATAAGGACTTTTGGAATAGATCTTGTTTTATTTAGCTTTTTAAAACTAAGGAATTAATTTTCAAAAATATACAACTGTGTATTTAAGGAATGAATACCATCTTGATGGTAAACCTGGTAATTTTTCCTTACCAAATTTAAGAGGGTGAAGCAGAAATATTTGGGAAAAAGGCTTTATTTAATAAAGGAAGCTCTAACAAATTTAATTTTCATTCATTTAATGTAAGAAAAAACGATTATTGTACAAACAAAATGACTTCAATTTGTACAAAATTTGAATGTAACGTCAAGTGGATTAATACATTTCTGACGCAAGTCATTGTGACGTAGGCAACCCATTTTATACAGTATAAAATAATTTTTTATCCAATCAAATACAGCGTTACAACCAGAATTAAATTATTTACATTTATTCTCATGATAAATTTTCCAATTGTGATGATCTGTTAAAGCACAACCCATTAATAAAATGGAAATGAGGATTTTTAGAATACTAGCTATAGAGCTGGGGCATTATGGTTTCATAGTTTATTTTTGGTCCATTTTGGTTTAAGACTAAATTAAGTCTTCAATATAAATTGGATAAATCCATAGTGCTACAGTTCTTCAGCATTTAAGAATACATACCTGACACTTTTAATAAGAAAATATCTCTGCAACCTCTTTGAAAAAGAAATCTTCCAGAATAAAAAACATCAACGGGATAATATGGACTGGAGCTCTTTCTTCCAACCAACTGAATGTAAACTCTTGCCAAAGCATTACAACTACTACCTATAGAACAAAAACATGATTTTAAGAAAGAAATCTGCATGTATTTGCTTTAGGACCTAATTCAATTCAAAGAACTTTTTTTGTATAACCCCCTCAAAGGCAGCAAGAGCAGGGAACAGAACTGGTTCAAAATAAAATGTTTTCCTTTTAAAAATTTACTTCTAGCTTCACATAAATTCACATAAATTCAAAATTAAATCATTCAATCATGAAATGCTGCAAGTTTTTGCTGTTTGATAATATTAATCAGGCTTTTCATAGATGCTTTTGGGGAATGAAATAAAGAAGACTTTGGAGCTTTATAATTTATATTTTTCTTACCAAGTTTTAGTGATGTCTTTATTTCCAGCAGGTATTTATGTAGTAGGTGCTCATCATGAAATGTTTCATTTGGAGGAATGACCAAAATGCATGCCTACAGAAGAATTAACATTAAGGTATTCAATGTATAATGAAGGGATTTTGAAAAAAATTGAATAATTTTAAATGAGATAAAATGCATTTCTAGATAAGGCCAAAAAAATAATAGTCTTGTTTCCTGCTACCAGCCAGAAAAAAATAGGGTAGGTAGGTAGGAAAATTATTTTATTTTTTAATTTTATTTTATTTTTTCCAACGGTATTTTTGGGGATATGAACCTAAGTACTACAAAACCAAATTGAACATGTCATAGATAAGGTCAATATCATCTTTTAAAATGTCTTTTGATGCACAACTCAAGTGGAATTTTATGAAAGTCAGAGGGTGCGTTCAGAGTATTTCCATTGGTACCATCACCTGTTTGCCAATGGCAACAATTTGTACCGTTGGTACCATTGGGCCCATATTTACTCTGAACGGTTTTTTGGGTACAATTGGTAGGAATCTCACCAATGTTAACAATGGTACCATTGGTTACCATTGGCTTATTATTTAGAAGAAAATGTCCAACGAAGAAAATATAATAATTGCTTCATGCATCATTTTACAACAAGAGAGTATGTTTAGAAATACTTTTTTTAGTTCAATGAAGTACTTCTCCCTTCCAGATTATTTTCTCCTACAAAACTTGCGTAGATCTTCAGATGAAATGACTAGAGTGAGGCATTACTATGAGGTTACTATACCCTCGTATACACTTGATGAATTTAAAACCCATTTTCGTTTTTCCAGGGACACATTTGAGAGTACGTGCCAGAGATTATCAACAGTTAACGCTTACAACAATCAAAAGGGCCCTGCCCCTAACCTTGAAAAAGAACTGTTGATGTTTTTGTGGTACTTAGGAAACCTTGAGAGTTTTCGATCTATGGCTGATAGGTTTGGTACATCTAAAGGAAGTTTTCACGCTAGTGTTACTAGAGTATCCTCCTCCTTGATAAGTGTTATGGCAGAAGTAATTAGATGGCCTTTATCACAAGCAGAACTAAATGAAACATGTCAAAAATTTGGAGAAAACTGTCAATTTCAAAATGTTGTGGGTGCTTTGGATGGCAGTCACATTCCGATAAAGGCCCCCAAACACCAGCCACAGGCCTACTACAATAGAAAGAAATTTTACTCTGTGGTGCTTCTGGCATGCTGCAATTCCAAAATGGAATTTACCTATGTTTGGACAGGAAATCCTGGAAGCACGCATGATGCAACAGTAATGCGAATGTCAGATCTTTTTCAAAAGAGTGATGAAAAGATTCCTGTTGGCTATGTCATATTGGGGGATTCAGCCTTTCCAATACTTCAGTGGCTCATAACACCTTTTCGGAATTTTGGCAACCTAACTGAGCAACAACGAAAATTTAATAAGGAGCACAGCCGTAGCAGACAAGTCATCGAAAGATCGTTTGGCTTATTAAAGTGTCGGTTTAGGAGACTTTTGCGATTTGAGTCTTCAAAAATTAAAATCATAGTAGAGTCTATACTTGCTGCTTGTGTTTTACATAACTTATGTATTTCAGACACAGACTTTATCGAAGTACCAGATGAATTTGAAGCTTGTTTTGACATGCCACCTGCCCATGACGGTCATCAACTCCAAGGAATTCAAACCAGACAACAGATGATGAACCAGTTGATATGAACTATCAATAACATTTTCTACAATTAGTAGACTGTTGACTTTGTTCAATACTTTAATATTATTTTAATATTCCATGTTCAATGCAAATATTCAGAACATTAAACATTTTCTTAAACAACTTTATTCATTTTTAAAATAAAAAAAATATACAATTTCTTTGTATAGCTGAAAATAAATACAATTTCTTTGTATAGCTAAATATAAATAAAAAGAGTTTTAAATGTTTAAATTCAAAACATGAAAGACATCTTAATTAGTGTATCTCAGGATGTCAAAATAATAACAACTTATCCAAAGAAGAGGATGCTTACTTTAACCCTGACTAGTGTTTTCACTTGTGCAGTGATAAGGACTTATAACTGTACTCTAATTAGTTTTGTTAATATTCGTCAAGTTATACAGACAAAAAATTTGTAATGTGTGGTGTTGTGTACTCAGTCCCTATTTGCCCAATTTTTCAATTAATTTTGTCAAGAGTTCTTTATTGCTATTCTGCATATTTTCCATTATGTCGAAGAATTTTTTATCTCTCTCCTCAAAGTATTCTCTCATCTCGTCAATTTTTCTTTTCTTTGTCTTACATGTAGCTGTAGGAACAGGGGTTGATGGTCTTGAAGTTGAAGCACTGCTGGTGCTTGTATCATCATCTCTCTCAAGTTCATCTGACTCACGGTCAGGATCATCTTTTCTCAAACCAAAAGAGCTACAAAGAAATAATGGTTTGAACGATGGGTCCCCATCCAGTATACTCTGCATTTCAGTTTCGTACTTAAATGGTTTAGGGGTTTTATTTCCAGTTTTCTTGCATTCGGACAAAAATTTTCTATAGCCTCTTTTTAATGTGTAGAACTTCTCACGACATTGACTGGCAGACGGGGGATTTACTTCATTTTTGGACAGCTCTTTTGATAGTCCCGCCCATATCTTTTTGTTTACAGAAAAAGAATCTGGTGCAACTTTTTTCTTTTCCTCTAATATATTTAGGAGTTTTCTGGTTGTTGTCAGTTTCCATTCATATCTTGATTTTGATCCTGACTCTTCCCAATCACTATTGTCATCTTGGTGCATGGGGAATTCTGTTTCACTCGGAGGGACAAGATCTGAGGCTTGATCACTCGGATGAACAAGATCTGAGGTGCTGGCTTGATCACGCGGAAGAACACGATCTGAGGTGCTGGCTTGATCACGCGGAAGAACACGATCTGAGGTGCTGGCTTGACAGGATGAGGAGCTACTTTCACTATTATCCTGCGTTTCATCATTTCGGAATAATACTTGTGGAATGACTACTTCTCCATCAATACAATCAATAAATATTGGATCCTTCGGGGGGTCAGGAGGTAGTAATTTCTCTAATTGATTAGATACCACATCAAGATCTAGTAATTTTAATAAAAGAAAAAATGTTAATTAATGAATTACCATAAGATCATAAAACCTTAAGTTCTATCAGCATTTTTGATTTGTTCAATGCAACAAGCTGAACATAACTCAGTATTATTAATTTTTCATATACTAGGCCTAAAAAGATAATATTTGTATCGTTTATGTGACTATGGTGAGAAAAATAAACGGGTAAGCATGTTAAGACTATATTTTTGAGACAGATTTCTAAATAATTTTTTAATTAAAAATTGGCGAAAACTGTTTTATTTGTATACATCAGAAATAAATGAATGTTTTTGAACATATTTCATTAATATCAGGGTAAAGTATCAATTAAGATTTACTATGATTAAAACATTGTCATATTTCTACCAAAAAATTTCCAACCTATCCGGGTATTCCCGATATATATAATTTGTTTAAGGAACTGGGAATGAGTTTAAAATGGTTTTTATTCCTTATATGATTATATATATTTGTTTAAGTAAGCAGTGCAAAGCGCCGCTCACATAGACTAACGTGTAAGAACAGAGGAAATTCCGAATGAAATCTGTTCATTCGTCAACGGTCACTTTATAAGACTATATATCAGAAAGTGTGCATACTTACTGTCAGATATATGCTGAATGTTTGAAGCCTTTGTTAATATACGGTAATTTTTTCCTGCAACAACGAGGTTTAAAGGAAAAAGTTGAGATAAAAAATCTGTCGCTTTAAGCACATATGCCATACCCGCCATTTTTCGTGACGTCATAAAAAAAGTTACCATCGCTAACAGAGCTCTAGTTCGTCTGCAGAAAAATCTACCTATGGTAAATTTTTTCGGCAAACTTTGGTACCAATGGCATACCAATGGTAAAAAATTCTACCAATGGTAACTTTTGTCAGCCAACGGTAGTACTCTGAACGCACCCTATATTTTAAACATATAGTTCATGTAATACAACTTGAGTATATATATTTTTTCTCACTTTTGAGACATGAAATTCCTAAAATTTTGAATTTTTCCCACAAAAGCTCAAAAAAACTTTAGGGTCGGGTGCAAAAAAACAGGGTAGGTCGGGTAGCAGGAAACAAGACTATTTTTTATTTTGGCCTAACTATAAAAGTGAAATGTAATCACAGGTGCTTGAGGACAGGACACCCCCCCCCCCTTGATATAGACCCCTGGGTCTTTTCAACTTGTTTCTCATGATTTATCTTTCATTGACATACATATACCAACAATTCGAAAAATTACCTAAAACAAATGATTTATAAAATCTACCCTCCATTCTATATATAAAGTTAGAGTGGGGTAGAATTTTTTTTATAAAAAGTAAATTTTCTGAATTGATAGGATAGATTATATCACAAATGTGTCATCCATATATATTTTATGTGGAAAAAAGTCTAAAAGGCCAGGGGGGGGGGATGGGGGATTTCCTGTCCTCAAGCACCTGTGAATGTAATAAATTTGTAAAAAAAAAAATAAATAAATAAAAATCAAAAAGGTACATACATATTTATAAACCATGATTTCTTTTTACATATCAATACATGTATTTATAAACCAACACCAAATACATGTACCTGTGATGTGACTGTCAGACCATGGTCGTGATTTTAGCTTACAATATTACCTCATTTCTCCTTGATATGGACGCAATAACCAATACCAGGAAGTATATCAAAGCAATTCCTCCGCAAATATAGTAAATAAATTGGTTGTTTGAATTATTCTGGGGCCATAGATGAACAATAGGAGGTGCAAAAAATACAGAAAAATTCATTTTTGATCTAACCGCGCCCGATGCACTCTTTGGTCAGGATCTTTCGGACGCTTGATTCAAGTTGAATACGTAGGTGCGGATCATTATTGATTCTCAGAGGCGTAGTTATTTTTTCTTTATTTTTTTTTACTTATATGCCATAATAAAAAAAAGTGTGGATCTAGAGATGTATGAATGTGTCCATGTTGTGTGTTATTTAATTTCTGTGTAAAAGTTGAACGGGAGCCATGCCGTAATTATTTTGCTGATAGCTGCAGATCTGTAACCGTTTTGCACACATTTGATAATCAGGTATAGAACAATAGGTGTGAAGTGTGTTTTGATAGCAATTATATATAGTCTGATTTTTGGTTTGGATTTACCTGGATTTACCTGTGAATACCTGATGTAGCTTAATGTATTCTTAATAGAATAAATTATTTCTTAATGAAGTCCAATTTCTTTAAAAAAAGGAATACTTTTCAATCTTGATATAATTCTAAATGAATTAAAGATATAACAAATAATAAAGAAGTGACGATCCATGATTGCTGCTGATCCAAGCTGGTAAAATTTCAATTATTATAATTTTGTGTCTTTCAATTGTTAGTAAATTGTAAATAACTTTGTATTTATTCTCTTATTTTTTCACTATAAGTTCACCTTTCACCTACTTACTAAGTATGGTATAGACTATAGCAATTAAGTAATTATCTCACCTGGTCAAATTCCTGTTTTGCACTCATTTTTTAATTACCTGTATAATTCAAATGTGTGCAAAACGGGAACAAACCTGTTTTATATATTTGTCTTTGACCATAACGCTGCAGATTCCAATGCAAAAAAAGGTGCAATTTACGGCGCAAGATTTTTTGCGCACTTTTGGGGAGAATTTCTCCACTTTCTAGCATTAGTCAATCAACTAACTTTCACTCCCTAATTCTAAAGACATTTTGTAGCCAGTATGTATATTTTATCCACCTCACAACCATTTATAGAACTTTGTCTCTACAGGCAATAAACTCGCTTGAAGTGAATTTTCAGCAATCTAACAAAACATTTTAATCAAGCGAGTTTATCACTTGTAGAGACGACTATAAAGGGTTGGGAGATGGATAAAATATACAAATTGGTTAAATAATGTGCTTAGTATTGGGAGTGAAAAGTAGTTAATTGACCGATGCTGGAAAATGGAGAAAATCTCCCCAAAAGTGCGCAAAATATTGCGCCGTAAATTGCACCTTTTTAGCATTATGGGATCTGTAGCGTTATGGTTAAAGACACATATATGAAACCATAACGCTACAGATCTGCAGCTATTTTGCTGATAGATAGTAACGTAATACTATATAAGTTTTAAAAAGTACCCCAAAAGATGTTTGTTCCATCTCAATAATACTAGTAACGTCTGATACCCCCTCCCCTCTTTTTGCTTTCAAAGAATTTTGATACGTGTAGTGCGACCCAGTCCCAACTGAAAATGCTTGATTGTGCCCCCCCCCCCTCTCCACGCCATTTCCACATATTCAATACACTACTATAAAGTGAAATATTTGTGCATTCTGGAGCAAGGTATTCTTTGCTGCGGTGTGGAGGAAATAATAAAGCACTCAAATTGATATGTTACCTATAAAATTCTTTGTTTTATTTGAGCAATGTGTATTTTTATTAAATCTGTTGAACATCCTCGCAATCATGCCAGGGATATTGACGTTTTTCACAGGCCGGGGGGGGGGGGGGGGGGGGCACAGCCCTACAGCCGAGAAGCACTGTAAATTACTACAATTTCCTTGAAAAAAAGGCCGTCAGACGTTTTAATTGAGGTAGCACAAAGATAAAGTAGCTATGCTTTCAATAGTATTTTAATAATCGGCAGAATAATTGGGGAGGGTGGGGGGGTGCTCCCCAGGTTCATACTGCCACGTTTCCTACCAATTGTTAATCCATTATTTACACACAGAATTGTCGACCGATTTTCCCATTATTTCTCGGTCATGACAAGGAGCACACGGCGGGTATGACCAGTCAGCAAGGGATGCTCACTCCTCCATGACACCTGACCCCACCTCAGATATTTTAGGGATCCGAGTTTGCTCTGCTCCTGATTTGTATTGTCAAATGGACTTTTGAGCTTGAGTACTGTTCGTTATTTCCATATATTTCATCTATTTACTTGTTTGCAATTGCTCCCGTTAGTTACTTACTAGTCATGTTCGAGTTAAACAAATTAAATAATAATTCTTGACAGACACTATTAGTGAACACATCTCACTCCCTCTCAAACGACTTCTCTTTGTACAGAAAACAAAAATAAAAGTAATTCTATTTTAGCAAAGACCCCCCCCCTGAACCTCCTGTCTGGTACCTTTGGTCCACACATTTTATGATTTGACAGAGGCACCCTTGCTCAACAATACCATGCACTTCATTTATCTCCTAAATACCAAGGAGCTGAGCTTTTCAAAGAATCAATGCAATTTCACTATATAAATCAAAAGAGGCCCACCAGAAAGCCTGACCCGGAAATTCACAAGTTTGAAAGAAACACCCTTATTCATCGTAACTATATACTTCATTTGTTTGCTTAATACACAGGAGCAGAAAAGAAGATTTTTAAAGTCACTATATAATCAATAGCCCTTATTCATGTGTACAACTACATTATATTGTTTTCTTTATTTATTATTCATTCATTCATACATTCACTTATAATACCCTTTGATACAGAGAAGCATGGAATATTTACAAAAGTGGACAAGTGGAAATACATATTAAATAATGTGTCCATCAAGTCTTAAGTTTAGCACACAAGCAAAATGATCAAAACATTAAATGTCCTGAAAAAGGATGCAAAAAAGGTAAAATTTTAAAAGTAACAGTAATAATGAAAGAATCCTGTAATGATAATGTAAGCAGACATGTATAAATATGTGTAATTAATTTTCTTAGAGATCAAAAATCATTCATTAAAATATTTAAGAATGCTCATGAAAAATGTCTGTTTCTGTGGATTATGGAGGTCCAAAAGTTAAGCAACAAACACTCTGCAAATGTAATGGCAGAAAAAAAGTGATTACAGAAATTACATTTTAAATTTAATACAGTTTGTCGGTTTGTTTATGAATTTTACTTGCATACACAAGAATATTTGAAACATTTTATAATTACTGTATAGGGGATTAATTTCACGGGTTGTAATTTTCACAGTTTTCTCTCATCAGACACGATCGCGGTTTCTTGAATTCGCGGAATTCTTATGTTATAGAAGTTACCTCCCTTGTCTATAATTGTTTAATCCATACCATAGCTACATGTAAACGACATTTATCAGCGTTGTGTCTTTATTTCAGGAACAACAGGGTACGTTAATACAAAATAGACTTAATAAATAATTGACGATTAATTAAATCAGGTGCAGTTATCAAAAGTCCTTGACTATAAACGTTAAATGACTTTTTTGTATGCGCTATTACAATGAGTGCATGTGCATCCCGAAATCTTCAAAACGCGGCAAAAAAAAAAAAAAACAAAAAAACAAAAAAAAACACTGGACGGTAATAAATGTGTTTATGTAGGTCGACGAAATAGTATCCTTCCAAATCTTCAGTAAGTTCGATAGTTATTTGAATGATTTTTTTTTAAATCAAAATATATTATAAAAATTATAATATTCATGATAATGCAGGTAACAAAAACGCCGTACGAGGTAACATTAGTTACGCACGGGTAATCAAAACTGTTTTGATTGATGAAACATATAGCGTTGGGTATTAAAAAGCTTTTTATCAAATACAGGTTATTATCTGTTGATGTAAGCGTGCTAATTAAAATAATTGAATGACAAGCACTACTCGTAATTACTGAAATGACCATGTACTGTGGTACATGTATTTAAACCTATCGTAGCCTATTCTCAAATTTCCAAATAAAACATGGAGATTATTGAAAAATTATTCACTGTTTCTTGAATTCACGGATTTATTATCACCGTGAATATAGCGAATATTAACACCGCGAGTTATTTTCCCCCTATACAGTAGTCTTTCCATTTCAAAATTTTTTTGTATGCCATATTACAAACCTATTATCAATTTGTCAACAAAAAAGTATTTGTTGGATAAGTAGTGATCTATGACAAACTTATCATTATTCAAAGCTGATATTATATTTGAATGACTATTCCTATGTTCAACAACTTCCTATGTTACCCTCACAAGATTGATATGTAAATGTTCATGAACATCCCTCAAATCAAAGCACCTGCCACATTTCACTTAAATCTTTACACATCACATGCAGCTGTGAACAGGAAAAGGAAAGTCTCAACAATAACATTACAAAAAAATATACACAAATTTCATGCTACATAATCTTAATATTCTTTAATAGTTTCAATGCAGCTCAAGAATTGAAGTGAGTTCACAAAATTATAAATTGGTCACTTCTGTAAACTTGGTAAAATATTCAACCAAAGTCAAGCCAAAATATCATATAAAAAATATATCCTTAGGCCAACAGAGGTACTAAAGCATTATTATACACCAAGTATTTTATCTTCATCCTTACATATATCAAATTCAAAACATGTATTGGGATTGTCAAAGATTACAGAATTCATGCTAAAAATTAACAGTGCATTTGTACATGATCACTTCCATTTATTTCTGTAACAATTTAATTCAGTATATATACATAATCATTCATTAAACTAGTACTAAGACTAGTATGATTTTATTCTTAATATCAAATATTTTTTAAAATGCTTTATACATTTTCTTTCTGTCATAAATTAATTGCCAAGTTCAGTTTGTAATGTCAATCATTACATAACAATTAAAATCAATAAAACAGCCAAGTTCCATTTTTAAAAAGCTCAAAGAAAGAAATAACAAATTGATGCCGATTTCCTACTCCATGCTTTCTCCTTCGTTATCATCATCAACAAGGCCGGCAAACTTGTTGGCACCCGTCCAGACCTAAAAGAATTTATCATTGATTTTAATTCAAATAACGATTTTACATGAAATGAAGTAGAAAAGTGTTCTGAAACAAATTACTGAGGAAGGAAAAATTCAACATTTTACAGATTTTAACTTTTTTTCATGCCATGTAAAATTCCTGTTCTTTGTAAACTTTGCAAATACTATATACTCTAAATCTACAAATCTCTAATTTGAATTTGCAATATACATGTAGGGATGATGGTATGATAAGTTTTCAGAACTTGTGCCCTACTCCTTTGTGATTATAAATTTCAATGAAAAAAATATTCAAACCAAACCTGTTCTTTCTTTTCTTCAAATTTAGGCATGTCATCTATAGACTGGGGGATTGCCTTTTCCCTTGGAGCTCTACAGGTTAAAAAAAATTAAAGTTTAAAAATAAAGCTTTACCAAAATGAAAGAAAAAGTGAGCTAGCTCACATACCCCACGCTCCCCCAAAACTTGACGGTGAAACACATAATGAAAGGCACAGCTAGTGCACTTTAAATACATAGTATAGATCAAAAAAGGCAATAATTGCAAAAAAATCTTCACATCAAAATGTCTTGCATATGAGGACATTTAAATGTGGAATGAAGTTTCTAGATAAATAATGGAATCAAAATTTCTTAGCATTATACAAATCCAAACATTAATTTGAAGTGGTTGGGGGTAGGGGGGGGGGGGGGGTGGGGGGTGGGGGGGGTGAGAAATTTTCTTGAATAATAGGCAAAACTCTTTGGAATAAAATAATGGAATATGTCCTAAATATCTGCATAGGTTGACAAAACTATGTACAACAGTTTAAGAGGAGTGGTGCTGACAAACTGTTCATCTGTATATTCAAAATATGGCCAAAAAGTCTAAGTTGGAAAGTGTGGAAATTCCCGGAAAAATAAAGGAATCGGAATTTCCTGGTAATATGCACATCTACATATTGTGTCCTAAATATCTGCAAAGTTTAACGAAATTCTGTGCAGCGGTTTATAAGGAGTTGCGCTGACAAACTGTTCATCTCTATATTCAAGGTATGGCCAAAAACCTAAGTATTTAGTGCGGAAAGTCCCGAAAAAAATAATGGAATCGGAATTTTCTGGGAATATGCACATCTACATATTGTGTCCTAAATATCTGCAAAGTTTGACGAAATTCTGTGTAGCGGTTTATGAAGAGTTGCGCTGACAAACTGTTCATCTCTATATAAAAGGTATGGCCAAATGCCTAAGTTAAAAAGTGCGGAAAGTCCCGGAAAAAATAATGGAATCAGAATTTCCTGGTAATATGCACATCTACATATTGTGTCCTAAATACCTGCAAAGTTTGACGAAATTCTGTGCAGCGGTTTATGAGGAGTTGCGCTGACAATCTGTTCATCTCTATATTCAAGGTATGGCCAAATGCCTAAGTTAAAAAGTGCAGAAAGTCCCGGAAAAAAAAAATGGAATCGGAATTTCCTGGAAATATGCAAATCTACGCATTGTGTCCTAAATACCTGCAAAGTTTGACGAAATTCTGTGCAGCGGTTTATGAAGAGTTGCGCTGACAAACTGTTCATCTCTATATTCAAGGTATGGCCAAATGCCTAAGTTAAAAAGTGCGGAAATTCCTGGAAAAAATAAAGGAACCGGAATTTCCTGGTAATATGCATATCTACACATTGTGTCCTAAATATCTGCAAAGTTTGATGAAATTCTGTGTAGCGGTTTATGAGGAGTTGCGCTGACAAACTGTTCATCTCTGTATTCAAGGTATGGCCAAATGCCTAAGTTAAAAAGTGCGGAAATTCACGGAAAAAATAATGGAATCGGAATTTCCTGGTAATATGCATATCTACACATTGTGTCCTAAATATCTGCAAAGTTTGACGAAATTCTGTGCAGTGGTTTATGAGGAGTTGCGCTGACAAACTGTTCATCTCTGTATTCAAGGTATGGCCAAATGCCTAAGTTAAAAAGTGCATGGGGTATAATTCACGGTAAAAAATTCAAATACTTAATTTGTGGTTTTCAATATGCATATCTACACATTGTGTCCTAAATAGTCTGATAAAGTTTGACAAATTCTGTGCAGCGGTTTATGAGGAGTTGCGCTGACAAACTGTTCATCTCTGTATTCAAGGTATGGCCAACTGCCTCTCTCATCTACAAAACATAGATAAAATTGTATAATCTGTAAAATTGTTTTTAAATGCTTACTGTTCCATTTGCTACCTAGCAGCTTGCAAAATTACCATTTATTGTCAAAATTTGAAGACTAGACAATGTGCTTCACAGAAACTCCTGCTTCTATTTAATTGCAAAGTATATACAGTATATCAAATTGGGCAAGAGTGAGCCACATGTCTCATATGATTAAACTCAATATCCTGTTTTGATAAATATAACTAATTGTACCCTATCTTATCAACCCGTAACAAGTATGCTCTTCATGGGGCATATGGTAAAAAATTCAAATACTTAATTTGTGGTTTTCAGAAACATGTAGCATTCCACCCATTCAGATTGATGTACATTGTCTCTGATATGTAGGGAGGTTGACACCTTAATACCTTGTGTTAAGTAATATCATTAACACCTCACCTGGTCGTTTCAAAGGTGTGCTGTTCTTGGAGGATTCAGAAGGCTTTAGGTCTGCTGGTTTGCCTCTGCTCCAAGCGTTTGTAACTGGAGGTTCCTAAAAATATTATCAGATTAATAAATTTTTATACACTCTTCTTTAAAATTGTTTTTAAATCTTAAAAATGTTCCATTTGATTAACCAGAAGTCTCTGTCAAAATTACCATTTTGTATTATAACAAAGGATTTGAAGAGAAACCATGTGCCACCAGACCAAAACTGTAGAAGGAGTAGCGTTTTATTTAAGAAAATTATTTTTAGTAACCATGGCAACACCGTTGGGAAATCAAAAATCGATGCACATGTTATGTATCTGATTAAACTACTTGTGTGCCTGTTATATTGAAATCATAAAACTGTAGGAGTAGCGTTTGAAATGAATTTCACAGAAAATTCAATTTTTAGTAACCATGGCAACACCGTTCATCGAAATCAAAAACCGATGCACTATTTTATGTATCTTAGTGTAGTCTACTTGTGTGCCAAGTTATATTGAAATCAGATCAAAACTATAGGAGGAGTAGCATTTTAAAGGACTTTCACAGAAAATTCTTTTTTAATAACCATGTCAACACCTCATCGAAATCAAAAATCGATGCTGTTCTTGGAGGATTTTTCAGAAGGCTTTAGGTCTGCTGGTGTTCTATCTGCTCCGAAACATATTGTATCTGGAGGTTCCTAAAAATTTTAAAATATAATAAATTTTTATACAGATGTAATTCAAAGAAAATGGCATTGAATATGTAAAAAATCTGTGGCTCACAAAATGATTGTGATACCAGGAATATAAAATGCAACTCTAATTAATTCAAACATGGCACCAGGTCACACAGGTTTGTGGCATAACAAAGGACTAGCCCCAGAGAAATATTGCCACCAAGAAACAAAACTTACAAAAAAGTTAATTTTGAAATGAATTTCACAGAAAATTCTTTTTTTTAAAGTTTAATTCCATGGTAAATTTGAATTATATATAAATCAAAAATCTATAAAAGTAAATTTTAAAAAATTATCTTAGTGTTCTACTTGTGTGCCAAGTTATATACTGAAATATTTATCAAAACTGTAGGAGGAGTAGCGTTTGAAATGAATTTCACAGAAAATTCAATTTTTAGTAACCAAAATGGCAACACAGTTCATCGATATTTCAAAATCCGATGCACTGTTTTATGTATCTTAGTGTAGTCTACTTGTGTGCCAAGTTATATTGAAATCAGATCAAAACTATAGGAGGAGTAGCATTTTAAAGGACTTTCACAGAAAATTCTATTTTTAGTAACCATGTCAACACCGTTCATCGAAATCAAAAATCGATGCTCTATTTTATGTATCTTAATGAAGTCTACTTGTGTGCCAAGTTATATTGAAATCAGATCAAAACTGTAGGAGGAGTAGCGTTTTGAAAAATTGTTTACAGAGAGACGGACGGACGACGGACACCTTACTATCGCATAAGCTCTTCTGGTCTCTGACCAGTAGAGCTAAAAAACAGAGTAAGGAAAACCATAAGGGATATCAACTTTAATTTGCATGCCAACTTTAACTTACGATTACTGATTGCCCCGAACCATTTTGCTTTGTATTTGTAGAAAATGCTTCTTTAGACGCAAAAATATAATTGTCATAGAGTGATTTCAAACTGACAAATTGCAAATAAGAGATGACAAGAATAATACCAGGTAGTTAGTTTACAATATCTACTAAGACAATCACATACAATTTTTATTTCTTCTATTTTTATTTAAAAATGTCAAAATCAGTATACATACTGCTGGTGTAGGATTTGACTTAGATTCACTCTTGGCAGGGACTTGGGAATTGCTCTGTGGTGAGGACTTGGGAGGAGACTTTATGTCATCAGGAGGCGGGCCTTGTTTCTGGGCTGATTCACTTTTCCGTTTCGCCCAGGCGTTAACTGTGGGGGGAGGGGCTGGCATGAGTTTCACCGGATCCTCTCTGTGTACGGGAGACAGTGGACTCTTGGGTTCCTCCCTACTATCCTCCCCACCTGAGAACACCTCCTGCGAGTGGTTGGATTTTTCACTGTCTTTTCTGGGCCGCCCATGTGAAGGACCTAGAAAAGAATTTCTACTTTAAAAATATTCCATTAACTATTGCCTGATAAGGAACTTGTTCATGTCATTTTTTTTCTAAATTTGTTACTAATAAAACCATTTTACTCTCAAATATAAGTTGTATTCTGATAATTCTTAAACATTCACTTCTAGATATTTTTTCAATATCCCTGTCTCTATGATTTTGAATAATTCTTGAAGTGCATTTATTTTCCATACTATGAAATTGAAAAGCTATTAAACCTTCTACTCAGGTGCATTACAACACTCACCTGAGCATCACATTACAATACTCGCTGAGAATCATATTACAATACTCACCTGAGCGTCCTCCTTTGTTTGAGCTGTTGCTGCTGAGTCTCCGCTCTCGTCTGCTGCCCTCGTGTGAGTTACGTCTATTTCCATCTTGAGAATTCTCGCTATCCCTGCGAGGTCTATTATCTCTATCTCTATAATGACAAAAAGTAACACAGTGCAATAACTTACTTAAACTTGTAATCTGACTATAATAATATGATAGGCACATTATTTTGAAATATACCGTATGTCTTAAAGCCAATATATCTGTATTTTGTAAATAGGATCATTTCAAATATTAACCAGAAAAATTACTTAAGGAATAGGTACACTTTTCTTTCTTCACACATGTACATTACATTAAACAATGAAAATCAAACATCTCACTCATACATGAAGCACATAACCTTTAAGATTAGACTTAACAACATATTTATGAAATTTTAAAACAGAAAAACCTTCTCTAGAATCAGACTGTTTCTAAAAGTTTTATACAGCTTGAACTCTTTTAAGATACAAGTTTTTTGTGTCTAATTCCATGCAAAGTTATGTTAGATGTATAATGAAGAAAGTAAGTGTAGTAAGAATCATCCTGACAGGAATCTTACATGTTTCTATTTTCTTTCTCCTCCTCGGTCCTTCGAGAGTCCTCCAGCTTCTGTCTGGCCAGCCGCTCCTCGATCTCTCTCTCCCTGGCCGTCGTGTCTACAGGCTTGGCTGCTCCAAAGATGGAGGCCTTCTTTTCTGGGGCACCCTCCTCATTCTTTTTACTTTCATTTTCTACTGGTTTGGTTCTGGGCTGTAAGTTTAACCTTGGTCGCTCAGCAGGCATCTCTATATCAGAATAAAAATGTTTTTGCATTGTAAACGAACATTGTATGTGTATACAGTGGACCTTCATATCTATCCAGATGCTTCAGTATCCGGACGATTTTTCATTGGAACGAAATTTTGAAATGCTGTGTTGTCTTGTTTAATTGGTGATTCAGATATCGAACATATCCGGACAAATATGGGAACCAAAGCGTGTATATTGTATTGATATTTTGTTCTCGTTTTTTTCCATTGACTTGATGCCATTCAACTGCTGGTTCCCATTAAATACATTTTAGCAGCATTTACATCATCTATGACTTTATTACTCATCAATTATTTAAACTTGTCTCAATTTTTGGTAAATTATGCGTATAATGAATCAAAATAGTCTGTCCCTGGTTCTTTGCCATAGGATGTTTTACTGTACATGCATTAAGAAAAAGCTGGTGTAATCTTTGATACTGAATTTTTCATTCACATACCTCTAGCTTCAGGACTTCTCTGTCTGTCATGCCTGCAATGGATCAAAATTATATTACTTTACAAAATTACTTTAACTGAATTTCAGTCTGAAAGTTGAACATTATTCTTTAAAATTACTGTCATGCCAATTTAAATAATAATAATAGTCTTTTAATGAAGCTGTAATAGTAACTTTTCCTAGAGTGCGAGTTTTAAACATTTTAGTATATCATGATTAAACTACCATACCTAGGTCTGTCATAACCATCATCTCTTCTGTCATCTCTTCTAAAACCAGATCCAAATCCCCTATCTCCTAAAGAGAATACAAATTCATAAGATCAACCATCTACAACTATTTTATAAACATAATGAGATGTAAAATCTTTCCTTATAAAGATGGAAAGTCGTAGATACATGTAAATACCTCTGTCATCATATCGATCCCTGGACCTCCTGTCAAAGCCTCTATCCCCCCCTCGGTCTCCTCCATGGTCATACCCTCGGTCTCTGAATCCGCGTCCCCCATCACGATCATAACCCCTTGAGGGGCCCCTGTCATCATAATCTCTTCTGGAATTCCAGTCGTCTCGCTGGCCACCTCTATCAAACCCTCTGTCGCGGTCATATCCCCTATCTCTATCATAACCTCGTGGGCCTCTATCATCCCTGTCATATCCCCTTGGTGGGCCTCTATCATCTCTATCAAATCCCCTTGATGGGCCCCTATCATCTCTATCAAATCCCCTTGATGGGCCCCTATCATCTCTATCAAATCCTCTTGATGGGCCTCTATCCTCAAAACCTCTTCCTCCTCCCCATCTATCACCGCCACCTCTTCTGTCCTGGTATCTGTCATTCCTGTCAAAATCTGAAAAGAAAACAATAAATTATAAAATTTAAATGCAGAAAAAGTTTACTTTCTCATATACCAGGTAAATTACCATCTTGTTGGCTTAGTATAAATTCTTCATAACTTCAAATAAGCACTACTTGATCCTGTTTGCAAGAAAAAATATCTTAAACATATCTTACATTTACTAACTAGGAAAATTTCTTTGTATTTACATTATATAAAAATGAGTACACCAGTACCTGAGTCTGGTGGGGGTCCCCTTCTCCAGTCAGAGTCTGTCCTGTCAGGTCCCTCATTTCTTCTGTCTCCAAAGCCACTCTTCTGATTTTCTGTAGAGATACATACAATGCAGAAACTCTATTGAACAAATCATTTGATTCTTGCTCATAACCCTTTATTTCTTTAAAATAATACCCATGCTTACCATTTTGAGACTGTCCTGCCAAGTCAACTCGCATTTTCCTTCCCCCCATCATCTGTATGAAAGGAAATAAAATTCTTGAACTACATATGTACAAGTAATTCACAAAGAAACTACTAGGTTTCTGAAATTTTTTTCATTCAAATTTACCTATTTGAGATATTTTCTGAAAAGTCAATTATTTGTAAAACTGTTTTAAATAACCATTACCATGCTCAATCTGCATATGTGCATATCTGTATGAGAGATAATCAGAATCAAAGTAAAAATTACACGTCTCTGAAATCTAATACAATCTAACAAAATAAAATTTTTTTAATATGCTTTTACATGAATCTTCCCTATATCTTTACCTCGTCATTCATTCCCAGGGCATCGATCAATGATTGTCTGTCCTCAAACTCCACATATCCAAACCCTCTCAGTCTTCCCTGGTCTGTGGGCAATCTCACATTTACCACCTAAAATCAATCCCATAAATATTACACTGCATAACATTACACTGCATGGAATTCAAATAAGTAATAAATTATATAATATTATAGTAAATAATGTATTATCTATTTATACAAAATTTTATTCAAAAATAAAAATGGATGGGATTTGGGTGGCAGGCAGAGCCTATTTTAGCCCTCTCCCTACATGTATTAATATCTTGAAGTATTTGACTCTGCAAACCTTGAGGTTTTTGAAGAAATTTTCAATGTGCTCTTCGACTGTTTCATAGGGCAGGTTTCCAATGAAGGCTGTGTAGGGGGGCTGAGTGGGGACTCGACTGAGATCTATATCAGGACCCCGTGCTGCTTTGGGGGCAGTCGGCAACTTTGATCGGTCAATCATTGATCTATGCATGTCTATATCCAAGTCTAGAAAATTATGTTCTATGATTATCAATGCTGAAGCAATAAAAATGACCTTTCTCCTGGCATTTACAATGATTCTCAAATATGATGATATTATTTAAAATATAACTATACTTATCAAAAATTAATCCTTTTTTTAAAATTGTAATTGTACACGTAGATTGATGATCAATATTTGATTAATATACCCACCCTCTAAATCATTGGAGTCCATTTCCGCTGCCCAATCAATTTTATTGGAGGAGAATGTAGGAGCGGGGCTTCCTCCTTTGTCATCGGAAAGAAACTCTGTCAAATTGACAGTCTTTCCCTTCATCTTTTTCTTACCTGTAAAAGAAAAACCTCAAGTTCAAATTAATAAATAAAGACTGCCAGCTCTGATGTCTTATTAAATATATAATGGTATTCTTATTTTTAAAATAGGTAATTCATGTGAGAGGGTTGTAAGAGGATTTCAAGATCTTAGTCTTGATGGTAAGAAGGTAATTAACATGTAAATAACCTTGCAATAGTGCACCTATTTCAAGTATAATTAGGCAATTTTGTTACAGGTGACTGTCAAATCTCAAAAAATTGTAGGGGTAGTGTCTCGGCTTGTTTGATGTGAATTTTATAAAGTACCAATTGAAGTCAACAATTCGTTCTTTCGTTACACTACTTTAAAGTCATTAGTGTATTTTAACACTGAATATTGAGACTCATTTGAAAAAAAGCTAAAGTTTGTAAAATGTTAAAGTGGTAAACACTTTTACAATGCTATGTCACCCACTGAAATCAAAACATTTTCTTCCCAACACACCTCATCATTTTTTTTTTAAATTCTAATGGTTAAATGTGATGTTCTCACTTTCATAAACAGTATTTTTTTAATTCTAGTGAAATATTGGAAACCTAAATATTGAAATAATAGATTCCTTCGAATGTCCCTTTGGGTCAAAATTCTGGCAACCAATATAGGTCGTTCCACATGGTGTGTGATTCCGTGTTATTTGGGGAGTTCTTGTACATATGTTGCCAATATATCTTTAAAACTATGTGATATTAACTAGATAATGATAAAAAATGTATTGAAGACACGACTAATAGGGGAAATAATGACAAAACAAAATATTGCCATGCTTTCACGTACCCTGCGCCGCCATTTTTTCGCTTTCGCAATAATTGAAATACTTTTATACGTAAAAAATTTCCATAACTATCAAACAGTGTTAGCTGGAAAATAAAAAAAATTATCATTCTGTATTGTCCAAAGACGTAAATAACAATTATGTGTAATCAGGGACCTATATACTTAGTATATAGGTCCCTGGTGTAATAAGAAATATCGTTCTCTTTTTTTATTCAAATTTAATTAATATCAACATTCAAATAAAAGTTTTATTTTCTAACGTTAATTAATATAATTATAAGATATAATTAATTGAAGATTTTATATTTTATTGAAAATTGAAAAAAAATGTTGATGTGCTGATGTGCGCAGCATGCATACATGGGCATCGGAACGGGGGGGGGGGTGCTAGCGAGCGAGCCCCGTACTTTTTTGTAAATATATGTACATAATAAAGGCACTGAAAATTGGGGTTTACCTTTTTCTGTTGGTTTAGCCCCCCCCCCCACTTTCATCAGCCAAACTTTCAATCTGTTGCAACATGAGCCCCCCCCCCACTTTCAATCTGCTTCCGACCCAATGTCCTCCATTTGACTATTCTGATGGATTGAGGATATTGTTCCTATCAAAAAGTTGTTATATATGCTATAGAATAGAATAGATTTTATTATTCCAGATCAGGGCCCTTGTGGGCATATTACATACATGATTATTAAACAGAGCATGTAAGCGGTTTATAAAAAAGCGTAAACTGTTCCAACCCAGTTTATACCGTATAAAATGGGTAGCTATTAAATTCATTGCTTATAATTTAATTTTCATTCATTTGATGTAAGAAAAAAAGATGATTGTTCTAATAAAGTGACTTCAGTTTGTACAAAATTTGAATGTAACGTCAGGCGGATTGATACGTTTTTGACGCAAGTCATTGTGACGTAGGCAACCCATTTTATACGATATGAAATAATTTTTTATCCAATCAAATACAGCGTTACAACCAAAATTAAATTATTAGTTATTAACAAGGTGTGATGTGTTCTTAGTACATGTATATACTTAATCAATTTACACATGGTTCATAAGTTGAAATAATTGCTAACATGTGAAGTTTAATTTTGTAAAATATAAAAAAGTACACGTTTATCATAATGCAAAAAAGCCAGATATGTATACATACACAGAAATGAAAAATATATACATTTTTTTTACATACCAACACATACATACATACACACATATATATACATGTCCACACACATACATACTGAGTAGCTATATTCCACTAAATTGCAAAAGATACCTAGGGACAGTGCATTGGTACTTAATAATTCACCATGTTTTGTTTGCATATCTTATGACCAAAGTAATATTTATTAAGTGTTTGGAGAATACAATTTTTTTTTTATTATTAAATTTCTTTATACATGTAGAAGACACACTATATTGCACCCTTGATCAATTCACAAATTCTAAGAACCAATATAGGTTTTTTTTTTTTTTTTTTTTTTGGTGTGTGTTTTTTTTTGTTTTTTTTTCTGAGTATAAAAAATTTACATGTACCTATTATTATCAAGAGAAATGCCACATTATATATCTATTTTATATGGCTATTAACCATTTCACAAACAGCTGAAAGTAAAATTTTCACAATTTAGAACCCACAACAACTTATTTTCATTATTTAAATGAGAAAAATTGATACAGTGTCTTTGTATAACATTAATCATATTCTCTCGTTCTGTAACAAAACTCAAACATTCAAAAAGTGTGTGTTTTTCATCTTCAATAAGACCGAGGAACATTAAATGGCAAAATTGGAAATACTGAGTATAGAGCTTTATACGTGATTTCTATCTTTACAATCAAAACATTCAGTGATAGACAATGAAATGGGAGAGTATGTTATAGGACGTTTGGAAAAATTGAAATTGCAATGTTATTCATTTTCAATCCACCTCAGCTACGCTAAATAACATTACTGTTGAACAGAAGACAAATAATTTCAATTTTGGTACAGTTTGATTTTTTTGTCAAATTTTAATGAATAAATGTTTAACATTCAAATAAAAGTCTCCCGATTTTTATTTCTAAGAAATTCTCTATTAATTGATTTTTTACAAGAAGAAGAACAGCTAAATTAACCACTATGTTTAAAGTACAAAAAATGTTGTACCCGATTATCTCAAACAAATATTTCCAAAAACTCAGCATAATAATTATTAAAGGCGTTGAATTTTTTTCCCAAATGTAGACTTGAAACTTTTAAAAAATCTTTTGTACCCTCTGCAATTAATACCTGGAATTCCCTTTCTAAAGACGTGAGAGACAAGGATTCTATTATAAATTTAAAACAAGAATATGTTCACATCCCTCAAAGCCACCTTGTATTTTTCATATGGGAAACGCTATTTAAATATAATTCACACAAAATATATATACTTAATAATGATCTTTATAAGAAATATAATTGACTCTCCTATATTGTTCATGTGAAAATTGAAAAAAAATTTCTTTTTTGTATGTAAAAAATATGCATAAATTGCCTCTTAAACAATATTTTACAATATAATCACTTGGCAATAGTCAACTCCCATCTTTTTATTTGGAAATGATTCATTGTCAGTTGATGTGAATCATAATATATTTCACTGTGTCCAAAGGTTCATTGGTGATTCAGGTAGATTTTGAAGTTTTCTGTTTCTTTGTCATTTAATCATATCTGTACAACTTTTTTGTTTATGATTGCTTTTACTTGTGATCATGTTTATTCTTTATTATCATTATTGTCATATATATTTTTTTCCCAAATAACTGTTATAATTGTAATCATTTACATGTATCATTATAGATCTACATATTGTAAGAACTCTGAATCTTTAGTAAGTGTCTTAACTTGAAATGAAAATTTTTAATTCTAAATGAATAGCCAAAATTTTTTTATGTTATGTTATTGTACACAACTTGGCTGTTCACTTAGTAAATACACATTCTATGTACGACATACTTAATAAATTTTCCGTACGACTTACCTTTATTGGAAACCTCGATTTGGAATTTTCTTGTCAACAGAGACGCCTTTTGCAAAATCTTCAAAGATTAGCATTAATTAGTTACACTTTTAGCTTCAAAATGGTAATCTGTTGTTCAAACACAATATAAATTTATAATTATTCATTTGAAGTATAGCTTCATAGATGATTGATTAAGTTATGGCACTGTCAATGCATTTCGAATTTTCTCAGGTTGACACAAAATGGTTTGTGGTGGAGATTGTTATTAATCATTATTAATGCGATTGTCATTATTCCAAAATTGAAATATCGATTATACATTAAATTTAAGACATCAATAATATTACAAAGCGCTAAAACTTGTTCAAGATAATACATATTAGGCAGTGTCTATATGCACGACCGTCGTGCACTTACCTTCTCAACGGTTATTCGCACGACCGTCGTGTACATAATTTTTCAGTGGCTGTTTGCACGACCGTCGTGTATATTAATTTTTCAGTGACTATTTGCACGACCATCGTGTTTTTTATTATAATATTTATCAGCTGGTCGCACGACCATTATATATATTTATTCATACCTTCACTTATTATGGCATTCGTTTTTTCCCCAGTTAAGTTCGGAACGCAGTAATTAAAGTACAAAAAGACATTTTGGCAAGAAAACATCGCAAAAACTTTTTTTCGTGATATTAATTTATATAATTAATTGACATTTGGGTCCAAATGGTAAGGTCGTTGTATTGTAAATTTGTTATAAATTTAGAATTATTCATTTGAAGTATAGCTTCATAGATGATTGATTAAGTTATGGCACTGTCAATGCATTTCGAATTTTCTCAGTTGTTGATTCTGAAAAATGGTTTGTGGTGGAATCTGTTATTAATCATTATTAATGCGATTGTCATTATTCCAAAATTGAAATATTGATTATACATTAAATTTAAGACATCAATAATATTACCAAGCACTAAAACTTGTTCAAGATAATACATGTACGTGCATTTGTTACTCAATTGAAGTGCCCTCTTTATAATATCCTCACATTGCATTGGAAGGTAAAATCCTAGGCAATCAGTATCAAAATGATGTCATATGACATTACTTTTTCAACATTGGAGATAATATGTTGACTGTGTGATTGTTAAGTCAACTTCAAGCACAGATATTCAGTTTTAATTTGGATCTGGCATTTAAACCACATGTGCCATTTGATATTTGTCTGACATGCACGATGTCTATTACCAAAAATTTGCATTGCAATTTCAGGCACACATGGTCAAGTCCAGGACTTGATTCAGTATTTTACGACAAGTCGTGTATAAATTTCAGAGGCCATATATACCTGACATAATTAAATTTATGTAACTTATAATTTATTTTCATTTGTTACTTGAATAAATAAAGTGTACATGTTTTATTTTTCCTCACATTGTGTTGGATAGTCATACATCCACAATACCAGGCTGATAGATTACATGTACATTACAATAACTTTTACAAATACTCACTACTGAATAAACCATCTGTTACAATAAGTAGAAATTAGAATGTGCTGTAAGTCACAGCTAAAACCGAAATTTAACAAACTCATTGCCGTTTGTCATATAGGAGGAAACATGTGGAATTGCGTAAACGCAATAATCTAACCGCAACGGAAAATAAAAAGACGGATATTCAAACGTTCGTAATGTTTTATGGGCATTTAAACAAACCCACAATTTTACTTAATACATTTGGAATTTGCTTTATTTTTAGCTATCATTTTTTTAACTTATAAAAAAAGATAAACACATGATGTCTATTACCAAAATGAAGTCTGGACAGTGCAATTTTGATAAAGAAAGTTTAATCTACTAATTATCTGTTTTATTCAATAAACAAGTTTATTTTGATAAATATTTTTTTTCATTGAACTTCTTATTACTGCAAGAATGTAGTTGCAACAGGATGCAATTCACGAAGGATTGTGGGTCCAGAGATTACTGTGGGAAAAAATCATTTTGATCAATGTGCAAAGTCCAAATTTTTCTTTGCTCATTGTGGCACTGCCCCAGGCTTTCTTGTTAGAGCTCGTATTGCACACTCTATTTCTTTAGTTTGGGAGATTATTCTGAAAATTAATTTATAGAATAAAACGAGAATATAATACCACTTGTCCCTGACAATTTTCTTGCTCATAATTACCTTTTCATACTGGGTTACTCAAGCCTGGTAGAGTTTCATAGCAAGATACTTTTGACTTGGCGCAGCGTAATCAGAGATATATAAAGAGAGTAGTAATGTTATCCATGACTCTTACTTGTAAGGGTAATATAAGATATTCTTTTCTATTCATTTCTTGCTAATGTAGATTGCAGTTACCTGTCATTCTTTGGCTATATTTCACACACACATGAATTAATATCATAAACTAGATCCTTAGGTCAGTATCACTTAATGATATAGCATTGTTTCCAATTCATACGAGGACACAAATAACTCTTTGTACAATGTAAACTTTTATTAACAGATTTTTTTTATCAACCATTTAATTTCAGGCTAATCTTGGAGTGAATGAACATCATCAAGCTCAGGTTGTTAATTACATGAGATTTACCCGTTATCAAAGAGGTCAGAGGTTAAGAGCTGTGGAGATGTGTTTTGAAGAACTCAAGAACAGCAGGTAAAAAGAAAACTCCATTGAGAACTAACAAATGTTTTCTATACACATTTCAGGTCAGTGAATTGCTGATTCTTCCTGTCCTCATGCCTATATGTGTCATTTATAAACTTTTGAACATTTTGGGTTCCTTTTGAAAGTGTCTGAACTAATTCAAGAAATACTTTAATTATTATTATTTTAAATTCTTAAGAGAAGCAGAATTTATTAAAAGCATGGTGTGGTGATGGCCCCATGGGACCTAAGAATGGGCCTAAAACCATCAAATTCATGCAATCTTCAACAATCAGTTTCTAAACCCATCACTCACAGACAGGCAAACTCTTTGTATGATTGCAATGGCCATCTAGAGACATGAACTACAATGGTGAAACCAAATTCCATAAAATAATCAATATACAGAATTCCTAAAACTTCTGAATCATTTGGATGTTCCAGTATGCATCCTTTTCTCTTAATTATCCAATTTTATAAAAATGCACATTAACTATGTAGAATAAGCTGAAAAAGAAAACAATGAAGTAGACTTACTTTAATTTTTTTCTGAAAAAAAGGTTGGATGAAACGACCTACACCATTGATGAGGTGACGGACATGTTGGATGGGCTGCTATCAGTTGTGATGGGTGAAGTGGAGGGGGAGTTAGATAACACTGCTTATACAAATGTTCTACTACTGAGGCAGATGTTTCAGCAGGCAGAAAAGTGGCACCTTAAACTGCAGGCAGATATCTCAGAATTAGAAAATAGGTGAGAAATTTCCATCAATAAGGGGAAAGAGGAGGGGGTAAAACAAATTCATTTCACTTGGCAAACTTCAGCTACTTTTAAGTTTTATATATGAATTGGATTATGAATGAATCCAATGATTGTTTTTTTAGAGATTTAATAGAAACTATAGCAGACTTTGAACAAAAGGAATTTGCTGGGACAACACGAGACACAGATTTTAACAGTGTATTAAAGAAAATGAAATTAGCTCCAATCAATGAATCTGGAGGAGCAGCTCTACTACACATGGTAGGTTGTAGCCACATGACCAGAGGCTTAAACCTATTGAAATATTCTGATTATCAATTACTGCAGTGAATTTAATTCTTCTATTTAGAAAATTGAGGAATTAGAAAAAGAAAATCTTAAACTCTCAGAAAAAACAAGACAAATGGAGCAACAAGTCAAAGCATTAGGAGGAACAGTAAGTCACTCTTGCCCATGTTAATATGTTGTTTATGAAAGAGAATTCCAAAGCTCAATGTTTACATTTACATTTTCATGTACTAGATTGTGAAGTATGTAGCAAACTTGTGTGTGCATTTACCATTAACACCAATGTAATGAAATAGATATGACAGCTATTAGATCATAATTGCTGGAAAACTGCCTTTGCCTGTTTCGGTAAATTGCGCATGTGAGAGTGCATCAGCAATGAGAAATTTAAAGTACATGTAGTTGTAGGGTATGAATGTTCATATCATTATGTATAAAATATACATGTAAATAAGTCATGCTTTAATCTCTTATAGGTGGCTGCTAGTGCTGTTACCTCCTCTGTTGCTGGGAGATCAAATCAGGTATGGTCAGAAACAGTGATGATTAGAAATTCAGTAAACTTTTCATGAAATATCTGTGGACACTCGTCAAAGTATTGAGGATGTAATAGCTCATTGAGATCCAATCAAGTCCAAATAAATAAAACTTATCAAACTTTTGGTAAAGGACACTGATGTTTACTAACAATTTATTTTTGTTTAACATCAACTTATTTCAGAATGATGGAGAAGTGGATGATCTAAGAAAGAAATTGTCCAGTCTTGAATCAGATCTTGATAGTGTAAGTTTTATATATTATTTTCTTCTGAGGTATTGTATTTTAACTTGTCTAGTTTATGCCAAATTTTCAACATATTTTTTTATCTTAGAAAAGATATAATTTCCATAATCTAAATGCAAATAAAGCATTTTATTTAATACTGATCTACCATTGACAAAGATTGTATTAAGCCCCCCCCCCCCCATTATACTAAAATTTATTTATTTATATATGCCTAGGTTTTTTTTCATTGAACCATTACATTTTCATATTGTGAGCAGTGTATCAAGCTATGTACCATAATGCATCATTAAACATGTCAAGCATAAATTCTATTTTTACAAAATTTCTGTTATTTATTTTTCTGGCATAAAGTTATAAACAGAATCAGCAATTATTATATATACATGTACCTTTACTGGTATATATCCATTGTAGACAAAAAGGAGCAGTGCCAGTTCATCAAATGCAATGGAGAAAGATTTAGTGTCAACAAAACATGAGTTGCTTCGAATTAGAGAAATGTTGGAAATGGCAGAAAAGGTATTTTAAAAGTACATGTGACTCTCGATGGCTCGAACTCCGATCTCTCGAAGTGAACCTCCGGTCCCGTTTTTTCCTCTATATAACCAAGCAAATTTACTCCTGATCTCTTGAACTTTCTCTCGAAGTTCTCTATCTCTCGAACCAAAACCTGGGTCCCGTTACACATATTTCATTGAATTTTACTCTCTATCTCTCGAAGTTTTGATTGCGCGTGTATACACGCCAATCAAGCGTAAAATTGATGCAGTCTGGACTTACCTGGAAACAGTGAATGCCTTTGGCTGGCATAGAGGTGTTAATTGGGTGTTTACATAGATGACACTACACCTGTGGGTCGTCCGTGTGTTGTTATAATTAATTGGTTATTATTCACAGGGTAAATTAGAAACAAATTCACAACTTATTTTGAATTGAAACCGAGACGCTATTTTTTTTTTGGAAATTAATTTATACATGTTCATTTCAGTAAGTTCCCATAGACTATGAACTTTCATTATGATTATATAGAGTCTACATAATCCCAGTATCGAAAATATTACACAAGAAATTCTTTTCTCAAGAACAGAATACCGATAAAGAAAAATCTGGTGAACACTGTTGAAGGACCCGATCAAGCCGCGGAATAGCCAAACTACAATTGCTATTCGGGTTTCGTGTAATCATGAAATAGGATCAAATAAATATTGAATCTTTAGGAATTCGTTTTATTTATTCAAAATACAATCATTGTTGTTGATATCAAGTAAATTACCTGTAAAATGTGATTGAAAACGTGCAATGACTTGATTTACATTTATTTCCGGTATCTGTAAAAGAAGAACTTCGATGATCAGAACTGAAAATTCCGGATTTTATTTACTTTCCATCTCTCGAACCCCTCGATCTCTCGAACTTTTCTCGCGGTCCCTTGAACTTCGAGAGATCGAGAGTCACCTGTATGAGAAAAAGCTTGACCAACATGTGTATCATGAATGTAAAAACATGAATATGTACAGGAGATTTTATACATGAAATCCATAGCACATAAAAGGATTGTAACAGATCATTTGTGCACTGTGATGAGTATTAATAAAGTATTATTCTTATATATGTTGGGAAATAATGTATTATCTATGTATAAATATTAAAAGGTGTTAAAATGTATGGGGAAAGTTTTCAAATTGAGGTGTTTTGTAGGAACTTGAGAAGAAAGTCAGTCAAACCAACCCATTCAAAAATCTGAAGCAGATGCTGATGAAGAAAAACGACCAACTGAAGGATCTCAGAAAGAGACTAGCAAAGTAAGTAACACCACCATTTTATAAATACAGATATAAGCCTCATAAGTCTGGACAATTGTGTTCCTGAGCGAATTGTGCAGATTAACGAAACACCTGGAATACTGAATTGTTACTTTTCAAATAAGCTGATATAAATTATTATTCTTTTACATAGCTCCTTATCTAATTTTACAATTACCCTTCAGCACTTAAAATGTAAAAACAAGGTACAATATATAACGATTATAGAACCTTATACCGTATAGCGGGTTATTTTAGCGGGTTGCTAATTTTGTCTTATTTTGGCATTTTGATGATAATCCCCGCTAAACATGTTAATCGCTAAAATAGTCAGTACTCTTCTTAGTGTCCATCTGCAAAGAGTTGAAACCTTGTGTCTGCTAAAATAAAGCCAAAATTATGGGCATACCTTTGAGCAGGCAAAACGCCAAATTTCACAGCCGCCAAGAAAACCCGCTATACGGTAAATCAAAAGCAAGTTTAAAAAGATGATAAATGTAAATTCTTTTCACCACAAATTTGTCTTGAAGTTAAAGTATCCGCATTATTGGCAACCAGATAACTGATACCTGACTATCTTTAATGTAGGCATGCCTGTTTTTTGTATTCATATTCCTGATTTTAATTATTTTCAAAAATATCTTTATAAAATAAATCTTTTATTTTTAGTTATGTTTCATTTTCAGATACGAGAAAGTTGACGATGTTGAGTAACATTTGGATGGTGAGATCTACATATCTGGCTGTTTTATATCTGAAGAAAAAATGGGCTATGTTTAAATGATGAGAGAATTTTCTTGGAAACCTGTCTCCCAATAGACTCAGCAAAAAATTGTACTAGTATTATTGTTACTTTTTTCATAGTAGTTACCTCTAAGAATGATTGTGTGGAGGGGAAAAAGAAGGTTGTTTGATATTTAGTTAGAGTGTACAGTAACTTGCTTTCTTGAGCAGGATGATGCTATTTGACAGAGGGACTTTTTAAGAAAGTCTTTTATTTGATTTTTTTCTGTGATCATAGATAAACTTCATGCTACGGAGTATTTTCAGTAAATTGATTGTTGTCCATGAATTTTGATGTGTAAAACAGCATCCTTGGAATTCCTGTCAAATTCAGTCATTGTTTTATTTAATATTTATTGTCATATCTGAGAAAAATCCCCCCTCTCTGCGAAATAACCAGAAAGCTCAAACTCAAATGACATACTGTGAAATCACTATTCTTTGTTGGGGTTTAATTTTCGAAGTTTTTGAGGTATGAAGATCAAATTCATGTCCACAACGAAATTTAAATGGTTTCACAGTATTTCCAAAGACTTAATTTCACATTCGATGAACCTTGGGTGAATAGAAAATAAACTTAAAACATGGTGGAAAATATCTAAATTAATGGTTCAAGTTTTTCATACATTGTTGGCTTGTAAATTCATTAGTATGGCATGTGATATCCATGAAAGGTAGTTTTCTGCAAAATACACTAGACCCCCACCCCCCAAAAAATACGACAGAGTACATGATAAATGATAAGCACAAAACAAATTATTATATTGTACAGAAAGAATTTATTCTTTTTACTCTTAGTTTACTCTAAAGTAAACTATTCAATTATTTAAAAGAAATAAAACAAGACTGAAGATTAGCATAATGCTACTCATTATTTCATGTAAGTTTGAAATTATTAGCATTTTTGTACATGTTCATTAAGGATTTCCATCCCTAATGGGACCTAATTCCCTACCCTTAAATGTCCGTCAAGTGTATAATTCACTGATATCATATTAAAGCATTTTATAGTGGAAAAGGATTGCCCGTGAGAAATTTTTAAAAATGTCATTAATTAAGCAGTAGTTAATTAACAAAGATTGCATTGAAGTCTATGGGGAAAAAAGTTTTTTCAAAATAAAAATTAGAATAATTTGAATATCAATAAATCCTGCCGTGGAAAGATGCATTGAAACATTAAAAATAGAATGGCAATTGAAAACAATTTTTTTACCGGCTTAATTTTTTTTTATTGATTTTTTTTATTAATTAAAATAAGGGGAGATAACTCTCACCAAAACTCAAGGTCATAAATTAGGACACATCCCACTATACATACTAATAGTAATAAATGGGAAATATGTCTAAATAAACTGAGTATTCAGTGCCTACATATCAGTTATGTATTAAATTTCACTGAATTTGTTCCCATTAGGGATTGAATACCTTAAGGAATATAGAAAGAAAATGAAGAGTATATACCACCATCTTCTTGTGTGGTCCTCTTCATAATTAAAAAAGAAGACAACTAGTATACAAGTATTTGAAATGCTTAAAAGAAATGCCACTTTTGTATTAAATCAAAACTATTCTGTGTTGTGAAATGAAAATGATATTTTTTAGGTGTTGAATATGTTGCAAACTTGATTACTTCATAAAAAGTGCAATTTTTCTGACATTATATTTATGTTTAATTAGTATTTTGAAAATATTGATTCACAAGGCAAAGAAAATGATTTTTTTTGTGTATGTATGAAGTGCATTTAATTGACTTGTAGTATTCATAATGTATGAATTTTTTAATGCCTTGCATGTCTGATTTGGAGATATTCGAAGGGAAATCTCATTGTATATGTTTAGATGACAGATAATGGAGGGTCAAGTTTTTACATCTCAGAATTTTCTTTTTTGTAATTCAGTAAATTTGTAATAATAATAATGATAAACTAGTTCAGTTGTGAATTCTAGTTGAATCATTTATTATCTAAGATCCAAGTAATTTTTTTTGTAACACTGGTATTATGTGCAAATACATTCCGTCCTTTAAAAAAATTGCTCTTTTGTGAGAATAATATTGTATATGATAATTTGTTGCTGATGTAGGGTATATTTTTTTCATATACATATACTGTATGTTTTGTTGTAATCATAATTAATCAAAATTTAAAGCACAATGTAAGTACTAACTAAGAGAAAGATTTATATGTGAACAGACAATGCTTTTTTGTTAGTGCAAATATTGACCCAGTAGTGTCTTGCGAATCTGGACACCAATATAGCAGATACTGAATGACACACTTTTATCACTCCAGGTTTTCAGAAATAATTAAGTACATGTAATGTTAAATCCTTCATTT
Source organism: Saccostrea cuccullata (assembly GCF_032062105.1). Lineage (NCBI taxonomy): Eukaryota > Metazoa > Mollusca > Bivalvia > Ostreida > Ostreidae > Saccostrea > Saccostrea cuccullata. Next base: position 26,200 of record NW_026928317.1, on the reverse strand, counting down.
ACAGTGATTTTACTCTGATTGTCTGTCCAGATTGGTGAAGCACTGTCTTACTGATGGATGGTGTGATTAGTGTTGGTTATATATCATCACTTAATTTTTTTTGCATATTGGAAGATTGAGGTCTGAGATTACCCTTTTCTATGTTGAAAAATATGTATATATGAGTATTTTAGAATCCTCTAAGATCTTCATATTACAGTACAAAATCTCAAGCAATTTTAATCATGGATTATGTAACATATCATAAAGATAACTGAGGGAAGTGAATGTTTTCATTATTTTATAGGTTGTATCAACACCTGTTATCCATTACGTTGCTTTTAATGTTGTTTGGATTATCTGAAGTTGTATTATGTACCCTTTTTTCTGAAAAATCTTTATCTGTGATAATGTCTCGTCTTTATCTTTATGTAGATTATTATGAATTATAGACATGCATATATTGTTTTTATTCTTCTTCCTCCAACTATGGAGCACCTTTTCTCCAGAGTAGATAATATACACTTATCCACTGGGTGTGAGTGGGATAGCTCTTTTATCAAACCCGCGACAGAGAACTATTCCCCGAGGGCTTGCCCGAGGGGAATAGTTCCTGTCAAGGGTTTGATAAAAGAGCTATCCCACTCACACCCAGTGGATAAGCGTTTTATTATACTGATGTATAATATGATTTCTGAGGTTTGAATTTGTTTGGAGTAAGATAATTCCGCAAGAATAATCTGAAATCCTGATGACGTCACAATGCTACTGAAGTCATTATGACATCATCAGTTTAAATATTTATCGCTGGAAATCAAAATTTGCGGCAAAAATTGCATGAAAATTTTCCGAGGGTGGATAGCAAAAACTATACCCCTGGGTATAGCTTTGCTATTCGTTGATTATACAGGATAGTTATTTTGCCTTCTGAACTTTATATAGAAAACATTTTAACAGAAGTATAATAATGAAAGAAATTTATAAATTCTTTGGGATATTATTTCTTATCTGAAAGCTTTTTTCTTTTGTCCTATGACATAAGATGAAAAAGGTGAAGGTAATGAACTGTGATCGATCTCATAAAATTTACAAATACATGTATAGTTATGTAAAAAGAGCATAAAACATGGACTTTCAGAATTTCCATTGGTGGGAACAAGTGCCTTGGGGTAGTAATCATCCCCTGTTGACAAGGTTTAGTTACTGGTGACTATAAACAAGATTGTTGTGACATCAACTTATCTGTCAGTAGTCCTTTGCGAGTTCCATTTTACTGACCTACAACATTAAGAATTTCTGTAGATATCTTTTGAATTGTTTTGTTTATGCATTACTTTACTAATCTATAAATCTTAATCTTGGAGATCCTTAAGGGATGCATTTAAGAAAGTTTAGGATACATACACTAATAATTTATTAAAGACAAATCATTTCAGTTCAGTGATGCATTTTTAATGTTGCACTGAGCATACACAGGAATATTATGTCAATTGATGCTTACTCCTTCATGACAACCTATCTCACCTCTGATGTTTTTAGAAGCCCATGTTTGCTCTGCTCCAATTTTGTCTTGTTACAATAGACTTTTGAATTTGATTACTTTTTTTCGTTATTTTCATATTTCATTGATGAAGTATACAGAGTGCTTCATATTCAAATTTATTTTTAAAAAAATACAACAAACAATGAAACATAGGGAGATAACAAACTGTATTCAAGATAAAAAGTCCATAAAACAATGCAAATTAGGAGCAGAGCAAACATGGACCTCCAAAACAATAGAGGTGTGTTTAGATGCCATGGAGGAGTGAGCATCCCCTGCCTACTCGTCACACTTGCCGTGTGTTCCTTGCCACGATCGGTAAATAACGGAAAAATCCGTCGTCAATTCAGTGTATAAATAATGGACTAACAATTAGTATGAAAAACGTCAGTCAGGATTTAATTCAATGATAAAGGAGACTGCTAAAATTCTTGTTTTATTAACTTGTTTGTCAATAATATACCTTGCTTTAGAAATCGTTTATACGTAGAGTTTGCTCTTGCGTATCGAATCAACTTGGATATGTAATGGATATGTGCCGAATACTGTTCTATATATAAAATTATCAGACTGTTTGAGGCCCGTTAGGGCCGAAAACTGTCTGATAATTTTACATATAGAATAGTATGAGGCATATATCTTACTTAAAACATTGCCGTTTAAATGTCCAAAAGTTACCTGCACACCCTATTACCGGCAACTGTGACAACCGATGCAACTGTGACAACAGACGGCAAAGTTATCAATCGCTATGACAGAGACCTAATTGATATAATTTTTACTATTTATAACATTCATTTACTTTCGTTTGGTGGTTTCCCGTGTTGATATAACCTTAAACTATTTTTCTGTTGAATATAAAACAATTATTTCTTATTGAAACAAAATAAGAACAGAATAAAGTTAAATTTCAATCGTTATTCAAGAAAAATTGGTTAAACTCAGCTTAAAAAATAAAAACTACTACTCTGCGGTCTTATTTCCTGTTGTATATAATTAATTTAGACTCTCTACACCATAACTTTATAATGTGGATGGACTTTGTTGTTTAACAAGTGTGCTGCAAGTGTTTGATTTTGATGGGTCAAGACATTTTGGCTGTCGTGAACAACAGATGTTCGTTTCTGTGGCAAACACTGACGACAGATAATGGCAATCGGTAACACATTTATTTTAATCTGGATTTCTACTTTTTAAACGTTTTTTTTCTTATCAAGATCACTGACAAAAATATGACTTGTTGTCAGACATCTTTATACTTTATATAATTTATTATTTCAGAAGATGATTGTCTATCTAAGAACGAAATATGATCTCTCTGCAAACATTTGCTGCAAGTCTTCAACATACATTGGTTCAAACTTGCTACAAACATTGCTGCAAAGGATCCTTTGCAGCAACGAAGCTAAAGAAACCACAACAAACTTTGAAAACCTTTGTGTTTGCAGCAAGTTTGTCGCTAGTTTTGACAAGCTTATAGCAAACAGTTACCCTAGCTGCAGATCTGTTATGGTTTTATATATTTCTCTTTGACCATAACGCCACAGATCCCGTAATGCAAAAAAGGTGCAATTTACGGCGCAATATTTTTTGCGCTCTTTCGGGGAGAATTTCTCCACTTTCTAGCATTGGTTAATCAACTACCTTTCACTCCCTAATTCTAGACAGATTATATAGCCAATATGTATATTTTATCTACCTCCCAACAATTTACAGTTTTCTCTATAGGCAATAAACTCGCTTGAAGTGAATTTTCAGCAATCTAACAAATAAGTTTAATCAAGTGAGTTTATCACTTGTAGAGACGACTATAAAGAGTTTGGAGATGGATAAATTATAAAGATTAGTTAAATAATGTGCCTAGAATTAGGTATTGAAGATTAGTTAATTGAACGATGCTGGGAAGTGGAGTAATTCTCTCCAAAAGAGCGCAGAAAAGATTGCGCCGTAAATTGCACCTTTTTTGCATTACGGGATCTGTAGCGTTATGGTCAAAGAGAAATATATAAAACCATAACGCTACAGATCTGCAGCTAACAGTTACCCATGCAAAAGAGGTTTACCGCTGGTTTTAACCTGCTGCCAATATTAGATTTTTTAAAGAAAGATATGAAGATACTACATGTAGTAACGTTCAGTGTTCAAGCTCAAAACTCCCTTAAACAATACAAAATGGAGCAGAAAAACGGGAAATTCTAAAACATAGAAATGGGCAGGACCCGTCCCATGCGTGGTGGAGTGATCATCACCTGCCAAGTTGTTTGCTTTATGTCATGATCGAAAAAAAAACAAACAAAAAATCATTCGACAATTCAGTAAGTGCAAATGATGGCCCAAAAATATATATGGGGGGAGGGGGTCAATCAGCATTTGAATCAATGAAAAGATTTATTTGCTGACAGGGACATTCTATAGAAATAAAGAAATGATGACTTAAAAACAAGATTGTTGATATTCTTCTTTCGTCAATTTGTTTGTCAATTATTTACCTTATTCTAGAAATTTTAGAAAATCCTACGTAGAGCATGCATTTGCGTATCGAATCAACAGAGAGTTAAACACCCTGTATGTATGTGATGAACGTATTTTCCTGCATAAGTAAGGGAAGTTGACGATTGAAAAGTTATAGTCATTACTTTTATAATAAAAAAAAATTAAAACAAAACCATATCTTATCAGCCAGACGTTGTGTGATATCTACAACTTCAATTGAAATATTTCAAAATGGCGAATTCTTTGTTGACCTAGGTACAGTCTACATTTCATTGGCTGGTTTGACTTGTTTACTTTCATGCGAGCTTCCTGCAAACCTTCGGTTTGTCAGATTTGATATTTCCAACGAACTTGTTGCTGCTGTATATAGAGGCATGTATGTTTCTTGCAATGTTCCTGCAAACAATTTGAGTTCTTGCAAGATAATATAGCAATAGTTGTAATGTCGGCCGCAACATCGCAGCGAGCGACAATTATCTGCAAGAAAACTTTTCCTGTGTACAATTTTGTTTGCTGAAGCCTGCAGCAAACATAACAGCTTCCTGAGAAATGCCAAAATTAGCAATTTTAAAAACCTAAGTTTATAACTACATAAAACTTGTACATAAAAAATCACTTTTGAGTACTTTACTGTGGTCCTTGATATGTTACAGTTCCAAATATCCGTTTTCTGTTTCTTATCGTTGAAAAACAAAAGAAAATTGGGGAACAAGGCGGGCATAATGCCTATGGCGACAAATACATGTATTAAGAAATCATATTCAATATGTGAATTGAGTACTAGTATTTAGATCGACTTCCAATTATTGAATTGATGATATTATTAGAAAAATACCTTTTCTAAGAAAAAAAAAATATCGACAAAATTATAAAAATACTAGATGGTTTTAGTGAGATTCCAACCCTAGCAATAAAAATCCGACAAATCATACTGCTTTGAGATTGAGACTAACGCCTTACCCACTATGCTACATGGTTCATGATGATTTGGGGCATTTAAATAATGTTTGTGATATACCGGTTACCCTTGACTTAAATGACTTAAAGTATTCCTGTAAAAGATGCGAATGTTTTGTCATAAAAGTGTACTTTTGAAGTAAAGTGGGTCTTCGCTTCATGTTTTAGTAAACCACAAATTGTATATTCTATTGCAAACTTTTAGGATCATCTTAAAAAAAAAATAGAACAAAGACCCACTCATATTAAAAAAAATTGTTTAATTATGAGAAAATGATCTTTTTTGTTCTTTTTAGTGTGTATATGCTTTTTCATAAGCAAATATTTTCAGTCTGTGTGAGATTTTTGTAAATTGTAGAGATTTAGATTAAATAAACTTCATTATTAGATAAAATATCAAATAAAATTCTGATACAATTGAGATTTGATTTTTAACTTCTTATCTGTCGCACTATAGGCATTTCGTCCGCCTTATCTCCCCATCTTCTTTACGAACACCACTGGGCCGTCTTATTTAAACATGTTCATGTTGATTATCGAGGAATAGTTATTCAGTAGCTGCCGAATGGCAACCATGCACGGGTACTTGTAGAGAAGAATACCCCCCCCCCCCGTCCAAGGGGCATGTCCATAAATTCCTTTGATACCAAGTACCATACATTTGACCAATATTGACAGCCAAAATATGTCTTGACTTAATTTGAAGCCTACTAGTATCAGGATACAGCTAATTTGTACTTGATCAAACTTTGTATCCACTGTTTCCGATTGCCGTATTTCGTTTTAAATCTGCTGTCATTGTTTGCCTCGTCTGTTGTACCTGATAGCCAAAATGATTTCACCAAACAAAATTAAACGCTTGCGGTGCTTTTATTAAACAACAAAAATTATCCATATTTTGAAGTTATGTCGTAAAGAGTCTGAATTTATTATATACAACAAGAAATGTGACCGTAGAATAGCAATTTTTATTATATAAGCTCAATTTGACCAATTTTTCCTGAACAACGATTGAAATTTAACTTTATTCTGTTCTTATTTTGTTTCAATAAGGAATCATAGATTTATACTTAACAGAAAAATAATTTAAGGTTAGATCAACACGGGAAACTACCAAACGAAAGTAAATGAATGTTATAAATAGTCAAAATTATGATATCAATTAGGTCTCTGTCATAGCGATTGATAACTTTGCCGTCTGTTGTCACAGTTGCATCGGTTGTCACAGTTGCCGGTAATAGGGTGTGACCTGGAGGAGTCCGATAATAACACAATGGGAGTTCAGGCATCCATTGTTTTCTACCCGTCTGATAAGTAGATGAAAGCAATGAGACAGTATAAAAAGTGAGTGAACTCTTATTTCATTCATTCAATGGTAGTCGTTTAGTTTAGCAGGACAGAGGTCTGGTAGTGAAAGACTTTTTTTTGGGGGGGGGGGGCATTTTTATTTAATGATGTGCATAAATTGACATTGACACTGACATAATTTTGGGGGATATTATAACCATCACCATGGAAAGTAAAAATGCAGATTTTTACCCTGAAGTTTTAGTTTAGATAATGGAAATATTCACAGGTTTTAAAAGTGCGGCCATCGAGGAACAAACATAAAATAAAGATATTTGCAGACTCTTTTTTAGAAATGGATTTAAAAGTTATTCAAAGTGCTGTATCAAAAATTCTTTTAAAGAGTGGAAAGTATTAACGTTGTGGAAGGTTTAAACTCGATTTTTTTTTCATAGATTTGCTATTTTTTAGCAACTTAATTTCCTTGCGTTTGCTTTCCCTGAATTTTTTTCTTATTGGGGGGTTTCTGGACATATTTAACCTTAATTTCACTCTTCTTTTTGCTTTTTAAAATACCCTCCGATTTTGTTATCATTGCCGTCCGATAATATATTATCAGACTGGTAATTATTATTATCGGACGGCTACAGGTAAATTTTTAGACTGCAAGAACAAAGGCATGACGTCACAGCAATGTTTTAATAGTATTTAAACTCTGTATGCAGTTGATGAAGGTACTTGCTGCATAAGTAAGGAAAGTTGTCATCATGTTTATGATAGAGCTTTGCTTGTTAGATTACCATTATCGTCTTTTTCAAGTAAAATATCCAAATATGAAACAGATGTGTCAGACTCTGAATATATCGCATCTACATAACAATGGAAATTTTATTGTTAATTGACAATTCGTCGTCGATACATCTAAATGTCGAGTTGAAGGCCAAAGCAAGTGTTTTCTTTTTTTTCACGCATAAGATTTTGCACAAATACTGTTTCATATGAATAAAAAATAAAGGGGCGCATTTGGTACCAATGGGAATTCAATAGATAGTTGGAAGACCTGGTCTTAAAAAAACACATAGATATTGTCTATCAGAAACTCCAGCATCTTTTTGATGTTCACTTCACAGTACATGTACTTGTGTGTATAATCAGAATGTTTTTTAACAGAATAATTTTGCAAATGACCAATGAAAAGTTAGTAAATTACGAGTTCCATTTTTATTGAAAAAGCAGCTGTCAATGATATCAAAAAGCCTGGACTTTAATTTATAGTGGGGAATGGTTTTGTATAAAGTTGAAAAGTCGTAAGTTTTTAAGCTGTTGATTTTGGTAAAATCTTGTGATTTCAAATTGTCCAAAAGTTCTTTGTAATTTTTGAGTATCCACATCTGATTCACATCACTTCTTGTATATACTGTTGAACAGTACAAGAAATTTATGAAGTCCATGAAACAACACCAAATAGGAGCAGAGCAAACACGGACCTCCGAAACATCAGAGGTGGGATCAGGTGCCATGGAGGAGTGAGCATCCTCTGCTGACCCGCCGTGTGCTCCTTTTTTAAATGATCGGGAAATAATGGAAAAAATCCGTCGTCAATTCAGTGTATAAAAATGGACTTACAATTAGTATGAAAAACGTCAGTCAGCATTTGACTCAATGATTAATTGTATTTGCTGACAAGGTCATTGTATCGACCATAGATCTTACCAAATGATCACTTTAAACGAGACTGTTGATATTCTTGTTTTATCAACTTGCTTGTCAATAATTTACCTCGTTTTAGAAATTCTTCATACGTAGAGCATGCTCTTACGTATCGAATCAATGAGATATATATATATACTCCGTATATGCAGGTGATGAAGGTATATTTCTGCATAAGTAAGGGAAGTTGACGATAGAAAATTAAAGTCATCACATTTATCATATAGCTTGGTTGTTGGATTACCATTAACGTCTTTTTCAAGTAAAATATCCTAGTATGAAACAGATGTGTCAGACTCTGTGGTATCTTTTAACTCAAGATCACCAGGATATATCGCGCATCTACATAAGAATGGAAATTACCATTGTTAATTGATAAACGTCGTCGATAGATCTAAATGTCGAGTTGAAGGCCACAGCAAGTGTTTTCTTCTTTTCACGCATATATATATAAGATTTTGCACAAATTCTGCTTCATATGAATATAAAAATATGTCTGCTAATAACGGAGCGCAATTGGTACCCATGGGAATTCCAATAGATTGTTGGAAGATCTGGTCTCCAAAAACCACATAGATATTGTCAATCAGAAACTCCAACATCTTTTTGATGTCAACTTCAGAGTACTTGTGTGTGCAATCAGATTGTGTTTTAACAAAATAATTTTGCAAATAACCAATGACAGGATAAGTAAATTTACGAGTTCCATTTTTATTGAAAAAGCAGCTGTCAGTGATATCAAAAAGCCTGGACTTTAATTTATGGGGATTTTTTTTTATTGGGGAATGGTTGTGTATAAAGTTGAAAAGTCGTAAGTTTTTAAGCTGTTGATTTTGGTAAAATCTTGTGATTTCGAATTGTCCAAAAGTTCTTTGTAATTTTTGAGTATCCACATCTGATTCATGTATAGGTTAATCAGGTTAATAGGTTATTCAATATCGAGATCTGAGCGAAGGAATTATTCTTTGCCATTTTTAAATGCTTGTTTTTCAGATGATTGGGTCGAATTTTCTCTAACTTAGCGCATTGTAGAAACCCTTGGACTTCCGGTCCAAGGACTATCATTTATGCATATGATACGTAAGACCCCGTTGAGGCGTAATGTAGTGTATTTTTGCATCATCAACTCTCCATCATCTTTCCTTTGAGATTTTCCAGCTAGAGCAATGGAAATGCGTACTTAAGCCATTTTCAAGAAGCCTTAGCATTGTTACGGGAAACGAAAGGAAATTTTATTTTTTGAAATATTGCTGCATTACTGAAGATGAACAGAACAAACCCTTAAAACTCCATAATATTGCCAAATGTTTTGTTAAACATGCAATTTTTTATTTCTGTTAAGCAGACTCAAACTTGACTTCCGGTTATGGTACGAAAATCGTTCAACCGTTAAATTACCGATATTTACCAAATTGAACATATCCATAATTTTAAGATACAAAATTCTTTACTTTACATAATTATTTCCCCCTAAAGTAGGCTGTTGCGTTTCTTTTGCGGTTCAGTATACGAGGGTTGATCCAAAAGTATAATGTCACAACTCCAATAATTGCTACTAGTCGACATAAATAAATGAAATTATACATGATTGAAGCTATATTCATTACAAATCAGTCCTGAAAAATTTAAATTAAAATGATTTATACTTTTCAAGATATCGAATTGTATACAAAGTGTATTCATGGTAGTTGCCGCACCTAAATAACGTCATATGACCATAGGCGCTTGGTTACAGGATGGTGTATTTTGTGTATTATGTGTTTTTCTATGTGTGTCTGAATACCCTCATCAAAATAAAAATAAAAATTCGCTGAAATTAGCTCGTTTTAAAAAATGGCATATTTATTACTGTATATAATAAGAAGGTCTTTTTTATATACAGTAAATATGACATTTTTTAAAACGTGCTAATTTCGGCAATTTTTTATTTTTATTTTAATGACGGTATTCAGGCACACATAGAAAAACACATAATACACAAAATACACCATCCTGTAACCAAGCGCCTTTGCATGTGACGGATACGCGCCGTCATACGCTTAAACGCTTCCCCTTTTAGATCAACGTCAGACATTATTGAACATTTGCACCTAAGTCCCTTTTTCGGTCTTCCTGCCCTCTGCTGATCATTCAATCACCCATGACCCACTAAAAATTGCTTAACCCATCTATAAACAAATTAAGCCTCTTATTCACATTCTCTTCTCTGTGTGTCTGATTAATCATCGTAACTGTCCATACGGGCGATTCCCCTTTTCGAAACTAAAAATTACAGTTCCTTTCAGCGTTTTTTTTTTTTCATTTCGACATTTCTTATGTTAAATACAGCAGATTACAACAACAATGTTTATGATCAAAAAGCAGTGACGTCAATTCATTTAAATACATGTATTAGGCGATTAGACGCTTTTTAGATGTTTTTTTATGTGTTTGTCTTTGATCATTCTAACAATAAACACTGTAAAACGCGGCGACACCCCTTATGTTTAATATTTTAAACGTTTATAAAATTAATGCAATTAAACATATTTTAATGAAATTTTCAATTTTGAAATTTATTTTTATGCATCTTTTGGTACATTATATTTGATAATATGACGACAAATATTAAAGATATTGATACAGTGACATTACTTTTGGATCAACCCTCGTATTTATGCTGACGATGTATTGTCAATTAATAATTTCCATTCCAAAGTCCATACGATATATCCCTGTGAGCTTGAAATAAAAGATACCACAGACTCTGTCAAATCTGTTCTATATTTGGATATATTAGCACAGCACTTGTTTCGTAAATAAATTTTTAATTAACCCATAGTATAATTATATTATCATACTAATGGGTTAAAAATTTATTTCCGAAACAAGTGCCTGTGTATGTTAAAGGGATGTTAAACAAAATACAAACAAACGAAGCGGTCTAGTACTGTTCTAGATAATTTCATACGACATAAAGATGCATTCGGTTTTCATACACTTAAAATAAATGAACTCTTCAAAATTTCAAAGGCATTTACCCCTTTGTTCAAAGGAAAACAGAATGGTTTTATTCTCTCTCTCTCTCTTTCGTATTGGAGTTAAAAGTTGGTTAACTGCCAACTAATATATTAATATATTTGGTTTTTACATGTATCATTTCATTTTATTAATTCGCACTGATTATCATTAAACATACATAAAACAAAATTCTAAGAAAAAAAATTGAAAGCTCTTGAGTTAGATATTGAGAAGCTCCATGTCTTTCTTGTGGGTTCCGTGAAATCCGGTCACCTTATCTAAAAAAACAAAACAAAACAAAAAAACATTATACATGTACATTAATATACAAAAATCTTTCTATCCATACACAGAAAATATAATTTCTTACTGGGACTGGCAAAGATTTACTAGTACCCTTACTTCTAATGATGATTGTTAACAAGGTACTCTAGCGTATTTATAATGATTGTCCAGAAGAATTCGTTTCCGTTGTCTTGTTGGCTTAGCTGTCGTGCTGTTTGTAAAAGTTGTTGCAATTGTTTTAGAGACAAACCGCCACCACCACCGCCATGTCCATGTCCGCCACCACCACCGTGACCTCCGCCACCACCATGACCTCCACCGCTACCGTGTCCACCTTTATGCACTGTAAATATTTGTTTATAATTTACATGGGTCTAAACTAGGATACTCTTTTAAAAAATATATATTTATAAATAAAAGAGCATGTCCTGTCTTCAAATTTTTAGCAGTTCACAGAATTAGAAATTGTCTGCAAAATTCAGGACAGTCCAGTTACGTAAATCTTAAGGGACTACCAATCATTCAAAAACCTAACATTTGCAAAATAATAATAATTCAGCGAGTTCAAATCCTATGTGCAAGACCGATCCATATTGTTTAAAATTATATTTGAAATTAGATTTTTGGTGGAAAAGAACAGATTGGTAACCATCAGTAAAGGGAAAACGCCGCACATTGGAGTCATGATATAATGATTACTAGTACCTTTGGTCTCTTCATTACACATTAACATTTTTAAGGATATCACATGACCTTGTTGATCACGTGACGTTCATTTATAAATCTGTTTTTTTTTTAAAATTAATATATGAATAAAGTCATCGTATTCTTTTGTACCCAATTACGTTTGGGAAAGGTCGTAGTTAAACATATAAAATATATCATGAGAAATTCACTTACTGAAAAATTGTACGCATTTTCTTATCAATATCCTAATATGTTGTAAAACGACAAAAACATTAAGATTTATATTCTGTATTACTCGTATAAGAATTCACAATGGTAAAACAAATTCATATAAAGAAATGATAAACTCCGTTTTGAAAAAATGAATATGAGGAAAGGATATAGTGTTTTGTATTATAAGCCGTTCTTTTCTGATTACAAAAACATTTTATTTTAGAAGTGGATTTAATTATTCAGCATTACAATATAGCTAAAAATGATTTAAATATTTTTGCATCCCCCCCCCCCCAAAGAAAACTACATGAATGAAAACAAAGTTATATATACTAAAAGATGATGGTTGTTTTATCTCCTCGATATTGTGTACTTTGATTCAATGTACGAACGAAATATATATGCATGTTTTGAATGGTAAGTACATATGATTATATGATTATGTTGGAATGATTCTGTATACATGTTTTTGTAACAAAAGGAAGAAATAAAAAAAAAAGAAGAAATGTCTCATTTTAGTGCAAACAAAAATAGTCAAATAGTTATTGATTCCATGACTCCATAACCCAGATAGTAAACTTAAGGTAAAATAATTTTGACAGCAAAATATGAAATAAAAATCATTAAGCTACAAGAAATATGATATTTTGATGAACTTATTGCATGATCGTCTATTGACACGGATGTCTGTCTTATCATATAAATACCGGTAGTCCCTGGGGTTTGCATGTTATCTCTATTTCTCTTTGAATATCGTTTGAAAAAATCAACACAAAATGACATATCTTCAAGTAGTGATGTTGATGCTATATTTTGTGAATAATCATCACTCTGTGTTAGGAGGGACACAGTCAGACACACGGACAAAGCTTGACTCCATAAAGTCCTTAATCTACAGTAATGCTAAGGCTACAGTTACACTGGACTCTACAGCTCTAAAGGAACTGGTCAAACTATTAACATCAGGTATACTAGTATATTAAATAAAATTGTGATTTTAGTGAAGTAATGATTTAGAGACCTTGTTATAAATAGATATGTATTCCATTGACAAATATAACTGTTATCTAACTTTAAAAAAAACAGGACTACATGCAATTACAGGAAGGTTGAATCATATTTCTCTCAGCCATATATGCAATGCTATGTAATGCATGTAATATGTACTTAGTAATGGTACAGATCTGTGAACATATCATAGAGACAAATAAATCAGAAATGAGTTTTCTTCCAGAAATAAAAAGAACTTCAATGTCAATGATCTTTTGGTATTGTTAAACGCTTTCAAGAGTGTCTAATAAAGCGTATCTTCTTATACAAAGTAAAATGAAGATAGCTAGGGTGAATCACCCAACTCAGAAATACTTTCGACTTTTGTACATTTCTGAGCTTATGATAAATTGAATGTATAAAGACCGGAGATTTGGATTCTATCAAAGTTAGACTGCATTTGCTAAGAAATGCCTCAATTGTGAACTTAATTGCAAGGAACTGGACAAACTCTCAGCTTTGGGTTTTTTGATTGTCTTGAAAACCGATCTCTTCTAAAAAAAAATGAACCAAGCGCAATAAACAGTCATTGGCAGGCCATATATCACTTTCTAAGACATAGTAATGAATAATAAGTTTTATTCTTTTGCCATATAATTGTGATTTTATTGATGCAAATAAATAATGAGCATTGTTTTAAATTGCAGACAAAGCGTATGCAAGTTCATTGAATCGAAATAAGAGAGTGAGTTTCTCTGTTTATACTGGGAACAAAATTCTTACATTTGGAAAAGGACAGACCATTAGATATGATGGGATTTTGACAAACGATGGTAATGGATATGATGATAGAACAGGAGTATTTGTGTGCCCAGTGGCGGGAACTTATATGTTTGTTGTCGATACTCTCTCCAATGTGGAAACCTGGCTTGCTTTAAAAGTAAACAAGAAATCTGTAGCAAACGTGTTTAGGTCAATTCACTATGGAAATAGATGGGGTCAGACAAGCAGAACTGTGATAGTTAATCTGAAGCATGGCGATCATGTAAAAGTCGATACTGTTAGTGGTGGAAATCTTCGAATATTTAAGGATGCAACCTCGGGATTTTCAGGAACACTGCTTTACTAAAACTGGCAAACAAATCAAAGAAAAGAGTTTTTAAGCATTGTGATGCAGAATAAATCGTATAAGTAATAAAATTAAAAGAAAATATATTATGTTATTGTATTTCAGTAAAGTCAGAATACTCTGGTTGAAATATAATTTTTGTCATAATTAAATTTACAAATTAATGTAATTTATGTCTTTTCTATCTGTTCAATAATGACATAATTAAGTAATATCAAGGTTTTAAAACTGGAGTGGATTCAGATTTTACCAAAATACTGTAGTATACCTCAGATAATGAGATGGAAAGTAAACCATACATAAAAATGAAAATAAACACAAAACCACTTCCACCACCATCAACTACAACAACGACATAGATATTCATAACTTTTATCTAAAAATCGAATTTTCGCACTTGAATAAGAAGATAGGAATTGAGACTGTTTTCCAGGTGAGGTCATGTGGCTTTATTAATAACATCATACGATAATAGTAAAGTTATGCAAGGTCAACCAAAATGGATTGTGAATATAAGGCATAGCAATCTAAATCAAAACAAACACATAGCTGCATAAAGCCTACTGGACTTCAATCTGTGAGCTAATAAAATGAAATATGTGGAGATCACGAACAGTATTCACGCTCAAAATTCCATAAAGCAATACAAATAGGCGCAGAGCAAACACGGACCTCCGAAACATTAGAGATGGGATCAGGTGTCATGGAGGAGTGAGCATCCTATTTGTCAGTTTTCACGTTTGTGCGTACCGGTGTCGCTTTGAGTATAGTAACTCAATCATTAGTAAAATAAGTGGTAATTAATCATAAAAAGCAAATAAGGTGCGAGTCAATCTAATTAAAGAAAGCACACAACTGGAATGCTAATGCTTTGGTTGCTTTGTTTTTTTTTTATCTATATGTAAGTTTTAAGAAACTATATAACTTTAAAAAAAATCAAAGGCAAGTGTTAGCCAGTCCTCGAACTATATACATATATGTATTATTAAAACAGTATTATACGAGTTTTTCCCGATTTTGACCGGGCTAGCTCAAAAGGTTCCCAGTCTTGTGAACTCAATTCTTTTTGAAAGTCAAGGAGTCTCTTCCTGACCCTTTCCTCTGTAAAAATATGAAGGTCTAAATATGGGATCCAGGATGTTGTCCAGCTCCTCTATGTACTTTTAAAACAGTATTGTATGCGTTCTTCGTAATTTTGACCGGGCAAGCTAAATACATGCTTGTGTAACAGGTGTCCGGTCTTGTAAACTTAATTCCTTCTCAAAATGCAAAGACCTCTTCCAGACACACTCTTGTGAAGATTTGAAGGTCTAAATATCGGATCCATAATGTTAGCCAAACCCTCGAACTATGAACTCTTCTAACAGTATTATAAAGGTTGTTCCTTTCCTTTCAAAATATGAAGGTCTAGATATGGGAACCAGGATGTTAACCAGCTTCTGGCGCAAGGTTTACGTATTACAGTGTAATTGTATAATTATTATCCAATGTCAGTCTAGCTACAATGGTTTGGACCATCTTTCTTCTTTTTTATGTGATCTCTTTGATTTGCTTTAACATGTACATGTACTATAATGAGTCATTTATTTTTTTTTAATTATGAGGACATTTGTGGTTGTTTAAATGGAGAACCGGTCACAGTATACGTATACGGTTCGCCATTCGAATACTAGTCAAAGGTTCTGACAAGGGAAAAATCAAAATTTAATATAGCAATTATAAACAACCCGAAAACAGCTACATCTATTCACAATGAACCTTTTTAAACCACTTATGTAATTATTGTACAATTGATCCACTCTGATCAGTAGAGTAAATATTTGAATTAAAGTAATGATGAATATAAGAAGG
Source organism: Saccostrea cuccullata (assembly GCF_032062105.1). Classification (NCBI taxonomy): domain Eukaryota; kingdom Metazoa; phylum Mollusca; class Bivalvia; order Ostreida; family Ostreidae; genus Saccostrea; species Saccostrea cuccullata. Next base: position 10,076 of record NW_026928317.1, on the reverse strand, counting down.
AATAATATAAAGTAGAATAACAGATAGGCTTTTATTTTTAATAACTATAACTATAACTTTAATAACTAACTTAATAATAAGTGGTAATCCTAGTTATGAACCTAGTTACAAAAGGCTCAAATAATGTTTTAATAAAAAATCAAAGTTTCATGGAGGAGCGGATGTCCAAGGTGTAGATTGGTAATAGGTTGTTCTGAATTATGAGTAAATTTCCAGTTTCTTAACGATAAAATAATTGTATGATAGAAGTGCCTGTTTATACAAAAAATATATAATAACTCAGTTTTATGTAATTTGATACTTTAATGAAATTATTGCGTGCGCCCTTCCTGTAACAGATGAGACCTTCATTCTTATAAATATGTTTTTGTTAAATCTATGTTGTTCTTTTGCGTATTGTTTAAAAATTTGAAATGATGTAATATCTTCAATTTGTGATGTTAATGCTGCTGTTTGTCAGTTATGTCTATCACTCTGTGTCAGGAGGGACACAGTCAGACACACGGACAAATCTTGACTCCATTAAGTCCGTGATCTACAGTAATGCTAAGGCTACAGTTACACTGGACTCTACAGCTCTAAAGGAACTGGTCAAACTTTCATCATCAGGTAGATTTTAAAATTTCAATAGAAAGGAGATTGTATTATTTCAGGCAATATTAAATTTACACCTACATTTGTAAACATGTAGAAACAAACGGGTAATATCATAGGGATTATCAAGTCGCAAAATTTGAGAATTTATTTCTGTGAAATCCATATTTTTCGTGGGGGTTGTTTTCAAAGTATGAATAGACCAAGGAATTCATGACAATCACAAATTATAAATGTCGCATATATAACTATTCAACGATTCTTTATCAAGAAATTCAATCCCCTGATCATACGAAAACATGTAATTTTACAGTAATACATGTATATCTCTTGATATATGCAAGAAAAGTTAATCGACCCATTATCCTATAGATAAACTATATTTTGTGATAAAATCACAAAAAATCAAATTAATAGGAAAAAATTAAATAGAGGATCAAAGTTATAATCATTTTAAAAGATGTACAATGTGAAAGAACTCTTACAATATCGAAATGCTTTAACTAAGATGTATTTATAGTAGCGCGAGTGGCGCAGTGGTTAGAGTGTCTGCTCTAGAGTCGTGGAGTAAGGAGTCAGCCCTTATGTCGCTTGGAATGAGACCGTACAAACCGAGGTCCTGTCTCGCAGTAGGTGTTGGCACGAAAAAGATCCCTTCCTGCTTAATGGCAGAAAAAGATCCCTCCCTGCTCAATGGCCGTAAGTGCAAAGTATAGGACAAATTTTGTAGCCCTCCATCGACAATGGTGGCGTCCCCATATGATTGAAAAATTCTAGAAAAGGACGTCAAACAAACAAACAAAAGATGTATCTCTCTCTGTATATATTAACATCTCCAAATGGGCCATCCGAGAAAGAAATTGCTTTCTATTTTGATTACGTGGTAATATATATTAATTTCAAACACTTTTGTATTCAACTTATAGATTAAATCCCGCTTCCAAAGAAAAAATCCAACAAAATTTTCTTCCATCGTCCTTTGTAAATGTTTGGTATGTAATGTAACTTTGTAGTTGACATGGAAACATCGTTTAAATTGCATCTTGTATTTTGATTACCCTAACCCCTTTACTGATTAAAACACATAGAAGGATTTTTTAAATATTGAATTTACCTCTCAAAGGTTTAGTAGCATGAAGAAATACATGTATTGATTTTTTCTCCTTTAAACCTTGAGTTCACTTTGCTAAGAACGTACTCAAGTAACTTTTTGAAAAGTGAGGATTAAACTATTTAAAATGAGTTTTGTGTATGAAGATAGATTTTGATATGCAACATTAAATTTGCAGGTTCTTCAAAACCAACCCCCAATGTTGGTTTCTCTGTTTTTGTTGGGGCCAAAGCGCTTACTGTTGGTCAAGGACAGACCATTAAATATGATGGGATTCTGACAAACGATGGTAATGGATATGATGATAGAACAGGAGTATTTGTGTGTCCAGTGGCGGGAACTTACATGTTTGTTGTTGACACTTTCACCGCGGAGGGCTCCGTTGCCATAAAAGTAAACAAGCAAACTGTAGCAAGGGCGTATAAAGGATATGTCAAGCACAAACCTTGGATTCAAATTAGCAGAACTCTGATAGTAAAACTGAAACGTGGTGACCACGTCAAAGTTGATAATACAGATAATGGAGTAACCCTTCAAATGCAAGGCAATGCATACTCGAGTTTCACTGGAACATTGCTATACTAACAAACAAACAAACAAAGAAATAGAGCCATAATTCTTTGACTTACGAAAATGTAAATGTTGCACAATAAAAACAGAATATATGTTGTTGTACTCTTTTTTTCTGATATGAACATATTCCTTAAAAGTAGGATTTTATAATTGCCATCGTATTTAACCATTCATTATTGAAAAAGTAAATGTACTCCAAAGATCCACTAGTATTATGCTAGGTATGTACTACTAAAATTGTGAATACGTGGCATAAAAATTATAATATATGATGTTTTTTAATACCGGCCATTCTTCATAAGATGGAAGAAAGTGCATATCATTGTCTCACCTTAACATACAGGTTTAATCCAGTAAAAAGACAAATCTAAAGTTCATTATAATGGTGAATACAATGTAAACAAAAGAAACAAGCATCATGTTGACGTGCACACAAGTTCCATTTTCTATTAAAAATCATTCAATATCTGGAAAAAATCTTCACAAATTAAAATCTACTTAGTAACGACTTGGATTGGACCCCAATACATGTATATACAGCTGTACACACAAAAAAGTTAAAATAAAACAGATTCCTTACTTTCGTAAGCTAAAAATGTACAAATCAAAACTAATACATGCTGTAAAATCACATATTTTCATAGAGGGTTAATTTTCGTTGTTTTCGAGGTATGATGAGATCCACGATTCAAGTCCACCACGAAATGTAAAATGTTACATGCATAAGTACTCATTAATTCTTGATCCACAAAATCAAATCCCCACAAACTTGAGATTTTCCTCAAACCACGAAAATTTGACCCCTGAAAATATATGATTTTACAGTACCTGAACAGAATCTTTTGAAACCTGATCTTCTGTTATATAGTCTACAACAAGTAAGCGTTATTACATGCATGCAAAGCTAATTTTAAGTACTTGTATAAATATGATATAGGCATATTTATTAAATTTTAAAAAAAGACAGTAGTATATAACCAACTACCATATTCATTTGGTTCTACACAACATTTCTATAAAAAAAATTAGGTGGCTCATCCAAGAAAAAAAAGATACATTAAGGGATTGGTACACAATCAATTTTCGTAAACCCTAACTTCTCTGGTAGGCTATGAAAAGTGCCACTGACACGTCGTTCTACATAAATTAGTTCTAATTTAATATAGCTATCGAAAATAAAACTTCAAAAATATATTAGTTATCTGTTTGACTGAACGTTATTTTATTGATACATTTATTTCTAGTCAAAGAATTCGAATTATGAGAAGTAACGAAGAATTCTAATTCTCATCACTTTCATTTTCAGTTATATCATAATTATTTCATGATAATTGTTTTAACTTTTTAAAATACGTAAGTTTTTATGGAGAATATGATGCATTTATTGACTGCATGCTCAATATTACAAATTCAAAAGAGAGAGAGAGAAAGATAAAGAGTTAAATATTGTATAAGTGATTACGGAGCTCTTTGAAGATGTGATATTTGCTGGTTTAACTGAACATGAAAGCGACGAGAATGAGAATTGTAGTGAAATTCATTTTCACACAAATTGGAATTATAATCAACATTTAATACTTAAGTGTTGATGGGCAGAGGAGGATAATGGAATGCACCAGTGATTTACCATTTTAATATTCATACTTTGATTCCTGGCTTTAACAAAGATTTTATGTGTTATATGTTGTTAGGTTTATAGTTTTATGGAGGTACTATGTAATTTATCAGGAAGTCTGGTCATTTCTCCATTAATCCCTAGAAAGAGAAGCATTTTCAAAGAATTACTTCAATTTGTTTGATGAAGTCCACAGTCTAGAGAGAGTAGTCATGGCATTGCCCAGAGTGCTGTCTTCATTGCACATTCAAAGCTTGCTGATGTTTTTTTCTGAATAATGGATAAAAAGGGAGACATTTCAGTCAGCCAGCAACCCATTTCACTGAAAAATAAAATGTTGATTACTTACAAGATAATAGGAAAATAGAAATAACCTGCAGATTGAAACCTTGTGGTATATGATATTTTGATGAACTTATTGCATACACATTTTACTGTGACAGGTGTACATTTTATTGATATAAAAAGCAATGATATTCTGACTGTTATCTTTAGTTAGTAGTTACTTTTTGCATTGTGTTAAAATAAAGAAAATGGTGGCATATCTTCAAGTGCTGATGTTGATACTACATTTGGTGGATAATTATCACCATGTGTCAGGAGGAACACAGTCAGACACACGGACAAAGCTTGACTCCATAAAGTCCTTGATCTACAGTAATGCTAAGGCTACAGTTACACTGGACTCTACAGCTCTTAAGGAGTTGGTCAACCTCTCAACATCAGGTAGAATTTAAACATTTAAATATGGATTTTAAGTTTACGACAGTCATGTGTTCCATTGACGGTTGCAAATGTAATTTAAAGGTGCATAGACATAGATTTCAAGTTGATATTTTCTCAAATTCTCTGTATAATATCACGACTTATTCTAGTATATTGCAATAGCATCTCACAAGAAAATAAAATAAAAATCTTATTTCATCTAAAAGTTATTGAAACTTCAAATTTTTGGACGGGTTTGATTGACACATCCTTACTCTTTCACATATTTTAATTTTATTCTTAATACATAGGAAAAGTTGCAATCTTGTTGTGTATAAATGAAAAATATTAAACTATAATCCAGAAAATTCAGAGTAGAAATGTTCGAAAGCAAACTTTTTGGACATTCTTGGACATTGTCATAATAATTAAAATTCAATTATTTTGCATTCTCGATATTGATTTTATTGATGCATATTTAAGGTAAACATTGTTTTAAATTACAGACAAAGTATATTCAGCTTCCTTGAATCAGAATAAGAGAGTAAGTTTCTCTGTTTATATTGGAGCCAAAGTTCTTTCCCTTGGAAAAGGACAGACCATTAGATATGATAGCATTCTGACAAACGATGGTAATGGATATGATGATAGAACAGGAGTATTCGTGTGTCCAGTGGCGGGAACTTACATGTTTGTTGTTGACACTCTCTCCAGTGTCGAGACGTGGTTTGCTATAAAAGTCAACAAGCAAACTGTAGCGAAAGTTTATACTTCAACTCATATTGGAAATAATTGGGATCAGACAAGCAGAACTGTGATAGTTAATCTAAAGCGTGGCTATCATGTAAAAGTCGAAAATATAAGTAGTGCAAACCTTCAAGTATATAACGGTGGAACCTCAGGATTTTCAGGAACACTGCTTTACTAACTGACAAGCAAATAAAAGAAAAAAATTTAAGCATTATAATACAAAATAAATAGTATACAACAGTAGTAATAAAATTAAAAGAAGATATATTATGTTATTGTATTAGTATATCAGTTAAGTCAGAATGATCTGATTGTCTTCAAATGTGATTTTTGTCAAAATTAGATCTACAAATTAATGTAATTTATGTCTTTTCTATATGTTCAATAATAACATAATTATGTATATGAAAGCATTAAAACTGGATTGGATTCATATTTTACCAAAATACTGTAGTATCTTCGATCCTGTGATGGAAAGTAAAACATACACCAACTACAACAACTACATTGATTTTTATAATTACTATCTAAAAATCTAATTTTCGCACTTGGAAAAGAACAAAGAAACAGAGGCTGTTTTGCATGTGAGCGCATGTGGATTTATCATTATCATCATAAGATAATAATAATAAGATGGGGGGATAAGGCAGACGAAGTGCCTATACTGCGATAGATAAGAAGTGGAAAATTTAATCTCAATTATATCCAAATTTTAATTGATATTTCATCTTATATTAAAGTATACTTAATGTAAAATATAATATCCACAATTTACAAAACTCTCACAAAGACTGAAAATATTTGCCTTTGAAAAAGCATTGTTACAACGCGAAATGTAATAACAACGCAAAATGTAATAAACCTGGATTATTACATTTTGCGTTATTACATTTTGCGTCGAGATCAACACAAAATGTAATAACGCAAAATATAATAACAGGATTTTAAGATTATTACATTTTGCGTTATTACATTTTGCGTCGAGATCAACGCAAAATGTAATGACGTGCTTTTTCGTTGTTGCATTTTGCGTTATTTTATTTTTGCGCTGTAGACAACGCAAAATGTAATAAAATAAAATGTAATAAAACAAAATATAATTAATATTTTTGATTGCGTTGAACAAAAAAAAGATCATAAAATTGATTCAAATATATACTTGTAACCAACATGGGAAACGCGCTGTAAAAATATTTTGAACTTAAACAATGAGATCAACGTTAAGGTTTTTTCCGGACATAAATAAATCAAAATGTATCGTTTTTCTGACTCTGATTTTAGTTATACTGAATACATTGTACTTAATTATAAAGAATTAATTTAACTTTGATTGGCATATTTTTGATAGTCTTATTAAATTTCTAACCAATAAAACATATTTAATTAACAAAGATTGACCATAGGTTCATTAAAAGCTCTTGATATGCATTTTCGGCACGTATACATTGGTTAACAAATGAAAAGAAGTGTATGTGTGTTTCAAGCAAGGATCGGAGGGGCAGGGATAGGGCTGGATGTTTACTTCGTATGTTTATTATTGTATTACTGTGGACATGCAGAAACAATCCGTTTCATTATAGGATGGAAAGAAAGAGAGAGGAGATAGAGAGAGAATTTAGATTTTGCTTGTCTGCAATGTTGGAGATTTGCATGGAACAGTATGGTGTCATTATTGTCAATAAACCCCTTCCCGCTATACATTTACACCTGCTAGTACAAATGAATATTTTTTTTAAATTCATTGCAATTGTCTATAAAAAAAAAGCAAAAGCACACAGGTAAATACCCCAAACAACCTTGCCCTCAGATGCACGTTTCTAATTTGCAACACATGTTATATGAATGCATTTATTAAACTGATTTAGAATGCAAGTAACTAATTATATCAATATATTAAAAGATATATTAATTGTAAGAAATTGATCTATTTATTTCTTTTGTTTTATTTTCTTTTCATCGGCCACTACACTATTGAAAATTGTACTCAATTTGGCCGACGAAAAAATGTATTACATTTTGCGTTACTGCCTTTTGCTTAATCTCGACGCAAAATGTAACAACGCAAAATGTTATAATCCAAAAATTGTGTTATTACATTTTGCGTTATTACATTTTGTGTTGATCTCGACGCAAAATGTAATAACGCGAAATGTAATAATTCTCCAAAATGTGTTGTTACATTTTGCGTTATTTCATTCTAAGTTGATTTCGACGCAAAATGTAATAACGCAAAATGTTATAATCCAGGTTTATTACATTTCGCGTTGTTATTACATTTCGCGTTGTAACAAAGCATACACACACTAAAAAGAACAAAAACGATCATTTTCTCATACTTTGACAAAATTTTTCAATATAGATGGGTCTTCCCTCCATGTTTTTGAATGATAATCCTGAAAGTTTGCAGTGAAATATACATTTTTTTGGTTTACAAAAACATGGAGCGAAGACTCACTATACCTTAAAAGTATATTTTTATGACAAAACATTCGCATCTTTCCGAGAAATACTTCAAGTCCATTAATCCAAGGGTCATATCACAAACATGATTCAAATGCCAAAAGTTATCATGAGTCATGTAGCATTGTGGTTAGCGCGTTAGTCTCAAAGCAGTATGAAACTTCGAATTTTTATTGCTAGGGGGTTCGAATCCCACGAATACTATCTAATATTTTTATAAAAGAAAAAAAATTGTACGAGATTTTTTCTCTCAGAAAAAGTTTTTTTTCATAATTTTTTAAATTTTAATAATGAGACGTTAAATTAAATACTCAATTTACATATTGAATATGATTTCTTAATATCCGACGCTAAATAGGCATTCTGCCCGCCTTGTACCCCCATTTTCTCTATGCAAGGTCAACCAAAATGGAATGTGAATATAACGAATAGCAATCATAATCAAAACAGACATAGAGCTGCATAAAGCCTCCTGGACTTCAATACATAAGCTAATAAAATGAAATATATGGAGATAACGAACAGTATTCACGCTCAAAGAGTTAGGTTTACCTTATGCATAATATGACCCTGTACTTATATCAATTATTTAACTATCATCCTCTTTCCCGTTTCATATACAGTATCAAAATAAGGTAGACACTTGGTGCTTTCATTTCCTTTAATAAAAGTTCTTTTTGAGAATCCAGATATTGGAAATCAGGCTTTGAAAAATTGAAATGTTCTTGAAATTTGCAGAAAACATACGTATTTCACTACCTTCAGCAAAGAATTAAAATATAAGCACAGCTCACGATCCAAAATATAAAACGCATATTTTGGATCAGAGGTTGTGCTTTATATGAAATATTGAAAAAATACTTCAACTTTAGGCCACTTTCAAAGGGATTTACAGGATATGAGGAAAATGACGCATTTTATGACATCATAATGCATTGACTAAAGGTAAAATTGCGTCATGTTTCAGAGATACGTGGTCACCAACATTTCAAGATAAACACTGCATTTGCAATCTAAACTGAGCGGTTTTGACTTTTCAGAATTTCTCAGGGCCAAATAAGGCCCAAAGTGGCTCTTGCTCTTTCCATAAAACAATACAAATAGGAGCAAAACAAATACGGACCTCCAAAACATTAAAGGTGGAATCAGGTGTCATGGAGGAGTGAGTATCCTGTTTGTCCATTTTCACGTTTGTGCGTACCGGTGTCGCTTTGAGTAAAGTAACTCAATCATAAATAAAATAAGTGCTAATTAATCATAAAAAGCAAATAAGGTGCGAGTCAATCTATTTAAAGAAGGCACACCACTGTAATGCTAATGCTTTAGTTGCTTTGTTTTTTATTTATATGTAAGTGTTAACCAGTCCTCGATCTATTGCATATGTACTCTTAAAACAGTATTGTACGAGTTTTCCCGATTTTGAGCATACGAGCTCAAAAGGTTTTCGGTCTTGTGAACTCAATTACTTTTGAAAGTCAATGAGTCTCTCCCTGACCCTTTCCCCTGTAAAAATATGAAGGTCTAATTACGGGATCCAGGCTGTTGTCCAGCTCCTCTAACTATGTACTCTTTAAAAATAGTATTGTATGTATTCATCATTTTGACCGGGCAAGCTAAATACATGATTATGTAAAAGGTGTCCGGTCTTGTAAACTTAATTCCTTTTAAAAGACCTCTTTCAGAACCTCTCTTATCGGATCCACAATGTTAGCCAGACCATCGATCTATGAACTCTTCTATTTTACAGTATTATAGGGGTTTTCCCGATTTTGACCGGGCTAGCTTAATAGGTTTTCCGGTCTTGTAAACTCCGTTTCTTTTGACAGTCAATGGGTCTCTCCAAGGTCTCTCCCTTGTAAAAATATGAAGCTCTAGATATGGTATCTGTTAACCAGCTTCTGGCACAATGTTTACCCATTAATTGTATATTATCCATTGTGGGCTAGCTACGTTGGTTTGGGGCCATCTTTCTTCTTTTTAAAGTGATCTCCGATTCGCTTCTTTAACATGTACGAGGGTTTTCCGAAAACTTCGTAGACAATGACGTTTTTGTCAAAATAAATGATTCTATATACATCTATTGTACTTTAACCTTGACCATAATTTTTGAGTGGGTGGGGCTATGGCTTTCCTATTTCATAGGTGTATACCTTGTGACAAGACCTTTCTTTTGGTACTATAAAATTCCTCGTGACCTTGACCTTGGAGTTTGACCCATTTTTACCAAATATGTTCAAATTTTAACCATAGCCATAACTTTTGACTAGA